>NC_047115.1:67530046-67897546 GCF_902500255.1 Thalassophryne amazonica
CTATACCAAAAGGAAGCACTTATGAAAGTGATGATCATCAGAGCTTCCATTTGAAGTGATCTGAGGGTGAGTTCAAAACATGTCTTCCACTCCACTCTGTTGAATTTGTCAATTAAAATCACCCCAACATGTAGCACTTACTGCATTCAAAAGTCAAGTCATTGCCCATGTTAGGGTAATAATAATTACAAATATCATTGCTTGTGTTCTGATACAGACAGCCAAAACCTGTAGTGGAAGTCAAACTTCACAATTTTCAATTTCTGATGCATATTCTTTCTTTGTTTAGTAAGTTTTCTGGTATACAAAATGATCATAACCAAGTTGACGCCAAAGAGAAGCACTTATGAAAATGATGATCATCAGAGCTTCCATTTGTAGTGATCTGAGGGTGATTCTAAAACATGTCTTCCACTCCACTCTGCTGAGTTTGTCAAGTAAATTCACCCCAACAAGTAGCACTTACTGCATTCAAAAGTCAAGTCAGTGCCCTTGTTAGGGTAACAATAATGACCAAAAGTGCCGTTCAGAACAGACCAAATGCACTGGAGTTCATCTCTGGTGCAGCGTTCAAATTAATGAAAAGAAATTAACTGGTTGATTCGGATGCTTGCATGTACGAAAGCTACCCAACAAGAACCACTTACTGCATTCAAATGTCAAGTGAGTGCTGAAGTTAGAGTAATAATAATGACCATAAGTGTCTATAAGAACACCGTAAATGTAACTACTGAAGTGCTTCTTGTCTGGAGGACTGCATGATAATGACAAGTATTTCATTCGTCTTCAAGGTTATTGTCATTAAATTCCACTGGTTACACAAATCACAACCAAGATGACCCCTAAAAGAAGCACTTATGAAAACGATGATCATCAGAGCTTCCATTTGAAGTGATCTGAGCGTGATTCCAAAAAATGTCTTCCACTCCACTCTGTTGAATTTGTCAAGTAAAATAACCCCAACATGAAGCACTTACTGCATTGAAAAGAAACAAGTCAGCGCTCAAGTTAGAGTAACAATAATGACATCAATTTCATCTTAGAACAATGCAATTATAACTTCTGTAGTGTGTCATTAGAAGTCATATCAATTAATGAAAGGAAATTACCTTATTGATTTAGATGCTTGCAGTCATGAAAACAACCCCAACAAGAAGCACTTACTGCAATCATAAACCTAGTCAGCACTTGTGTTGGGGTCATAATTATAACAAAACTCTATAATCACAGCCATGAATTCATCCATTCACAACATTTGCTGTAATTGTCACCTTCATTTCGCGCTCAGTATGGTTTAATGAAGTAATCACAACCGAGACTATACCAAAAGGAAGCACTTATGGAAATGATGATCATCAGAACTTCCTTTTTGAAGTGATCTGAGGGTGATTCTAAAACATGACTTCCACTACCCTCTGTGGAATTTGTCTATCACCCCAACATGTAGCACTTACAGCATTCAAAAGTCAAATCAGTGCCCATGTTAGGGTAATAATAATTACAAATGTCACTGCTTGTGTTCAGGTACTGAGACCCAAAACCTGTAGTGGAAGTCAAACTTCACAATTCTCAAATTCTGATGCATATTCTTTCTTTGTTTTGTATGTTTTCTGTTTCATGAAATGATCACAACCAAAATGACCCCAAAGAGAAGCACGTATGAAAATGATGATCATCAGAGCTTCCATTTGAAGTGATCTGATGATGATTCCAAAACATTTCTTCCACTCAACTCTGTTGAAACTGTCATGTAAAATCACCCCAACAAGACGCACTTACTTCATTCAAAAGTCAAGTCAGTGCCCATGTTAGGGTAATAATAATTACAAATGTCACTGCTTGTGTTCAGGTACTGAGACCCAAAACCTGTAGTGGAAGTCAAACTTCACAATTCTCAAATTCTGATGCATATTCTTTCTTTGTTTTGTATGTTTTCTGTTTCATGAAATGATCACAACCAAGATGACCCCAAAGAGAAGCACTTATGAAAATGTTGGTCATCAGAGCTTCCATTTGAAGTGATCTGAGGGTGAGTTCAAAACATGTCTTCCACTCCACTCTGTTGAATTTGTCAATTAAAATCACCCCAACAAGAAGCACTTACTGCATTCAAATGTCAAGTGAGTGCTGAAGTTAGAGTAATAATAATGAGCCAAAGTGTCTTTCAGAACAGCGTAAATGTAACTACTGAAGTGCCTCTTTTCTGGAGGATTGCATCATAATATTGGCAGGTATTTCATTAGTCATCAAGGTTATAGTCAGTAAAAATCCACTGGTTCCACAAATCACAACCAAGATGACCCCAAAGAGAAGCACTTATGAAAGTGATGATCATCAGAGCTTCCATTTGAAGTGATCTGAGGGTGAGTCCAAAACATGTCTTCCAGTCCACTCTGTTGAATTTGTCAATTAAAATCACCCCAACAAGAAGCACTTACCTCATTCAACAGTCACGTCAGTGCCCAAAGTTAGGGTAATAATAACTGCAAATGTCATTGCTTGTGTTCAGGTACTGATGTCCAAATACTGAAGCACTTCTTTTGTGGAGTAATGCATCATAATTGCAGGTATTTCATGAATAATCAAGGTTGTAGCCATTAAAAGTACACTGGTTTCACAAATCGCAATCAAGATAGCCCAAAAGAGAAGCATTTGTGAAAATGATGATCGTCAGTGCTTCCATTTGAAGTGATCTGATGGTGACTCCAAAACATGTCTTCCACTCCACTCTGCTGAGTTTGTCAAGTAAATTCACCCCAACAAGTAGCACTTACTGCATTCAAAAGTCAAGTCAGTGCCCTTGTTAGGGTAACAATAATGACCAAAAGTGCCTTTCAGAACAGACCAAATGCACTGGAGTTCATCTCTGGTGCAGCGTTCAAATTAATGAAAAGAAATTAACTGGTTGATTCGGATGCTTGCAGGTACGAAAGCTACCCAACAAGAACCACTTACTGCATTCAAATGTCAAGTGAGTGCTGAAGTTAGAGTAATAATAATGACCATAAGTGTCTATAAGAACACCGTAAATGTAACTACTGAAGTGCTTCTTGTCTGGAGGACTGCATGATAATGACAGGTATTTCATTCGTCTTCAAGGTTATTGTCATTAAATTCCACTGGTTACACAAATCACAACCAAGATGACCCCTAAAAGAAGCACTTATGAAAATGATGATCATCAGAGCTTCCATTTGAAGTGATCTGAGCGTGATTCCAAAAAATGTCTTCCACTCCACTCTGTTGAATTTGTCAAGTAAAATAACCCCAACATGAAGCACTTACTGCATTGAAAAGAAACAAGTCAGCGCTCAAGTTAGAGTAACAATAATGACATCAATTTCATCTTAGAACAATGCAATTATAACTTCTGTAGTGTGTCATTAGAAGTCATATCAATTAATGAAAGGAAATTACCTTATTGATTTAGATGCTTGCAGTCATGAAAACAACCCCAACAAGAAGCACTTACTGCAATCATAAACCTAGTCAGCACTTGTGTTGGGGTCATAATGATAACAAAACTCTATAATCACAGCCATGAATTCATCCATTCACAACATTTGCTGTAATTGTCACCTTCATTTCGCGCTCAGTATGGTTTAATGAAGTAATCACAACCGAGACTATACCAAAAGGAAGCACTTATGAAAGTGATGATCATCAGAGCTTCCATTTGAAGTGATCTGAGGGTGAGTTCAAAACATGTCTTCCACTCCACTCTGTTGAATTTGTCAATTAAAATCACCCCAACATGTAGCACTTACTGCATTCAAAAGTCAAGTCATTGCCCATGTTAGGGTAATAATAATTACAAATATCATTGCTTGTGTTCTGATACAGACAGCCAAAACCTGTAGTGGAAGTCAAACTTCACAATTTTCAATTTCTGATGCATATTCTTTCTTTGTTTAGTAAGTTTTCTGGTATACAAAATGATCATAACCAAGTTGACGCCAAAGAGAAGCACTTATGAAAATGATGATCATCAGAGCTTCCATTTGTAGTGATCTGAGTGTGATTCCAAAACATGTCTTCCACTCCACTCTGTTGAATTTGTCAATTAAAATCACCCCAACATGAAGCACTTACTGCATTCAAAAGTCAAGTTAGTGACCAAGTTAGAGTAATAATAATGACACCTATCATTTTTTTGTGTTCCAGCATCGAGAACCAAATCCTGTAATAATAGTCAAACTTCACACTTCTCAATATCTGATCTGTTTTCTTGTATTGAGTGCTTTCCCTGGTATATCACGTGACCACAACCAAGAATACCCCAACGAGAAACACTTATGACAATAATGATCATGGTTTCAACTCTGTTGAATTTGTCACGTAAAATAACCCCAACAAGTAGCACTTACCTTTCTTCCAGCCATGTCCTCCTCCTTTTCATAGTAGCAGTGCAAATTGTGACTCCTGCCAGATTTTCCAAGACTTAAATAGTGGATGTGCTCAAAGAAGCGCTGCCCCCACCTCTGATGTTTGCAGTTTCAGTGATCATGACAATGGATAGTGGACAATGCCATTCAACGAGCTTGATGATTAGACAGTGGTTGATTCAAATTTCTGAAGGCCATTATCAGTCATTGAGTGGCCAATCAGACGCCAATGTCGTCTTGATGAAGAACACTACCACCTGATGTTCCTCAGGTGCTGCTGCTTAGCAAAGTCAAGAGAAATAGGAAAAACCAGAGCAAACACTCAGAAATGACTGAATATAGGATTCCATCCCAGCCTTTAGGTTTCCTGTTATCTGTTCAAGGTAGATGAAGAGAAGAACTGTGTATCTTTGACTGAGCAAAAATAAATTGAGAAAAGGTAATGAAAAGGTAACTCAAGCAGCTCCAACAAGAAGCACTTTCTGACAGCATAAATTAAGTCAATGTCCATGTTAGGGTAATATTAAGAACCAAGACAAGAATACTGAGACAAACATTCCAGTTATCAATCTCTGATGCCTTTTTCAAGCCTTGTTTTGTCTTTGATCTGGTTTCACAAAGTAATCACAACGAAGACTACCCCAAAGAGAAGCACTTATGAAACCAAAGACAAAATCTATTTGAAGTGATCTGAGGGTGATTCTAAAACATGTCTTCCACTCCACTCTGCTGAGTTTGTCAAGTAAATTCACCCCAACAAGTAGCACTTACTGCATTCAAAAGTCAAGTCAGTGCCCTTGTTAGGGTAACAATAATGACCAAAAGTGCCTTTCAGAACAGACCAAATGCACTGGAGTTCATCTCTGGTGCAGCGTTCAAATTAATGAAAAGAAATTAACTGGTTGATTCGGATGCTTGCAGGTACGAAAGCTACCCAACAAGAACCACTTACTGCATTCAAATGTCAAGTGAGTGCTGAAGTTAGAGTAATAATAATGACCCAAAGTGTCTTTAAGAACAGCGTAAATGTAACTACTGAAGTGCCTCTTTTCTGGAGGATTGCATCATAATGTTGGCAGGTATTTCATTAGTCATCAAGGTTATAGTCAGTAAAAATCCACTGGTTCCACAAATCACAACCAAGATGACCCCTAAAAGAAGCACTTATGAAAATGATGATCATCAGTGCTTCCATTTGAAGTGATCTGAGGGTGAGTCCAAAACATTTCTTCCACTCAACTCTGTTGAAACTGTCACGTAAAATCACCCCAACAAGACGCACTTACTTCATTCAAAAGTCAAGTCAGTGTTCAAGTTAGAGTAATAACAATGACCAAAAGTGTATTTCCGAACAGCATAAATGTCTTCAGAATACCTGCCATGTCTTCAACTCCACTCTGTGGAATTTGTCAATTAAAATTACCCCAACAAGTAGCACTTACTGCATTCAAATGTCAAGTGAGTGCTGAAGTTAGAGTAATAATAATGACCCAAAGTGTCTTTCAGAACAGCATAAATGTAACTACTGAAGTGCCTCTTTTCTGGAGGATTGCATCATAATAATGGCAGGTATTTCATTAGTCATCAAGGTTATAGTCAGTAAAAATCCACTGGTTCCACAAATCACAACCAAGATGACCCCTAAAAGAAGCACTTATGAAAATGATGATCATCAGAGCTTCCATTTGAAGTGATCTGAGCGTGATTCCAAAAAATGTCTTCCACTCCACTCTGTTGAATTTGTCAAGTAAAATAACCCCAACATGAAGCACTTACTGCATTGAAAAGAAACAAGTCAGCGCTCAAGTTAGAGTAACAATAATGACATCAATTTCATCTTAGAACAATGCAATTATAACTTCTGTAGTGTGTCATTAGAAGTCATATCAATTAATGAAAGGAAATTACCTTATTGATTTAGATGCTTGCAGTCATGAAAACAACCCCAACAAGAAGCACTTACTGCAATCATAAACCTAGTCAGCACTTGTGTTGGGGTCATAATTATAACAAAACTCTATAATCACAGCCATGAATTCATCCATTCACAACATTTGCTGTAATTGTCACCTTCATTTCGCGCTCAGTATGGTTTAATGAAGTAATCACAACCGAGACTATACCAAAAGGAAGCACTTATGGAAATGATGATCATCAGAACTTCCTTTTTGAAGTGATCTGAGGGTGATTCCAAAACATGTCTTCCACTACCCTCTGTGGAATTTGTCTATTAAAATCACCCCAACATGTAGCACTTACAGCATTCAAAAGTCAAGTCAGTGCCCATGTTAGGGTAATAATAATTACAAATGTCACTGCTTGTGTTCAGGTACTGAGACCCAAAACCTGTAGTGGAAGTCAAACTTCACAATTCTCAAATTCTGATGCATATTCTTTCTTTGTTTTGTAAGTTTTCTGTTTCATGAAATGATCACAACCAAGATGACCCCAAAGAGAAGCACTTATGAAAATGTTGGTCATCAGAGCTTCCATTTGAAGTGATCTGAGGGTGAGTTCAAAACATGTCTTCCACTCCACTCTGTTGAATTTGTCAATTAAAATCACCCCAACAAGAAGCACTTACTGCATTCAAATGTCAAGTGAGTGCTGAAGTTAGAGTAATAATAATGAGCCAAAGTGTCTTTCAGAACAGTGTAAATGTAACTACTGAAGTGCATCTTTTCTGGAGGATTGCATCATAATATTGGCAGGTATTTCATTAGTCATCAAGGTTATAGTCAGTAAAAATCCACTGGTTCCACAAATCACAACCAAGATGACCCCAAAGAGAAGCACTTATGAAAGTGATGATCATCAGAGCTTCCATTTGAAGTGATCTGAGGGTGAGTTCAAAACATGTCTTCCACTCCACTCTGTTGAATTTGTCAATTAAAATCACCCCAACATGTAGCACTTACTGCATTCAAAAGTCAAGTCATTGCCCATGTTAGGGTAATAATAATTACAAATATCATTGCTTGTGTTCTGATACAGACAGCCAAAACCTGTAGTGGAAGTCAAACTTCACAATTTTCAATTTCTGATGCATATTCTTTCTTTGTTTAGTAAGTTTTCTGGTATACAAAATGATCATAACCAAGTTGACGCCAAAGAGAAGCACTTATGAAAATGATGATCATCAGAGCTTCCATTTGTAGTGATCTGAGTGTGATTCCAAAACATGTCTTCCACTCCACTCTGTTGAATTTGTCAATTAAAATCACCCCAACATGAAGCACTTACTGCATTCAAAAGTCAAGTTAGTGACCAAGTTAGAGTAATAATAATGACACCTATCATTTTTTTGTGTTCCAGCATCGAGAACCAAATCCTGTAATAATAGTCAAACTTCACACTTCTCAATATCTGATCTGTTTTCTTGTATTGAGTGCTTTCCCTGGTATATCACGTGACCACAACCAAGAATACCCCAACGAGAAACACTTATGACAATAATGATCATGGTTTCAACTCTGTTGAATTTGTCACGTAAAATAACCCCAACAAGTAGCACTTACCTTTCTTCCAGCCATGTCCTCCTCCTTTTCATAGTAGCAGTGCAAATTGTGACTCCTGCCAGATTTTCCAAGACTTAAATAGTGGATGTGCTCAAAGAAGCGCTGCCCCCACCTCTGATGTTTGCAGTTTCAGTGATCATGACAATGGATAGTGGACAATGCCATTCAACGAGCTTGATGATTAGACAGTGGTTGATTCAAATTTCTGAAGGCCATTATCAGTCATTGAGTGGCCAATCAGACGCCAATGTCGTCTTGATGAAGAACACTACCACCTGATGTTCCTCAGGTGCTGCTGCTTAGCAAAGTCAAGAGAAATAGGAAAAACCAGAGCAAACACTCAGAAATGACTGAATATAGGATTCCATCCCAGCCTTTAGGTTTCCTGTTATCTGTTCAAGGTAGATGAAGAGAAGAACTGTGTATCTTTGACTGAGCAAAAATAAATTGAGAAAAGGTAATGATTTAACCTGAGCTGGAGGTAACTCAAGCAGCTCCAACAAGAAGCACTTTCTGACAGCATAAATTAAGTCAATGTCCATGTTAGGGTAATATTAAGAACCAAGACAAGAATACTGAGACAAACATTCCAGTTATCAATCTCTGATGCCTTTTTCAAGCCTTGTTTTGTCTTTGATCTGGTTTCACAAAGTAATCACAACGAAGACTACCCCAAAGAGAAGCACTTATGAAACCAAAGACAAAATCTATTTGAAGTGATCTGAGGGTGATTCTAAAACATGTCTTCCACTCCACTCTGCTGAGTTTGTCAAGTAAATTCACCCCAACAAGTAGCACTTACTGCATTCAAAAGTCAAGTCAGTGCCCTTGTTAGGGTAACAATAATGACCAAAAGTGCCTTTCAGAACAGACCAAATGCACTGGAGTTCATCTCTGGTGCAGCGTTCAAATTAATGAAAAGAAATTAACTGGTTGATTCGGATGCTTGCAGGTACGAAAGCTACCCAACAAGAACCACTTACTGCATTCAAATGTCAAGTCAGTGCTGAATTTAGAGTAATAATAATGACCATAAGTGTCTATAAGAACACCGTAAATGTAACTACTGAAGTGCTTCTTGTCTGGAGGACTGCATGATAATGACAGGTATTTCATTCGTCTTCAAGGTTATTGTCATTAAATTCCACTGGTTACACAAATCACAACCAAGATGACCCCAAAGAGAAGCACTTATGAAAGTGATGATCATCAGAGTTTCCATTTGAAGTGATCTGAGGGTGAGTCCAAAACATGTCTTCCAGTCCACTCTGTTGAATTTGTCAATTAAAATCACCCCAACAAGAAGCACTTACCTCATTCAACAGTCACGTCAGTGCCCAAAGTTAGGGTAATAATAACTGCAAATGTCATTGCTTGTGTTCAGGTACTGATGTTCTTTTGTGGAGTAATGCATCATAATTGCAGGTATTTCATGAATAATCAAGGTTGTAGCCATTAAAAGTACACTGGTTTCACAAATCGCAATCAAGATACCCCAATAGAGAAGCATTTGTGAAAATGATGATCATCAGTGCTTCCATTTGAAGTGATCTGACGGTGACTCCAAAACATGTCTTCCACTCCACTCTGCTGAGTTTGTCAAGTAAATTCACCCCAACAAGTAGCACTTACTGCATTCAAAAGTCAAGTCAGTGCCCTTGTTAGGGTAACAATAATGAACAAAAGTGCCTTTCAGAACAGACCAAATGCACTGGAGTTCATCTCTGGTGCAGTGTTCAAATTAATGAAAAGAAATTAACTGGTTGATTCGGATGCTTGCAGGTATGAAAGCTACCCAACAAGAACCACTTACTGCATTCAAATGTCAAGTCAGTGCTGAATTTAGAGTAATAATAATGCTTCCATTTGCTTCCATTTGAAGTGTTCTGATTATGATTCCAAAACATTTCTTCCACTCAACTCTGTTGAAACTGTCACGTAAAATCACCCCAACAAGACGCACTTACTTCATTCAAAAGTCAAGTCAGTGTTCAAGTTAGAGTAATAACAATGACCAAAAGTGTATTTCCGAACAGCATAAATGTCTTCAGAATACCTGCCATGTCTTCAACTCCACTCTGTGGAATTTGTCAATTAAAATTACTCCAACAAGTAGCACTTACTGCATTCAAATGTCAAGTGAGTGCTGAAGTTAGAGTAATAATAATGACCCAAAGTGTCTTTCAGAACAGCGTAAATGTAACTACTGAAGTGCCTCTTTTCTGGAGGATTGCATCATAATATTGGCAGGTATTTCATTAGTCATCAAGGTTATAGTCAGTAAAAATCCACTGGTTCCACAAATCACAACCAAGATGACCCCTAAAAGAAGCACTTATGAAAATGATGATCATCAGAGCTTCCATTTGAAGTGATCTGAACGTGATTCCAAAAAATGTCTTCCACTCCACTCTGTTGAATTTGTCAAGTAAAATAACCCCAACATGAAGCACTTACTGCATTGAAAAGAAACAAGTCAGTGCTCAAGTTAGAGTAACAATAATGACATCAATTTCATCTTAGAACAATGCAATTATAACTTCTGTAGTGTGTCATTAGAAGTCATATCAATTAATGAAAGGAAATTACCTTATTGATTTAGATGCTTGCAGTCATGAAAACAACCCCAACAAGAAGCACTTACTGCAATCATAAACCTAGTCAGCAATTTAGAATGATTCAGATGCTTGCAGGTACGAAAGCTACCCAACAAGAACCACTTACTGCATTCAAATGTCAAGTCAGTGCTGAATTTAGAGTAATAATAATGACCATAAGTGTCTATAAGAACACCGTAAATGTAACTACTGAAGTGCTTCTTGTCTGGAGGACTGCATGATAATGACAGGTATTTCATTTGTCTTCAAGGTTATTGTCATTAAATTCCACTGGTTACACAAATCACAACCAAGATGACCCCAAAGAGAAGCACTTATGAAAGTGATGATCATCAGAGCTTCCATTTGAAGTGATCTGAGGGTGAGTTCAAAACATGTCTTCCATTCCGTTCTGTTGAATTTGTCAATTAAAATCACCCCAACAAGAAGCACTTACTGCATTCAGAAGTCAAGTCAGTGCCCATGTTAGGATAATAATAATTACAAATGTCATTGTGTTCTGATACTGATACCCAAAACCTGTAATGGAAGTCAAACTTCACAGTTCTCAATTTCTACTGCATATTCTATGCATTTAGTAAGTTTTCTTGTATACAAAATGATCATAACCAAGTTGACCACCAAAGAGAAGCACTTATGAAAATGTTGGTCATCAGTGCTTCTATTTGAAGTGATCTGATGATGATTCCAAAACATTTCTTCCACTCAACTCTGTTGAAACTGACACGTAAAATCACGACGCACTTACTTCATTCAAAAGTCAAGTCAGTGTTCAAGTGAGAGTAATAACAATGACCAAAAGTGTATTTCCGAACAGCATAAATGTCTTCAGAATACCTGCCATGTCTTCAACTCCACTCTGTTGAATTTGTCAATTAAAATTACCCCAACAAGTAGCACTTACTGCATTCAAATGTGAAGTCAGTGCTGAAGTTAGAGTAATAATAATGACCCAAAGTGTCTTTCAGAACAGCGTAAATGTAACTACTGAAGTGCCTCTTTTCTGGAGGATTGCATCATAATATTGGCAGGTATTTCATTAGTCATCAAGGTTATAGTCAGTAAAAATCCACTGGTTCCACAAATCACAACCAAGATGACCCCAAAGAGAAGCATTTATGAAAGTGATGATCATCAGAGCTTCCATTTGAAGTGATCTGAGGGTGAGTTCAAAACATGTCTTCCATTCCATTCTGTTGAATTTGTCAATTAAAATCACCCCAACAAGAAGCACTTGCTGCATTCAAAAGTCAAGTCAGTGCCCATGTTAGGGTAATAATAATTACAAATGTCATTGTGTTCTGATACTGATACCCAAAACCTGTAATGGAAGTCAAACTTCACTTCACAGTTCTCAATAAACTCCACTGGTTACACAAATCACAACCATGATGACCCCAAAGAAAAGCACTTATCAAAATGATGATCATTAGTGCTTCCATTTGAAGTGATCTGAGCATGATTCCAAAACCAACCTGGTCTCACAGCAAGTCGTTCTTCAGCAGCACGAAATATACATTAATCTATTGGTTCTTGATATTGTGACGAAAAGCGCCTCATTTTCATCATCGCAGCACAAATTCATTCTCATTCATTCCATGATGGCTGCACGAAATTAAAAGTGAGGTGGGGGGTCGGGTGGTTATGGTTAGGGTGGGGGAAGGAGTAAGATTAGGTTGTGGTTAAGGTTAGGGTTGGGGTTGGGAGTAATTTTAGTAATTGTGAGTTTAAAAAAAGCTCCGTCACGAAATTTTGACTCATTTCATCACGGGAGCATGAAAACAAAACGTGAGACTGGGCTGTCCAACCTATCATTGTTTGTGTTCCGGTATCGAGAACCAAATCCTGTAATGATAGTCAAACTTCACACTTCTCAATATCTGATCTGGTTTCTTTGTGTTGAGTGCTTTCCCTGGTTTATCAAGGCCCACAACCAAGAGTACCCCAACGAACACTTATCTTGTAAATATTGTTTTTTTTTGTTTGTTTTGTTTTTTTTTTGCCTGCTGTTTTATTAGTTTATAGGCCAATAATGTTGTTGACCTACCCCCCCCCCCCCCCCACACCCACACACACACACACACACACACACACACACACACTTCATAATATCTTTGTTTTGTAAACAGCAGTTTTTTTGGAACTCCTTTGAAAATATCTCATTTATCTCTACCCTCTTTTCCTTAATTTCCTGGTTTATGTGCCCTTCCAATTTGTCTTTATGCTCAGTTTCTTGCTTTTTTAGATCAAATCTTAATGTGTCAAATTTTGGCTGTTGTACCTTTTTAAAATAGGCTGTTTTTGCTATTATCTTCCCTCTCATTACAGTCTTACACGCATCCCACAACACAGACGGAGACACCTCACCATTATCATCTGTCTTAAGATCCTTTACTATTTCTTCATTCATGTGTCCTTTTAATACATCTGTTTAATCTCCAGACTGTTGTTTTTCTTTCCCTCACCAGACGTAATGTTAAATAAAGGGGGATGTGGTCATATAGGTCCCTTACTCCGACGTCACATTTTTGTACCTTATGCATATCCTTATTATACATCAGAAAATTAATCGATCCTTGAGTATACATTGTGTGGTGATGAATAATAAGTATAATCCTTACTTGTGGGGTTCAGATCCCTCCACACATCTATAATACCCAGTTCAGACATCAGTCCTCTTGTTTTTTTACTTATTGCACTTTTTCATATTCCACCTCCCGAAGAGTCTAGCTGTGAATTAAGTCTTTGGTTTACATCATCTCCAGCAATCACAGTACCCTCCATCTCCCAGGTCATCAGGTCAAACATCTGTCTATGGTCAAATTGTTGAACATCATGTTTTAGATGACATATTTTTCTCACCTGAAAACATGAAAAAGTTGTTGCTTCAGATGAATGCTAATAAGTCGATGGGTCCGGACGAAATACATCCTTGAGTTCTTAAAGAGTCAGCTGAGGCCATCTATTTACCCTTATTTTGCATTCTTAGACAATCTTTTGACCAATGTAGACTTCCTGACACTTGGAAGAGGGCCAGTGTGACCCCAGTTTTCAAGAAAGGTGAAAAGACCATAACAGGTAATTACAGGCCTGTGAGTCTGACATCACAGGTTTGCAAATTATGTGAAAAAATCATTTGAGATAAGCTTGTAATCTTTATACAAAAAGTGCTCTCGAACGATCAGCATGGTTTTCGAAGGGGCAGATCCTGTCTCACTAATTTACTTGTTACTCTGGAAGAATGGACGCAAAGTATGACGAGGGCTTACCCTTTGATGCTCTGTATCTCGATTTTCGAAAAGCATTTGACTCTGTGCCAAGTGCCAGACTCATTTATAAACTGCGAAAGTACGGTATAGAAGGAAGACTTTGTAATTGGATAGAAAATTTCTTAAGTGACAGGGAACAGAGTTTGTATGAATGGTGTGAGGTCCTCTTGAATGGTGTGGGGGTCACCAGTGGTGTCCCCCAGGGATCGGTCATAGGGCCGATATTGTTTTTGCTTTTTATTAATGATTTTCCATGTGCAATAAAGTCAAATTGTAAAATTTTCACCGATGACATGAAGGTGTATCACCCCATCCTTTCTTTAGCTGATGGGGAAGACCTCCAGTCAGACATAGATAGTCTCATGGCTTGGTCTGAAGAATGGTTACTTGGGTTTAATGAAGGAAAATGTAAAGTTCTCCATATTGGTAGAAAAAAATCCATGTTACGATTATTTTATGAATGAAAAACAATTAGAATCGGTTTCAGAAGAAAGAGACCTAGGAGTGTTGATTTCTACAGACTTATCCTTTTCCCACCACATTGCTCTTTCGGCAGCTAAAGCCAATAGAATTCTTGGGATGATAAAAAGGGCCTTTTTGTTTATTGACAAAGACTCCTTTCTTCTTTTATACAAAACGTTTGTTCGTCCTCACCTTGAATATTGTGTGCAGGCATGGTCACCATATTTGCAGAAAGACAAAAATATTTTAGAGAAAGTACAGAGAAGGGCCACTAAGTTGGTTCCAGAATTTAAAGATTTGTCTTATGAGGATAGGCTTTTGCAGCTTGGTCTCACAAGTCTTAAAGACAGATGAACTCGAGGTGATTTGATTGAAATATACAAAATTTTGCATGGCTTTGAGAATATTGACCCCACTGTATTTTTTTAATTGAGAAGGTATACTGGCCTTAGAGGTCATGAATTGTGCTTGGAAGTCAATAGATCTAGATTAAATGTGAGGAAAGAATTCTTTAGTAACCGAGCAGTAAAGATCTAGAATAGTTTGCCACCTGAAGTGGTCTTATCCTCAAGTACAGATATTTTTAAAGCAAATTATGATCTGTATTATAGTATAATGAATGCCACCAGATTTTAATTTTTAATTGTTAATAGCTGTTTTTATTGAATGTTATGATTTGTTATGATGTGTCATTATATGCAATCATGTATACAAATATTTTACACAATAAAATGAATTAAAATGAATTATGAATTATGTCTATAGAATCTCCAATCAAAGTCTGGTGAAGCGTAGTTACTGAGAAAAGTTCCCATCTCTCCCTCTAGTTTCCCCTTAACTATGATAAACCTTCCCTCTTTGTCCCCTATTACATGTATTATTTAGAATGGAATCCTCCCCAAAATTAAACTAGCTACCCCTCTCCGGTGTCCTGATTTGTAGGAGGTAGAGAATATCTAGTTGTAGCCTTTCCTCTTGAGCTTTACATGTTCCTTTTCTGTTAGGTGGGTCTCCTGTAACATTATCACCTCGACTCCTTTTTTCATCTTTCTTATTATCTTGTTCCTTTTGGTTGAGTACATGATTTACATTATATGAGGCTACTTTAATGCAGTTTTTGGGTATTTTCATTTTTCTCTATTCCTTTTGTCTCCCTCCTCTTTTCCCTGTCATATTTTCCCTTTTTGCTACAGTAACTTTAAACAAAGTATAACAAGAACTCAACATAAACCCCTTAGACAAATACTAAAGAAACTTCCTTTGGTGAGGTCTGAGAATTGACCTTCTCTGGGCTCTGATGTTCAGTCCACTCTGAGGGATGTCCTCTGTTCCCAAAGGCCAGGGGGCCCTCGCTGATAGAATCAGTATTGTTCATTATTATCACTTTACTGAGGCATTGCTAAGCCGATAGCGTAGATTTACGTCGACGCTACCTGGCTATACCCGCCCGCAGTAGCGAACGAGTATTGGCATACCCGCCCGCTGTGCGTAAACAAATGACGTCATAGCGCGCACGCACAACCCAAGAACTGTCCGCAGAGGAAAAGATAAAAGTGTGTGACATGTAACAGACACTGCTAGACATCTCACTTAAATGTAACCTGTGGACTTCAGCACTACAAAATATACAAAACCAGGAACAGAACTGAAACTGTCCATCACTAACTTTATTTATGTCTGTTAGCACTAAGCCTTTTTTTTTAAACATGAGGGACAGATTCTTTTTGAAGAAAAGAAGCTTCTCTGCATTATCAGCTGTGCGCCTGACACTGAGCTAAGCCTTTTACTCTCCACACTGTTTTTATTTTAACTTTTAAGCAAATACATACAGGTAACATTCACAAATACAAACCATAAATGTTTTTTTCCCCCAAAGGTGGAACATGTAATATTGGAGGAGCACGGCGTGCATGCACATGCACACATGGTGTCGCGCAGCATCTCCACAACACACGGAGGCAAAATGGAGTAATTTTAACATTTTTTTATTTTTTCTTTGTGGATGATGGGATAATTTCCTCGGATTCAGACAGAATAGCCCATTGCCTGTGCTAACTGAGCTGTTAACGAGGCGCAGTGATTGTGGCTCGTGGAGGTGAGCAGAGGGTCTGAACACAGCACCACAGACATCCAACAAATGGATTACACCTGTAGCGGACCGAGCCGGTGTCCCATCAACCTGACCACCCACACCAAGGGCTGAAACTCACCAACCTGATAGACGACCTCCACCACTGAAACTGTGGTGGAGGTCTTCCATCAGGTTCTGGTGGAGGAATTGCAGCGCAAAGTGCGGTGTCACAGAGGGACTTTTTTCAGCCACACAAGGAATTAAAGTATTTTCAGATGTTGTTTTCCAAACTCAGGAGGCTATGTGTGGATTATTTTTCTTCAGGGTCGTGTGATGATGAATTCCACTGAAATGGGTAAGACTTTATATTTACTCTCTGTGTGAATTTACTCCACATGATGGACTGCAGCTTTCAGGCAATCAATGGACAGCATTGACGGATGTATTTCAACTTATGAGTAAATTACATGAAAGCCTGTAAAAATCCATAAATTAGCCCCATCATTGTTTAAGCTGCAGTGTTCAAAACGTACAGGAATCTGAGTGCCTTATTGGTTATGTTTAGTCTGTATGACTTATCAAAGAATTTCCTTGTGTGAAATTCCCAAGGCGCTGTCTGGCTTGTTTGAATTAGGTTAAATTGTGTGATTATATCAAATATGCCAATTCACTTAAAATAGCCTGGAATTCGGGCAGAGCGTCATTATCACAACAACCTTTATCTCATGGCATATGCACATTTAGAATAAGACTATCTTGTACACAATTTCATTGTTTTACTTCATAAATTGCTAAAAATTATATAATCTCAACTGATTTTTACTGTTCAGGTTTTAAATTCGCACTTGTCATGAAGAATTGTAAAACATATATGCTCACATTTACAATAATTATATAGATACAGAGTTTGAATATCTTTCTTGTTAAAAGAGTTGGTAGAACATCTCTTATTTACCTTGTAAATTGATCTATTTACTGTTTTACACTGGTTTACAGAAATAAAGGTGTTTGGTATTCCTTGTATTGCTGTTGTCTGTGCCTAGTCCTCAATGTAGACACTCACACACTGTTCTGCTGACCTTACAAAGACTGAGACTCAGTACAAGAAGTATGACTAAACTTGTTAACTGTGCATTGTTTGTCACGATTCGTGTATGTATAATCATAGATTAAGGAGAGTATTGCTTATTTATGCAAATTTGTAATTTTTCACCTTTTTCATAGTGAGTGACTTCACATTATTAGCCTAAGAATAATGTTCACAGTGCATGTGTATGGTATCAGCATTTTACATATCTCTGATTTGATTGAGTAGAGATCTCACTGGCCTTCATAACAGGAACACTTGGGGTATTTAATGAGTCTGAATCAGTGTTAACTGTTGACAGCATTGGTGTCGATCATTGGTTTTGTAGTAAGAAGAGAATATTCCTCATGAATGTTGTAATATGTGATTCATTAACGTGTGTTGTAAAATAAAAGCTCTTACCTGAAAACCAAATTAACATGTTGTTGTATTTGATTGTACACACATTGATAAAGCTGTAATACAATACAGACTGTAAAAAAATGTCCAGTTTATCAGTAGTTTTGTATGAACTCTGCTTAGTTAATGTGTCACTAGTGTGTTACTGATTCTGCCAATCAGCACCATACCACAAGAAGGAAGCTCAATAACACCATATTTGCAGCATATCTTCTTGAGATATGTAAGAATATATGGTAAAAAATATGAATATGATAGTCAACTGTCCACATTGGCATATGGGGTGATGAAAACTGGCATATTTTGAGACTTTTTCAAAATTGTTATTTTTCAACAACTATAAATTTAGTTTAAAAAAAAAAACTGGTGTATCATTTAAATGTGTACATATGTTCCATCATATCCCAAACCATCATACAAAAAGTTCTATAGCCATACCTTCTATATTTGCTTGATTTTTAACTAATTAAAGATACGAACAACATTTAAAATTTTAGGTTTTCTACCATTATGAGGCCTTTGTGGAAGGCAGATCACACTAGATATACCCAAACCGCCAACATTTCCAAACTCTACACCAAAAAATAGCCTGGCATGAGCAGTTTCAAAGCTGTGAGGCATATAGGGAGGTCATTATTAACATGCAAATTTGCTAGAAAGCACAGTTCTCACGATATGTGAAAAATTCCCCAAAATTTCCAAAGGCTGTAGCTTCAAATGTTTGCAAGATACAGACCTAATATTTGGCATTTCACCATAACTTTGTAAAAGGAATATCATATCAAACTGACAGAACAGAACTGAGGGGGGTGACCTGGGAGCCTCTAGGTCACTTGAGATGGAATGACCCATGTACTCTGTTATACAAATAATGAATGCTGATGAGTTCAATGGTACACATTGAAAGAATGTGAAAACATTATTTGTTTTATATACTGTAACGGCTAAAATAGATCCTTGTCATTTGATATTTTATTAATTTCTAAACAACAGAAAAGGGACTTACATTTTGGTGACTTCCATAAAAAAAAAGACTTTGTGTAGTTCCTTAGTCCAGCCAAAAATCACATCAGCCTTTCATGTGAACAGGTCTTCATGCATCCAGATGGCTTACAGCGGAGTGGATTTTTTATGTGTGTGTGTATGTGTGTGTTACAGGCAGCATCAGTTAGCTCAAACAAATCATCGTGCCGTTGTCCCCCACGCGCGCACATCGGAAATGAATCCATCTTTTCTTCTTTCTTCCTGCTCACAGACAGCACAGTGGATTTGTTTTGTGTGTGTGTGTGTGTGTGTGTGTGTGTGTGTGTGTGTGTGTGTGTGTGTGTGTGTGTGTGTGTGTGTGTGTGTGTGTGTGTGTGTGTGTGTGTGTGTGTGAATTAGCAGCGTCAGCTCAATCAAATTATGTCTCGGGAGAGTCGTTGTCCCCGCACATGAACACACGCAACCTGGTCAGCCTTTGTGCGTGCGTGTACTACCAAAAAAAGACTGTGTACATCCTCAGTGCAGCGAAAAAAAAAAATCACGTCAGAAATGAGTCCAGCTTTTCTTTCTTCCTGCTAACAGCCTCCAGACAGCACAGTGGATTTGTTGTTGTTGTTGTTGTGTGTGTGTGTGTGTGTGTGTGTGTGTGTGTGTGTGTGTGTGTGTGTGTGTGTGTGTGTGTGTGTGTGTGTGTGTGTGTGTGTGTGTGTGAATTAGCACTGTCAGTTAGCTCAATCAAATTATGTCTCGGGAGAGTCGTTGTCCCCGCGCGTGCGCACACACACACAACCTGGTTGGCGCTTGTGCAAGCGCGTACTACCAAAAAAAGACTGTGTATGTCCTCAGTGCAGTGAAAAAAAATCATGTCAGAAATGAGTCCAGCTTTTCTTTCCAACTTCCTGCCAACAGCCTCCAGACAGCACAGTGGATTTGTTTTGTGTGTGCACGCACATGTGTGGGTGCAATCATGTGTGCGCGATCACGTGCACGCACACATGCGTGCGTGATCACGTGTGCGAGCGTGCACGAGGCTGTGCACGAGGGCGTGTGCACGAGGGCGTGCGCATGCGCGCGTTCACGTGTGTGTGCGCATGTACATGCGCGATCATGTGTGCGCACGTGCATGAGGACGTGTGTGTATGCTTGTGTGTGCAGAGTGCAATGGTACCAAACGTATGGAACCAAATTTGCACTCTAAATGGAACCAAGCCGTACTCTAAATGCAATGCAACACAAATGGGATGAATTATTCCATGTCATGTGACATACAAAGCACCAATCAAATGGCACATCTATAATTTCTTCCCTGCTCATGTATTATTTGACCTCCCCATTTATGATTGGGTAGGGGGTAAGCTATCCTGACCTGGATATCTTCCCCCACCACTGAAAAACAAGTCTGCTACAGTTTTATCACCCATTTCATCCTAGCCAGATTTATACATGGCTGACAGTGGAAACAACATTAATATTATACTGTATGTCTCAAGGATGTGGTATCCCAACAAATGAAAAAGGTGGGTAGGTTGGCCAAAAATGGTGTGACAAAGGAAAACAGACATTAGTGTAAATTTTTCCAAAGCAGAAGGCAAGTGTATTGTACTGAGAGACATTAACTTGTGTGGCAAAAATGTTGGGAGCAGGAGACCAACGGTAGGCAATTATTTTCAATAGCTTGTAATAATAATAATGTTTTAATAATGACTCATTATAGTAATGAAAGGGGGGTGTTCCAGGCACATCCATCTGGGAGGAGACCCAGGACTAGATGGAGAGATTTTATCTTCACACTGGCCTGAGAACACATCGGGATCCTCCAGTCAGAGGTGGTCAATGTGGTCAATGTGACCTGGGAAAGAGAAGTCCGGGATCCCCTGCTGGAGGTGACCTGATCTTGGATAAGCAGTTGAAGATGAGTGAGTGAGTGAGTGAGTGAGTGAGTGAGTGAGTGAGTGAGTGAGTGAGTGAGTGAGTGAGTGAGTGAGATGAGCAAGTAATAATGACTTTATTCCAGATGTTGGGGTGGTTTTCCCGATTGTTCAAAAACTGATAGGAAATGGACTACAATTTTAGATGTTGTATTGAAAGATACCTTCACTAAACAGAAAGTGACGACCTCAGCTTGCAAATTTCTGCCTGCTTTTCTGTATGCTCTCCAGCACTGCACCCAACTGGGTGGGCCATTCCCCTCAACGTGGATCAGTAAAAGTTATGTGATTGGTTGAAAGATGGTGCATTTGACCTTTATATGCAGTGACTGCTCGCATTGTATTATATAAAATGGTATGTGTAAAAGCAAAACTGTGTTCTGTCTGTGTAGCGTGGTAAGAAAAAGAACAGTATTCATCATGGCATTCCAGAGGAGATAAGACATTATTATTATTATTATTATTATTTGTATAAGAAGATATGAAGTTAGAAAAGTAGCAAATTGGCCATGAGACATACTGCCCAACACAGGCCCAAGAGTACACAGATACATAATATGTACATAGGTCCATATGTGGGCATTTACAGAGTTATACAGTGACGTTTGTATGCAACATCCATAATCAGTGGATTCTTATCCTGGACCTACTGTATATCTTAAGGTGGTGTCAAGAGCAGCACATATGATGGGATTCACAGACTTGTCTGGACGCTGCATGAACCAACATACCAAATTCCTGATCACAGCCTGACAACACTGTAGATCAAAGACGGTGCAGAGTGTACTTGTACTCTTACATTTGGAAAATTCAATGATTATTTTAAAAATGTTATGATAGTAGAGGGACAGATTCAATCAATAGTTGTAGAAGAAGAGGGTGGAAAAGAAAGGATGAAGTCACTGTTGCTAGACTGAATTGGTCATATTCTCTTGAACAGTACTTTCTTCCCACTAGGAAAGCACCAGGATGTTTTATGTTTGGAATGTCCACAGCTAGAGACAGTGCAGCATGTTAGCGCTTCTATCAGAATTTAGATAAATAGGCCTGAAAGAGGTTTCTGCAGGAAGTATTTTAGACAAAGGGTCGAGTGGGAGGGGGAAGTGGTGGTGTGGAAGTGTTTAAATATTTGAAAGACACTGGGCTCACTAAAATTCAGTATTGCTATAACGGACTAATGCCAGAAGGTGGAAGCATTGTAATAATTAGGATGCTGGCTGCCGTTAAACGCCATAGAAGAAGAATAAAAAGTAAGACGTGTATAGTTGGGGTTGCTGATGTCAACTCTCTTTCAACATTACGTGAATTTAAAGCATAAATTCTAAGTTATTAACATGGAGAATGATGTTCTTGTTTCTCTTGAAGATCTGGGGTAAGTGGAGGCACGGAATATATCAGTACATGTTGTTGGTAGCTTGGACACGAGTGGCCATTCTTGCATAGCTTTCCCACTTGAGCCAGCACAAGGCAAATTAGCATGTTTTAGCTAAATCGCAAACTCGTAGTTTGTGACGTTAGTCTAAATTTGAGTAACGGGGTGATTATATAACTAACGATGATATTGGTGTTAATCGATCTAGAACTAAAGCTGACAAACTGTGAAACGATAAAAATAAAATGGTTAAGCTGTGTCAGCAAATGCTCTACCTTCCCAAGTTAGCTCCCATACATTCTCCTCTCCCCGCTAAGAAGACAGAAAACGGCATTGATATTTATTTATTCTTCAGCGAAACGTCCAGTAGCTTCCCTTTATTTATTACAAATCAAAGTACGGCATGTCCTGTCCTTTATCAATAAACCATTCTGTTTTTAAAATGACCATAATTTAGATTTCGTTGTCTATCGCAGTGTTTTAATGTAGACCGAATAATCCAGTTAAAATTAACAGTGTCCAACTCTACTCCAGACCTGGTTTTTGGAATCAGGCCTACCTAACTGCGTAGCTTCTGACATCTGATGGGATCAGGTGTGCACAGAGCAGATTGGATGCCCTGTTGATGATATTGAAATGTTGTAATTTAATTAAAATTGTGACATTCATGAACGCTACAGCAGAAGAGGTAGAATGTCAATGAGCAACATACCTTCTGTTGACCCCCAAAGTGTGAATCAGATGCAAATCGTGAATTATCCACAAACCATGAATACTGGGAAAAATATCTCTCAAAAACGTGAACGCAGGTCTTGAAAAATGTAAGTTGCAAAACATCAAGTTCTTCATGATTTGGTGTATGTGCATGGCTGAGGAGCCAATGGTGCGAAGCTACCATCTGTGGGATTATGACTGTGCACCTCATTACACCACAGGACTTCGTGCCACCCCTCAACTCGCGCGTGTGGTGATGAATGAACAATCCAACGCTTTGGCGAATTCTGCTTCGTGATGATGGGAAGAGCTGACATCGAAGGATCAGAAAGTGACATTGCTATGAATGCTTGGCCATCGCAAGCCAGTTATCTCTGTGGTAACTTTTCTGATACCACCTGCTTAAAACCCAAAAAGACAGAAGGATCGCGAGGCCCCACTTTCACGGTCTGTATTCATACTGAAAATCAAGATTACGCTAGATTTTGCTCTTCTGCTCCATGGGAAGTTTCTGTCCTCCCTAACACCTGCGTTACAGTTTGACAGGTGTACCGCCCCAGTCAAACTCCACAGCTGTCACTGTCCCCAGAGCGGGTCACACCCAGTGGGGCTGGGCACTCGATGCTAGAGTCCCTTTATGTAGACAGTCTAGTGACATGACAAGTTGAAACAAAAATGTTTACGTGACTCGTGGTGCCATCTTGGGGCCAAAATAGCGTTCGTTGTTAATCTGTCTACATGTAAATCCAGCTATTTTATTTTTTATTCGCTGTTAATGCTGGGTTGCTGTGCATTTGGATGCACAAATAGACACAAGGGCTTCAAGATGTACAGATTCCCTTCACATCCGAACAGAAGAAAAATTTGGGAAAATAAAGTCAGCCGTGTGGAATGGAAGCAACTTCAATGTCAAAGTTTTGAGAGGTAAATTTATTGTTCAGTAGTTTTGAGAGGTAAATTTATTGTTCAGTCCCATGTACAGTAAAACTCACCTAAACCACCATCGTATAAACCGGATATTCATAGTCACCGAACAAAAAAAGTCCCAATGTTTTGGTTTAGTTTTCCATGTAATAAACACAGCATATAATGTATTTTGTGGAATGGATTTTTCGCTCACATCGGATAAAATGTCCTGGAGTCATTTCCGTGATTAAAAGCCTGACAGTTCACACCATGTTCAGACTCAGACCCGCAGCCTGACGTGCACCTGTTAAATCAGACACTACAAAAGGCTTTGATTTGACACTTTTCTGCTTTCACCCCTTCGTCTCCCATCATAGTTTTTGCAGTGCACACACTGATTACATTTCGGGATCACATACATTTGGGAGAAAAGTCTGTAAATTTACAACACAGAGTCGGAAAAAGAGGAAATTGTTCACCTTATCTTTCAATTGGAGGTGATGATTGTAGAAAGGAAAACTTGTTGAGGGTCTAATTAATCCATTATAAAGCATAATCCAGCAACAGAGTTACAGAAACATAAATCTAAATACATAAAACTATTTTTATATTTGTTTTGATAGTACCTGTACCTGGATGTGTTGCTGTATGCGGTTCAATGATAAAAAAAAAAACACGGTGAAAACACTAAAGGTTTATTCAAAAGTTCAGCACAATTGGCCCCAAAATGGTGCTATGTTCTGAGTTTGCGCTCTTCTCTCAATAAAGGGACCCTATTTGACGCCAGAAGCGAGAGTGCGCTCGGTGCTCACCTCCCTGCCTCACGGGCTCTAGTGACCTCTACCCCCTCCCCCAAAAATACATATATTTTTGTGGAGGAAAACCCCTTTCACACCGGACCTGCTTGCGAGCTGCATCGTGACGACGTCACATTGATGCAACCTGGTGCCGAGACGATGCAGCTCAATACCACAACACCATGAGGTACGCAAATGGCGGAGCGTAACAGATGCCAAAAATTAAATAATTGTTTAATTTTTTCTGCATCAAGCACAGGACACAGAAAGGAAGTAGATTTCTCACAAGTTGAGGCAACTTAACAGTACTCAACGTGACTGGATGCCACACCCATACAATATAACGTTACCTGATGCCAGTTTACGATTCCTCCTGTGCTCCATTGTTGCCGAGCTATAAATCATGTAGGATTGTTGACACAAATTTTTTTTTATACTGTGTACAAAATGCAGTAAAACTACACCACTCGAGCACATGTGAAGAATTAAAAGAAAAAAATGCACATTGCAGCTCCTCGTGCTCACCTCCAGAAGTTCTCTCACGATTGTGTTAAATAAAGTCCATCAGTCCTGCTTACAGACTGAATGCCAGAGACAGGACATGTCCACATCCAGTATAACTCCGGACATCTCCATGTCCATTCACAGATGGTTCGTGCTCTCACCTCCTCTCTGCCCCCCTGCTGCGCGCATCTGACGCAGACATTCCTGCGTCATCATGATGCTGTATGAAACAACTGAAAGCAGGCCCAGTGTGAAAGGGGCTATAGGGTTTGCGGTCAAGATTTCATGAACTAACTGATCCATAAACTGAAATCCATGAACTACTTAAAGTGAAAGTAAATATATGTCATGAATGATATTCACGTATATTTGCAACTTAGGGATATTTTATTCACAGTTTGCAGCAAAATTAATGGTTTGTTGCTATTCATGGTTTGCATTAAATTTTCATTAATGCAGGGTTCTCGCCAGCGCAGTTAAGCATAGGGGGCCCCTATGCTGTAATTTGGATCCCTTATGCTGTGATTTAACCACCATAGGGGGCTTTTCTGTTTGGTTTTTTTTTTTTTGGGGGGGGGGGGGGGTTTAAAGGACATGCCATTTAAAATCCCAGTTAGCAACACAATGTGACCCTTAAAATGCAGGAAATAGTGTTTCAAAGGGTATCTTAATTTCAAAATCTTCTCAGGTGGGTTGCCCCAGACTCTCCTGCATTACTCATGCCTGCAAGTTCTCCTCTATGTTGTGAAAATAATCCTGGTGGGAACCCTGTAATGGTTTGTGGATAATTCACAATTTGCAGATGATTGACGTTTTGGGGGTCAACACCTTCTCTGTAATGTGAGGAGCAAAACCAATGGTAATCCAATATGGGTAGTCATAGTTAGTGCCATCTTTCTCTTTTTGCTGGTCGTCCTACTTGGTATTATGTAAAAAAACATTTTAGCACTTATTGGTTGCAACCAACAATTCAGCCCCTCCTGTCCTCTCCTCTCTCTGTGAGGGAACTAAGAGACTCGTCTCACACCATCTTTGCGGCTTATTTGAGCAAACTTTGGAAACATGAAGGCTCAACTGTAAAATAAAGCCTGTAAATAAATTTCTGAATTTCTGGAGCTACGCAGGCAGAAGGAGCTCTTTTTATTGGAAGACTTTGACAGAGTTTTTTTTTCCACTCTGAGCTGCAGCGCTGTTCTGCTTGGCTCTCTGCCGGTGGGGGAGGAGCGAGCAGGCAGCTCAGCACAGACACAGCCTGGCTGGATGGAAAAAACTACCTGAGAGCAGGACACAGTATAATGGCACTGTGATAACAGTATAATGGCGTAATGCCGTTGTTCCATTGTCTGGGTAGAACTCTGTAACTGAGTCTGTTTTACAGTTGTATGTAGAGGTTTGGGCACCCCTGATAATTTTCATGATTTGTATTTTTATAAATCATTGATTGTCTGAATCAGAAATTTCAGTTAAATATATCATGTAGCAGATGAACACACTGATATTTGAGAAGAGAAATGAAGTTTCTAGTATTTACAGAAAGTGTGCAGTAATTATTTAAACAAAATTAGGCAGGTGCATAAATTTGGGCACTCTTGTCATTTTATTGATTTGAATACATTTAGCACTAATTATTGGAACACAAATTGGTTTGGTAAGCTCATTGACCCTTGACCTCCTTACACAGGTGAATCCAGTCATAAGAAAGGGTATTTAAGGTGGCCATTTGCAAATGTTTCTCCTCTTTGCATCTCTTTTAATGCGTGGCAACATGGGAGCCTCTAAAGATACGATATGATACACTTTATTGTCCCTTCCGGGAAATTTGTCTTGGACTCCAAGAGCTGCACAAATGAAACTGCCATGACATAATTACATAACTCATGCATATTGCATATAACTTGATACACACCAGTTTTGCACAGTTGGCTCATACATATTGCACATATCCCTAATACACATATCCAAATTGCACATACCCCTATTGCACAGCCGTCTCCCACATATGGTTAAAAGGAAAATGCTGACAGTGAATAAATAACACTGAAATAGCAATGCTGCCATGTCATTAATGCACAATCCTACTACTTATCCCAGGAACCACTATTTAAGACTCTAATTGATGTGGGCACAGATGGGTTTTTAAAGCGATTCAGTCTGCACTGAGGGACGCTGTATTGCCTACCAGACGGTAGGAGTTCATACTCAGGATAGAGGATGTGGGAAGGATCCGACAAAGCTCGCTGTGCTTGTTTGAGAACAGACTGTTCATACATGGACTGCAGGGAAGAGTTTCCAGTCCTCCCTACAACTTTTATAGCCATCTTCTAACAATTCTCAAATGACCTGAAAACAGATTGTTCAACATCATGGTTTAGGGGAAGGATACAAAAAGCTATCTCAGAGATTTCAGCTCTGTTTCCACTGTGAGGAACATAGTGAGGAAATGGAAGACCACAGGCACAGTACTAGTTAAGGCCCGAAGTGGCAGGCCAAGAAAAATCTCAGATAAGCTGAAGCGAAGGATGGTGAGAACAGTCATAGTCAACCCACAGACCTGCTCAAAAGACCTACAACGTGATCTTGCTGCAGATAGTGTCTCTGTGCATCGTTCAACTATACAGAGCACTTTGCACAAGGAGTTGCTGTATGGGAGAGTAATGCAGAGGATGCCTTTTCTGTGTACACACCACAAAGAGTCGATTGAGGTATGCTGAAGCACATTTGGACAAGCCAGCTTCATTTTGGAATAAGGTGCTGTGGACTGATGAAAATAAAATTGAGTTAATTGGACATAACAAGGGGCAGTATGCATGGCTGAAAAAGAACACAGCATTCCAAGAGAAACACTTGCTACCTACAGTAAAATTTGGAGGTGGTTCCATCATGCTGTGGGGCTGTGTGGCCAGTGCAAGTACTGGGAATCTTGTTAAATTTGAGGGTCACATGGATTCCAGTCAGTATCAGCAGATCTTTGAGAATAATGTTCAAGAATCACTGACAAAGTTGAAGTTGTGCCAGGGCTGGATCTTTCGCAAGACATCGGCCCTAAACATACTCAAAATCTGCTAAGTTATTGTGCAGAGGAACAAGTACAATGTTCTAGAATGGCCATCTCAGTCCCCAGACCTGAATATTATTGAAAATCTGTGGTGTGATTTTTTTTTTTTTTTTTTTTTTTTTTTTTTTTTTTTTTTTTTTTAAGCGAGTTGTCCATGCTTGGAAACCAACAAACCTGAGATGTTTTGTAAAGAAGAATGGTCCAAAATGCCTTCAACCAGAATCCAGACTCTCACTGAAAGCTATAGGAAGCGTTTAGAGCCTGTTATTTCTGCAAAAGGAGGATGTACTAAATATTGATGTATTTTTGCTGTTGGGTTGCCTAAATTTATGCACCTGCCTAATTTTGTTTAAATAATTATTGCACACTTTCTGTAAATCCTATAAACTTCATTTCACTTCTTAAATATCACTGTTTGTCTGCTATATGATATATTTAACTGAAATTGTTGATTCAAACAACCAATGATTTATAAAGGAAAATCATGGAAATCATCAGGGGTGCCCAATCCTTTACATATAACTGTATGTGTCAATGAATAGCTGACTTTAAATCAAGTTTCAGAAAGCAGGCTTCCATTGTTGCCATCCATTGATATCAAAAACTCAAGCATGTGTACAAATTAAGGGATCTTGCCAAGTGGTGAATGTAGAAAATGACACTTCTGTTTTACTGATTTTTAAGTTGTATTCAGAAAAGCGAGTTATCAAAGGTAAACTTACACACTTCAGTTTATTGCTTGTAGAAAGAGAAACTTGCAGAATTGTCCACACCAGCTCTCAGATGCTGAGATCACACCAGCTCTCAGATGCTGAGATCAAAAAGTGTTTCTCTCAAGATGGACAGTCACGACAGGAGCTTGAGAGGTTTGCCAAAGAAGAATGGGTTGGGATTCCTCAGTGCGTCTGGAACTGGGAAACTCCTCAAGGTGGAAAGACGGCTATGTGAAGATTTTGAAAGAAATCCTCAAGCAGTCAACAGCAAAACTGGGTCTGGGTTATTGCTTTGTCTTCCAACATGACAGCGACCCTACGTTGATCCTAGTGAAGAACTAGGTCAATTCCACCGGGATATTTTTTTTTATCATCTGTTGATGATAAAACTCTTTCTTTCTGAATCACAGATTGAATAAATGAAAAGTGGATGCACTTGAGTGCATTGTTCTTACGTGACCCATTTTTTTTATTGCTCAAGGTACCAAGGCCCTCTTTTGGAGGAAGGTGCTCTGGAATCAGCTGTGAGTGGAGGAGCAACTTCACCTGAGTTCACAAAGCTTTGTGCCTGGATTGTCTCTGAGCTGAGACTCTACTGCAGACTGGAAGAGAATGTCCATGCCACGAACTGTAAGAAAAAGTTACATTCAAAGTTGGCTTAAGAATTAAGAGCGCATTGTTCTTAGATGCTGGAGTAGTATCTATTAGAGCTCATACCTTAGCAAAGTGACAACAGTTTACTGACAGTGGCTGGAAAATGTTATGCAGCTTTCCTTTTTGATGCCACAAACTCTGTCAACAAACTTGGTGATATTTTGCAGTATTTAGCTTTTTTTTTTACCATACTGTTAAAATCTGATATGACCCAGATACTTTAAAGTATTGAAAATACTGTAACATATGAGTACTGTACATCAGGCATCACCAACCAGGGATTCGTTCAGAAAAACTGCAAATACAGTAGTCCCTCGCTATAACGCGGTTCACCTTTCGCGGCCTCGCAGCTTCGCAGATTTTTTTTAGTGCATTTTTGCATGCTTTTTTTTTTAACAGTGCATTGTGTTCTGCGTCCTTATCAGGCGGGCCGGTCGCGGCACCGGTCGGCATCACCGCGATTGCGCTTACAGAGTCTATGGGCTCAGTAAACGCAGCAGCGGGCCACTCACAACGCCTGCTGTGCAGAGCTGCGCCATATCTGGCAACAGGTCCAGAGACTATGCTCGCTGTTTTGATTTGTTAATTTTAAACATTATGTAAAAATAGAAAATCAAATAATTTTAAATTTTATTTTTAATGACCTCTCATGGCCCACCTGCTGTACCTTTTATGAATCACATGCTGGGCCTTTATAATAATAGTGATAATAATAATTTCAGTCTGAAAAATGTAATGTTTCGAGTTTCTGTTGACCAGAAACCACTTGATTTGATTACTACAACCACTGGCAAAAATTATGGAATCACCGGCCTCGGAGATGTTCATTCAGTTGTTTAATTTTGTAGAAAAAAAGCAGATCACAGACATGACACAAAACTAAAGTCATTTCAAATGGCAACTTTCTGGCTTTAAGAAACACTATAAGAAATCAAGAAAAAAAGATTGTGGCAGTCAGTAACGGTTACTTTTTTAGACCAAGCAGAGGAAAAAAATATGGAATCACTCAATTCTGAGAAAAAAATTATGGAATCACCCTGTAAATTTTCATCCCCCAAATTAACACCTGCATCAAATCAGATCTGCTCATTGACATTGACCCTATGCCATGACATTGACCCTATGTGTCTTTTACAAGGAATGTTTTTGCAGTTTTTGCTCTATGGCAGATGCATTATCTTGAAAAATGATTTCATCATCCCCAAACATCCTTTCAATTGTCCAAAATAGTCAACATAACTGTGCATTTATTGATGAGGTAATGACAAGCCATCTCTCCAGTGCCTTTACCTGACATGCAGCCCCATATCATCAATGACTGTGGAAATTTACATGTCTCTTCAGGCAGTCATCTTATAAAATCTCATTGGAAAGGCACCAAACAAAAGTTCCAGCATCATCACACCTTGCCCAATGCAGATTCGAGATTCATCACTGAATATGACTTTCATCCAGTCATCCACAGTCCACAATTGCTTTTCCTTAGCCCATTGTAACCTTGTGTTTTTCTGTTTAGGTGTTAATGATGCCTTTCGTTTAGCTTTTCTGTATGTAAATCCCATTCCTTTAGGCGGTTTCTTACAGTTCGGTCACAGACGTTGACTCCAGTTTCCTCCCATTCGTTCCTCATTTGTTTTGTTGTACATTTTTTGATTTTTGAGACATATTGCTTTAAGTTTTCTGTCTTGACGCTTTGATGTCTTCCTTGGTCTACCAGTATGTTTGCTTTTAACAACCTTCCCATGTTGTTTGTATTTGGTCCAGAGTTTAGACACAGCTGACTGTGACCAACCAACATCTTTTGCAATATTGCGTGATGATTTACTCTCTTTTAAGAGTTTGGTATCCTCTCCTTGTTTCAATTGCCATCTCTCGTGTTGGAGCCATGATTCATGTCAGTCCACTTGGTCCAACAGCTCTCCAAGGTGTGTTCACTCCTTTTTAGATGCAGACTAACGAGCAGATCTGATATGATGCAGGTGTTAGTTTTGGGGAATGAAAATTTACAGGGTGATTCCATAATTTTTTCCTCAGAATTGAGTGATTCCAATATTTTTTTCCTCTGCTTGGTCTAAAAAAAGTAAACCGTTACTGACTGCCCACAATCTTTTTTTCTTGATTTTTTTATAGTGTTTCTTAAAGCCAGAAAGTTGCCATTTGAAATGACTTTAGTTTTGTGTCATGTCTGTGATCTGCTTTTTTTCTACAAAATTAAACAACTGAATGAACATCCTCTGAGGCCGGTGATTCCATAATTTTTGCCAGGGGTTGTAGAATGTGCCCCATGGGGAATTTGTAAAAGCGTCTTGGGAGAGGTCCTCCAACCCTGTTGTTGGCGGCTTAAGGTTTTTGGACTTAGCATATGGACACTTTGCAGTCATCCTTCCAGTCTCACCTACTCGCCACAAAAAGTTATCATTTAGTAACATTAGATATCAAGGTAATTCACTATGATGGCAGACATGCTAAACTGTGCTGGCAATTGGTGTTTTTTTTCTTGCAAGAAGCACTCTTCAAAGCTCTCTTCACAGTGACCATCACAGACTGAAATCAAATCAGAAGCAGCCAAAACAAAGCTATGATACCTAGTTTTTGAAGGGTAATGTTAGATATCAAGGAAATGTGAGGTAATCCACCTTGTTAGCAGACATCTGTGCTTTAAAACTGTGGCTGCTAACCGGTGGATTTTGTAGCATGACACACTCTTCAAAGCTGTGATTCTGTGCAACTATTACAAGATGGAATCCAAACAAGAAGCAGTCCAACCTGCCTAGTTGTTGATTGATAACATGATATAGCACGGTAACCTTAGGTAGCTCACCTTGTTGGCAGGCATCTGTGCTTAAGACCGTGCTGCTAACTGGCTTAAAGGGTAAGTTTGAAATTCTCATCTAATTTGTTGTGCAGACTTAAAAGCATTTCATATCCGACTTGTCAATAGGGCAAGTGGACAACACTTTGACTTCAAAGATTTACCAACTGAATAAATCATATGCCAAGGGGTTAATTGTAGCACCAATCTTTCAGATGGTTGTTTTTAAAAATTATGTTTATTGCATTTGTCTGTCTATGCTTTCCAGGTCCAAGTGAGGCAGACAGCTTCCAGTTGGAAATGAGCGGACTGCTGTCTGAGCTTGCCTGTCCTTACTCTGTCCTCACCAGTGGAGACGTCACCCAGAGGCTCCTCAACAGGACTGACTGTCTGCTGCTGCTTAGTATGATAAAGCTACTTTTCCATCACATTTTCACTTAGAGATCAACACAAAATGGAAAGCTTACATCTAAATAAATTAGTCTGAATGTTTGAAAGGTTGTAGAAATGAATGTATGTCCGGGGGTTGAAATTAATATAAGACCTGCTATTTCTCATGTCAGGATTCCTGGTAATGGAAGCGCTAATTAATACAGGGCTTTGAAAACTGCAGATCCGCCGGATTCCACGGATTTCATCATGGCGAGGGGGGGCGGACTGTTAGTGTTGTACTCTTTAATCATGATCATCACTGACTTTTTAAAATGCTTATCGCAGAGCGTTCTCTGTTTTACGACATCGTGTAAGTTTAGTCCGCGGACACTGATCTGTGTGTTACAGATACAATCAGTGTCCTCGGATCCGTGGAGTTTCGAGGAGGAAAAATGCCACTCATAGCATAGCTGGTGCGACAGTTGTCTTAAGCGGGACTGGTTGGGTGCTGCAGCGACGCTGGTGTGGCTCCTGTGCAACACTTATGCTAAATGTAACATGTGGACATCCCAAACTTTTAGAGCTTTCAAGTTTGTAAAGTAAGAATTTTGCAGCATGTCTGTGCCACGGACCGACGTCGGACAGAGAGAAGATGGCGAGAAAGACTGTTTGAAAAAGTCTTATAAGCACAAGAGTCCGTGGAATCGTCGCTGGCTTCATCAACACACCTGAAAGATAAAAGAAACAGGAAAAGTGAACTGTGCCATCAGGAAACACGGTAAGAATTTTTCTCTCCCTGGAAAATAAACATTCTGCTGTTCAAACAGGATTATAGATAAGAATATGAGACTTTTTTCACTATCTAGACTTTCTTTCATTGTAAAAAAGACATTGTGGCTTTGAATAGATTTAGGCTGCATGAATTTATACAAGAATATAAGGGACTTTTTACTATAAGGTATGTTATTGATATTTTACCATGATTTTCCAAATATTCTACAAGCTTGAGCTGTGGTTCTTGAAATGCTTTAACAGTCTTTTCAGTCCATGAATTTCATGTAGTTTATCTCTTCTGAGTTCATGCATAATTTTGTTTACAATTAAAAGGAAAATCATTCAAGGTCCTACTTCCATGTCATATTCTGTTATTTCAACATCATCATTGACAGGTCAAATAAAAAGTTCAGTATAGGATAATTTAAATATGCACTAATTTTGAGATATCATTAGATAACAATTTAATGCTGTGCCCCCCAGACCCCCTGCAAATTTTCCTTGGATTTCACAATTTTCATTTCACAGCCCTGCTAATATGAACACGTCTGACAGCTAGTGTCATAATAACTTTTTTTGGACCATTAGTTGCTGAGAATTTGTTGTGCTGCTAAACCACAGATAATGCAAGTATACCATTTTTACCAAAAAAAAAAAAAAAAAAATACTAAAACTGGTATTAAAGGAAAAGGAAAGCCACTGATAATTTACTATTGGGTTGGTAGATTCTAAAATTAACAGCCCATATGAAACATGTAGGCATGGGTGATCATTTATGTTAAAGTTAAGTGTTTTTGTATAGCTGGTCTAAAGCTACCAGCAGGCGGCCATGTTGGCTGCTATAACAGTGCTGCTGTGACATCACGTGCACAGAAAGCCACAGGTGGCCAGCAGGCGCTGGCATAAAAATCCTCTCTCCCTCCCTCCCTCCCTCTCTCTCCCTCTCCCTCCTCTCTCTCCCTCTCCCTCCCTCTCTCTCCCTCTCCTCCTTTGTTCGCTCTCTCTGTCTCTCTCTTAATCCCTCTCACTCTTAACGTTCAGCGTGGAGACAGTGAAAGTGATCAGCTGTTTAGTTCAGCTGCACTCCGAGCTGAAGCCCTGTGATCAACTGCTGTCTGCAGCCGCGCTGCAGTGATTGAGCTGAAGACAACAGCCGATCACTTTCACTTTCTCCCTGCTGAACGGTGAGAGGGAGGGAGAGAGAGATGGAATGCGGTGAGAGAGGGGAGAGAGTGAGAGGACTTTTACACACGAGCGCCTGTGCACCACCTGTGGCGTTCTGTGCTCAAACTACGTCACAGCAGCGCCACAAGCGATCCTGGGGTTGTTTTCTGAATGGTTAAAATAGTGTCAATGGCAGCATTTATGAAATCGTCAAATTCTGCTTAAATGCCGACTTTCCATGTGGATATTTCAGTGGTAAGAGCTCATTATTTTCATTGATGCACATCTATCATTAGTTTATAGCACTGTCTATCTTCCCAGCTGTATTTTATCAGTGGATTTTCATCCTCCTTTGTTTTCATGAACTGGCCGACCATCAGCCTTAAACCCAATACTTTGCCACACTGGTGCTGCAGAGTGCAGCTTTGAAACAAGTGCCATCTGTACCTATTCTTCAGAAGTTTCTATTTTTGCGTGTTTCTGTCAAAGTCTAAGTCAATGAAGTAAATGTTGAAAAGGTTAGAAATAATGTTTAAAAGATTAAAAACACATTCATATTTGCTTCACATAGAATTTGCTCTCTTCAAAAATGACACTGTACCTTTGATCCAGTGAAGCAGGCAGTTTTTCTGTCATACAGTTTTTTCCCCTCTTCTCGAGTGGGATTATATTGAAAAAAATAAATAAAACTATTGACATGAAACATGTCAAAAACATGAAAACTATTAAATATTAGCATGTGAAAATGAGGGAAGCCCTCCTCCTCGTAGACCAGGGGTCTCAAACTGATTCCAGAAAGGGCTGAGAGGGTGCAGGTTTTCTTTGCAACCACCTACTCCACCAGGTGATTTCACTAATTAACATCACTTTGAGCAGGTGGAATCAATTAATCAGTGAACTCACCTGGTGGAATGGGTGGACGCAAAGAAAACCTGCACCCTCTCAGCCCATTTTGGAATCAGTTTGAGACCTCTGATGTAGAATATAGCGCGTTCCTGGGATGCACTTGTGTATTGTTGTTGTCCCTGTGCTTATGTGATGCAGAAGTGCACTTGTCCTGGGAGTAATGCACAATCGAGAATGTACAGGGACGCTTGCACATTCAAAATGTTCAAAAATTGGTTTTGTAAAGTAACGTCTTTTGTTTGACTCTCCTGGCTCTTGTCGGCTAGGAGTAGCCTACTTACCCATGGGTGCTGATACAACTTTTGGGCTCTACTAAATATTGTGATTAAGGATGGGACTGATCTGACATAATTCCTTGGAAAATCGGTGCTGAGCGGTGCAGCCAATTTGAACCCGAGAGCTGAGCCGAAATTTGCAGTACTGGGCAGTGCCGCTCACCATAGCTAGAACCCTGCAGATTATTATTATAATAGTGTGTATATGATACCAAGAACCTAAACAATTTATAAATACATTAAGACAGTAAACTAACATTAAAATTACATAATTAACAGGAAATAAATGGGTTGAGCTCTAAGGTTCTAAAAACATTGTGGACTCGCATGCCATTCCAACTCATTATAGAAACTGCATAATTTATTACCACCCTTGAAAAATGCCAGCTACCCAATCTAGAGCCCCTGGTCCCCACAGGCAGCTGCTAGATTGTGTGTGTGTTTGTGTGGTTGTGTGTGGTGTGTGTGTGTGGTATGTTGTCTTTACCATGTGGCTGCACACCACACACTGTACGACCAAAACTGTTATATCTGTGTTTTTTTTAATCACCATGTGTGGGGTCTCTCAGGTATTGAAAATCTACCAATAATTTTAAAATCTTGCCATGTGAATTAAGCATCAGGTGACTGCCAGAGTAACATATTCAACTTGACATCCAAATTAATGGCTATTTGTCCGTATTTTTCAGTAGGAGTTGTCGCCCCGGTTCCAACACAACCCCTGGCACATTTTACATGTATGTGGAGTTGCATCAGGTTGGGCATCGGCATAAAACATGGGCCAAGCCTTATGAATCTGAAAAACCTGGCTGTTTGTTGTGGTGTCATGTAGTTTAATTTTAGGCCCATGCAATGCAACAAGCAATACTGAGCTCATCAGAAAGATCAAGGCCATTGTCCTTGTACTATGATAAGTCAATAACTCATATTCTATGATAAGTCAATAAAGTAACTATCATGGCAGGCCTGCTGATGGCTTTAACTAACCATCTCACTACCCTTTTGGTAAATATTTTTTTTAGCATTTCTGATATGGCAATTGGTTGACCTTTTTAAAACCTCTACTTATATTTAATCACCAGATGGTATTTAAAATTAGTTTTTGATGTCTTTGTAAAATCCTGCCATAGCATGTACTGGAAATTGTGATTTAGAATAATGTAATTGACTCGTTCTTGCAGCCTTTCTGGTATCTGAATTTGGAAGCATCAAGAATGATTCTGGTTAGTAAACCTCAGACGAAGGTCCAGGAGGTCGGGTAGTCCAGCGTTTTGGAACTGAAGGGCATCTGCATGGCTCTGGGCATGTCCAAGCCACCTGCCAACATCACCATGTTCCAGTTCTTCAGTGGGATTGAGAAGAAGGTCAGTTCTGTTGTCACAGACATGGTCTACACTTCATGCATTTTAGATTATCCTTCTAATATCAAATAAAGTTCAATTCCTGACAGAATTACACAATTACAACCTGTGATATTCTCTTTTGCTGGTCTCCTGCTCTCCCTATTTCAGTTGAGACTAGCTCTGAGCATGATTAGAATTTATGGAGTTTGCCAATAAGGAATTGTATTGGTAAATGCTGATGTAATATAATTTTTGTTTGTTTTTTAAACTCACTTCCAATCTGTTGTGCAGGCTTAGACGTTAAAGCTGTACGGCCTTTCAAATTTCAAAAAAACTGACAAAACTTAGTTTCTAATGAAATCATATATTTTCAGTTTATTTTTGAAACATTGCAAAATTACAGCTCATTTTAATGAAGAGAACATATTTACCTGGGGGAGAATTCCATAATGTATATTTTATTTTCCTTTTAATGCCGTCTGTGTGTGCACATGCATAAGGTTTTGAAATTGGTGGTAATGGCCTTTGACCTTGTGGGATGGGCCTGCACACTAATGTCCATAAGATGTTTTGTAAATCACTTCCAAGGTGTTACGTGGTTACAAAAACAGCGTTTTTAAAGTGTTTATTTCTCGCTAACTTTTGTAAATTATATGAGAAACAAATTTATACAGAAATAAGTTGTTCGGGAGCGTTTTCCGCCAACTGTCGCCCTTTGTATCCCAGCATCCATGGTGCAAGTCGGGGGAAGAGTCCCCCATGACCTATGATCCCGCTATGGCTGCCATCATCGACTATATGGGTTGCTGCCATAAGTAGTGTCTGTTAGATTGAAATTTTCCTTCCAGGGGAACAGTTTATTAACTTTTCCAGACAATGTAAATTTTGATAATATTAGCAGTGTCATATATCCATTCATTTTCTATACCCGCTTACTCCAATGAAGGGTCACGGGGGCAGGAGGCTGCTGGAGCCTGTCCCAACAGTCACAGGGCGTAGGCAGACGTACACCCTGAACAGGATGCCAATCTAAATGTCATATTATGATTCCCCTATTTCAGGGCTAATAAATAAAATTGTAATGTGCCAAGAAATTATTCTTATGACTTACACCCCTGTCACACATTGACAATTTAGCCGGCGTATGCTGACCGTATCAAAAATGCTGACATACACAGGCGACGTCATAATTCGGCGAGTATGTTAAGAAAAAGTGTATGGCTCATACGTCCCACAAACACTGGTCATAAGTTGAAGGTAAGTTATGCGATTGTTGATACACATTTCTTCTAAGTTACTCATAAGTCGAGATGCTGTCCATTGATTGTCTGAATAACTGAAAGCAGCACTCCTCATACAACAGTTCAAACTGTTTCAAACATTAAACCATTCACACATGGAGTAATACAAAAGTCTTAATCTTACCTGTTTGTCAGATTCATCATCATAGCCTGACAAAAACTTATCCACATAAAGCGTCCAAATTTTGAAAAACGACGTCTGAAAATACTTTAGTTCCTTGTTGTGGCTGAAGAAATGTAGCATTTTAAATGAAGTCGCTCTGTGTTTTGTCTCTCAGCCTGAACCAGGGAACACCAGTACTTTGTGCCACCACAAGAAAATTAACTTATTGTAAAAGTTGAACGAGTCACAGTGCCTCATTTCATTCACATCAGCATTTACCACAGTCACCACTCGATTCTTCAAAATTCTCTGTTTGGCCTCTGTTTGGAGGGGAGAGGTCGCACAACGGCGTATGCGTGCTCATCAATATTTACGTATTCTGCCTGCCAAATAAAAGGGTTCTGCCGGTGGTGGAAACACAAATCAAGCCAGACTTAACTGTTCCGACCCACACTGTACCATGCAGTACTGACCTGGACCACTTGGTGGAAATGGAGCTGTCAGCAAAAGCTGGCTAAATCGTCATGGTGTGATATCTGCATAACGTACAATGGTTTGCAAAAGTATTTGGCCCCTTGGTATTTCACGCATTTTAATTTATTTATGCCATTTCAAATATAAAAAGCAAATCAGGCTTTTCAATATAAAAATTTCTAAAATGATCTTCCTTAGCTCAAAGTCAAACCAAATCTCCTACAACTTGATATAAATTAATGAAAAATATAAAAGCCAGGATTATGGGTTGCATACGTAATGGGCCCCTTTGGTATATTACTTGTAAATAATCAATTTTATTGAACGTTTTCTTCAGACCAGTCAGGGGATGGATACATGAACATTTCCAAGTCACTGAATATGTCTTGAACTTTATTTACATCAGTTACAAAGAAATACAAACAGTATGGCAGTCTATCATAGATCTTTGTGGAGTACACAGTTCTCAAAAACTGAGTGACTGTGTAAGAAGAAGAGTGAGGAAAGCCAGCAAGACACCCAGACAACCCTGAAGAAGTTATAGGCTTCTCTGGCTATGATTGGAGAAATTGTGCACAGTGCATGTTTTGCATTTTGTATCCCTATTTACACGGCTTCATGATGAAGTGGTATAGAGGAGGATTTTTTTAAAAAGAAGACCTTAAAGTTCAGCTACAATTTGCCAGTAGGTACATCTGAGATGCAAGCCTAGATTCAATGTTTTGGTGAAATAGCATAAACAAAATGCGTGAAATACCAAGGGGTGGAATACTTTTGCGAGCAACTGTATTTGATGTATCCAGAGTATTCAGTGTATTTTATCATATGTTGGCATATGCTAACTAACTTGTCTTGGTGTTCAGGGTCCTTACATCTTAAAAACCCCAAAGCCGTTTAAGATTTAAGTCATGAAAGAATTTTCTTTTATACGGGACACTTTCACATGTCCTGTATAAAATGGGACTTGCCCCGCACTGGACATCAAATTTCTCTCAGGATGTCAAACAAAGATCTGCTGAAAATATAATGGCCATCTCTTGCATGTTGTTTATTTTAGGGATGCACAATATTGTATTTTCTCAGATATTCAGTATGCAGACATTTTCAAACTTGTATTGGCCTGATACTACTATATAAATATTGTGGTTCTCTCTTGTACTATATTGGATACAAACCTCTGTGAAATTTGTGATTCCTGTTGATCAATAAACCAAATTTTATTTTAGGTGTTAAACTTATGACAAATAATGGTTTGAAACACGGTTGCAATACGATGATGAAATGAAATTATCGTGGTGAAGATCCTTACGAAATGTCATTTTGAGTGGCCAGAGTGTGAGTGTTCACTGCCTAGCATGGACATTGTGAATTATTATTTTCACCTAGCCCCTATACATCAGAGAACGTGACAAATTAGAAAGCTTGGATGTATATAACCAGCTTCAGGCTTTGCGCTTAGTCTGTCCTGAAGCAAAATAAACCAGGCTGGGCGCATTATGTAGACCAGGGGTCTCAAACTGATTCCAGAAAGGGCTGAGAGGGTGCAGGTTTTCTTTGCAACCACCTACTCCACCAGGTGATTTCACTAATTAACATCACTTTGAGCAGGTGGAATCAATTAATCAGTGAACTCACCTGGTGGAATGGGTGGACGCAAAGAAAACCTGCACCCTCTCAGCCCATTTTGGAATCAGTTTGAGACCTCTGATGTAGAATATAGCGCGTTCCTGGGATGCACTTGTGTATTGTTGTTGTCCCTGTGCTTATGTGATGCAGAAGTGCACTTGTCCTGGGAGTAATGCACAATCGAGAATGTACAGGGACGCTTGCACATTCAAAATGTTCAAAAATTGGTTTTGTAAAGTAACGTCTTTTGTTTGACTCTCCTGGCTCTTGTCGGCTAGGAGTAGCCTACTTACCCATGGGTGCTGATACAACTTTTGGGCTCTACTAAATATTGTGATTAAGGATGGGACTGATCTGACATAATTCACTTATCGGAAAATACCGATCCAACCCGCGACGTTTTCCAATACCAGAGAAGAGCCACTGTGAATCCTCTCAACTGCTGTTGTTTGTGCTCTGCTTGTTTACTGCCGAGCTGAAGGAGGGGGAGGTTTTTGAAGCTGGGCTGAGAGCTCTCTTCTGCAGTGTTCTAGCTGCGGTTAGCGGCAAATGTCTGCCCAACTCTCGGGTTCAAATTGTCTGTTCGTCGAGCACGGATTTTCCGAAAAAATAACTGAATTGTTGCTGAAAATGTGTGCTAAAAAGTTAGCCGCTTCACTGTCCCGAGGCTGTAAAATGCTATGAAAAGCCCGCTCAGTGTGCAGCCAAGAAGGAGCTGAACAGAGATTCTGTCCGCTGAAAAGGAAAAAGTCTCCATTAAAATCCTGCGTGTGCGCATCAGTGATGATACGCCAATTTTACAGTTGAAAGGCTTTGTGTTTCTCAAAAGTTCAAAGTTTGCACAGCATGAACACAGTGAGAGAGAAAGAAAAAGAAACGGAAGGAGAGCAAAAGTGTGACAGAGCAAATGACAGAAAGAAAGAGGGAGACAGACAGAGGGAGAGAAAGAGAGAGAGACAGACAGACAAAGAGGACTTAATTTTTACTCTCTAATGCCGCGGTCACACCGGGTGCGACAGCAGCGATAGGTTGCCATGTAACTCCTATGGAAGGACGCGTTTTGGCGCTAAGCCGCACAGCGAGACGCGATGGACGCAAATGAAGTGACGCGAGTGAAGCGATTTTGAGAGATTGGCGCATTTGTGGCACGATGTTACGACGTGTCGCGTTGCCCTCCACCCCAAGTTGAAAAATCTGAACTTTTTCATCTTCTCGCGCCACGATGACCAATCAGGGACTGAATATGTAGTGACGGGGAGATGTCTGGAGTTTGACTGAGTTGGATGTGAACATGTCCTGTCTCTCGTAGCCAGCCTGTGAGCAGGACTTAAGTCCCTTTTGTCCTTTATTTCGCAATTGACAGTTTTTGAAGCGAGCAGCAGCCCCACAGCAGGGGAAGCGGAGGTTTTTTTGTTTTTGTTTTTTTTTACGTGCCCGAGCGAATTGCCCCTGAAGATTATTTTATTAATAAACTACACAGATGTATAATCAAATAAATGGTGACTGGTTTCTAAACACAATTATGACAGTTTTTTGGGGAAGAGCGAGCAGCAGCCCCGCACAAGCAGCAGAGGTTTTTTTTTTTTTTTTTTTTTTTCTACGTGTGCGCGCGAGCGAATTGTCCCTGAAGATTATTTTATTAATAAACTACACAGATGTATAATCAAACAAATGGTGACTGGTTTCTAAACACAATTATGACAGAGTTTTTTGGGGAAGAGCGAGGAGCAGCCCCACAGCAAGCAGCAGAGATTTTTTCTTCTTCTTCTGCGTGCGCGAGCTAGCGAATCATCCCTGAAGATTATTTTATTAACTACACAGATGTATAATAAAGCAAATGGTGACTGGTTTCTAAACACAATTATGACAGAGTTTTGGAGCAAGCAGCAGCCCCACAGCAGGGGGAGCAGAGTTTTTTTTTTTTTTTTTTTTTTAATTGTTTACATGTGCGTGCATCAACGGGACAGGAGGTCCTCAAACTGGGCCCAGTAGAGGTGGAAGGACCATTGAAAGTGGCCGTCATCCAGACGCAGCTCCTGCAGCAAATAATGATACTCCCCGAATTGGGAACATCTCATGACGTTTGTCAGCTTTCCACAACAACTTGCTCCTTGTGATCAAGGTCTGTCATGTTAACTTGACTGACAACCGGAGCCGGCGAGTGGAATGGAAGCTCCTATTTGATGACGCACTGGGACGAATTTTCGCAGCGAAAGCAGAGCGCCACGCGACCAACGTGAATTTGTGGTGTCTGGTCGCACCCGGTGTGAACGCGGCATTACACTTGCTTTGACAATGTAAACATATATCTCCCATATCAATGAAGCTCCATTGAAATTGAAAATTGAGAAGGAGAGACAGAGAGTGCTGTCTTTTCTCTTTAAGTCTATAACAATAAGGCTATAAAAGTCTTTAAAAAGATAAAGTACTTAATTCTTTCACCAAAACATCTAGTCTAGGCTTTCATCTTAGATGCACCTTCTGGCAAATTGTAGCTGAACTTTCAGGTCTCCTTTTCAAGAAAATCCTCATATAAAATCAACAATAATGATGATGATGATGATAATAATATTAAAGCAGACAGAGCTCTGATATTGGATTGGAAAGTATCCAAATTAAAGTATCGAGATCAGATCGTAAGTGGAAAAATTGTGGATCTGTGCATCCCTAATTATGATATGCCTGGCATATTATAGGGTGATATGCCACAGTGTGTTATACAGCACATGTTTACATTTGGATTTCATGTAAATTGTTTGAATAAATGAGGAGTTATTTGTATGGTGAAGTCTCTGAAGTCTGAAAATTTATGTATGGAAAAAGTCTGGAATTATGAAAAGGAAAATGTGTAGGAACCGTGTTGAAGGTGTTTGATCATAATAATTTAGGAAAAAACATTAAAATAACTGTCTGCAGCCACTCGGGTTTGTGTAAGGCTAATCTCGTCAGATCTCGGAAGCTAAACAGGGTCGGCCCTGTTAGTACTCGGATGGGTGACCTCTTCTGAGGACAAGGGGGCTGTGCTTGTTTCTGGAGTTGGGACATGTCCAAATGCAGGTCTGCACTGGCTCTGCTCTGGTGACCCTGAAGCGAAATCGGGATATCTGAAAGACGAACACAAACATTAAAATAACTGTTTCTCTGTAAAACCTTGAATGAAAAAGTATGCAAATTTAATATTGTCACTTCATCTGTATTCAAACATTTTGCTTTCATTTTAATGATTGTCAGCCTTTGGTGACTGTCATTTGACTTAGTGTCTTACTTTTATCGTGATGGCCTACTTGTAGATCCTAATACAAAATCTAATGTTTTTGTTTTGTAAGTATATGGTGTGGTCCTGTGTCTCGCATAGAGTACGGTACACTACTGATCGTAACTCCAAATTATGGTCTGTCACTACATCAGTGCAGAGCTGTTTGTCAGCATTGAGATGAATCACAGCATCAAGAACTTTCATCACATCTACAAATGAATTATTGTAGATAAAATCATGAAGTCATCCTGATTCCAAATTGCTACATATAGTAAACCTCTACTTTTCAAAGTATTTGTGCTATAGGGTTTCCCAAAAATGTGGTAATTCTTTCCGGTCACTGTCATTCTTCTTATTCTGTCTTGTACTTGGTGTCTTCTTTAGTCTATACTTTATATCGTGCTTCACAAAGCTTGTTGTTGCAGTTAAAGAAGCCATGAGTAGAGTCCCACCAAGTCATGTAGGGGACCCCTTGATGAAGAAGCCCCTTGGACCTGTGCACATGGTATGTTCCTGAGGGGTTAGGGGAAAAATATGACAAGTCAAGTTTTGCGTGAAATGTAAATAACATGTTATTTTCTTTACGTCCTAGGAAAAAATAGAAGCTATTAACCAAGCACTTGTGAACGAGTATGACGTGAGACGAAAGCTGTTGTTGAAACGTCTTGATGTTACAGTTCAGTCCTTTGGTTGGTCTGATAGAGCTAAGGTCGGTAAAAAATGAAACAGAAAACCAAGTTATGAACAGATTCAGAACAAATGTATTTTAGAGAAACTTCGCACTTTGTTTACTAAAGCAGTTTGTGTAAGAAGGGGTGTTTTGCACAGAATAGGAAGGGCTTGCACCTTTTGCCATTGTCGCATTAAATTGGGGGGGAGGTAAATTTCTCCTACTGGTTTTGCAGCTTGGGCGCAAAGCGTACTACTATTTCTTCTATATGCAGTTGTGCTCAAAAGTTTATATACCCTGGTAGAATCTTTGGGGGTTTTTAGGGGGGGGCATTTTCAGAGAATATGAATGATGACACAAAACCTTTTTTTCAGTCATGGTTAGGGGTTGAGTGAAGCCATTTCAAACAACTGTGTTTACTATTTTTAAATCATAATGACAGCAGAAGCTACACAAATCACTGATCAAAAGTTTACACGCCCCTGTTCTTAATATAATCTATTATCCCCTTTAACATCAATGGCAGCTTGGAGTCTTTTGTGGTAGTTGTGGTTGAGGCTTTCTGGTGGTAAAGCTGCTACAGAATATGTCCCAGACTTTATGTACATCAATTACGAAGAAATACAAACAGTATGGCACTCTGGTATGGTAAATCTGCATGGAGTAGACAGTTCTCAAAAACTAAGTGACTGCAAGAAGGGTGAGGAAAGGCACCAAGACACCCAGACAACCCAGAAGTTATAGGCTTCTGTGGCTGTGATTGGAGAAATTGTGCACAGTGCAAATTTTGCATTTTGCATCACCAGTTATACAGCTAAATTAGGGCTGCAGCTATCGATTGTTTTAGTAATCAAGTATTCTATAGCTTATTCTGGCGATTAATCGAGTAATCAGATAAAAAGTACTTTTGCATTTTTAACAACATCAGCAGTCCAGGGCTCTCCCTCAGCAATGGCACAATGTCGCTGCGTCATCACGGAGATTGTCAGATTTAGTGTATCCCTTTCTGTTTTCCTGGGTAATCATTAAGGTTTTTAAGGTTGGTGAACTGGGTCACTGCGCAGAGAGAGACAGCCACCGCCTGCTGCGCGAATAGCCACTCCCCACATAGAGTGGAGAGCAGGCAGCGGATGAAAGTGTTTTTTGTTTTTTTAGCCAGACAAACACACTGCTTCACTTTAAATGCGCAGTAAGCTACTTCAGATGATCAGCGTGGACCATTTTTCTCCTAAAAGGCTTATTTCACTCTGTCATGTTGGAAAGCTGTAGCTTTTGTGCTAATTTGATTAGGACTGACACGGCTTATGCATGCTTTAGTCTTCTTCTGTTTGTTTTTCTGAGGGCATTACAGCGCCACACACAGGTCTGGCATATGTAGTACAACAAATGAAGCTTCGATGCACAAAATTTGCCTCGAACATTTTTTGTAATCAAATTATTCGAGTTACTTGACTAATCATTTCAGCCCTAAGCTTCATGATGAAGTGGTATAGAGGAGGGTTTTCTTAAAAAGACCTGAAAGTTTACCTACAAATTGCCAGAAGATACATCTGAGATGCAAGCATAGATTTGATCTGTTTTGGTGAAATAGCAAACAAAATGCGTGAAATACCAAGGGGCCGAATACTTTTGTAAGCCACTGTATTTGATGTATCCAGTGTATTTTATCATATGCTGGCATACGCTGACTAAATCGTCAATATGTGACAGGGTCCTTACATCTTAAAAATCTTTCTCTGCTGTACTGTACCTCAGAGCACTTTTAAATTGAAAATCCATTAAGTTTTCAGTTAGGCATCCCGAGGGTGCAGAGAAGGATTCTCTTCCACCAAAACATCAAATCAAGGTTTGCATCCCAGATGTACCTTCTGGCAAATTGTAGCTGAACTTTCAGCTCTTCTTTTTAAGAAAATCCTCTATACCACTTCATCATGAAGCTGTATAACGGGATACAAAATGTAAAACATGCACTCTGCACAATTTCTCCAATCATAGCCAAAGAAGCCTTTAACTTCTTCTTGGTTGTCTGGGTGTCTTGCTGGCTTTCATCACTCTTCTTCTTGCACAGTCAGGTTTTGAGAACTGAAGAAAACTGACAATAAAACTGGCTATTTACAGGTATTATACCAAAGGGGCCCATTATGTATGCAACGTATTTTTAATTAATTTCTATCAAGTTGTAGAGATTTGGTTTGACTTTGAGTTTAAGGAAGATAATTTTCGAAAGTTTTACATTGAGAAGCCTAATTTACTTTTTATAGTTGAAATGGCATGAATAAATTAAAATGCGTAAAATACCAAGGAGCCGAATACTTTTGCAAGCCACTGTACATTGTTTGTCTGACATGTTGTATTAAATATGTAAATCAGTTGCTGTTGTAGAGGTAATCATAAGTAAAGTAGATATATCTGCTACATCCAATTACAGTATTGTTCAGGTGTTCCTGTAGTCTGTTCTGGAAGTAATGATGTTAGTAATTTTTCGACAGAATAAACAAATGAACCAGTAGTCCTGTATTTATGTATTGCAAATGTAAGAGAAAAGAAATTTTAATAGTAAAGTACAACTAATACTTGAAAAGTTAACATTTATTTTATCTCTTACCACAGACGCATGGAGAGAAGTTGGCCAAAGTTTACCAACCTTTGCGTTCAGCTTTGAATGTCAAAAGCAAAATCTCTGTTGCCCACCTTCTTGCTGCACGACAAGATTTCTCCAAGATTTTACGCACAAGCAGTGGCAAGACGAGGGAGAAGACTGCTTGTGCCATTAATAAGGTTGGTAATCACATCAGTTTTTGTCTTTATTGGAAAACAAGAATTATATTCTTTATATTTGATTTATTTAATTAAATTTAACTTAAGTGTTATACACTCAGGTACAAATTAGTTGGACATAACTTTTGTATTTTTGTACATTCACTCTGTACATCACTACAATGGCATCAAAAGGAATTAAGAGACATGTTGCACATTATTTAATGTTCCAGTTAGCAAGTTAGTGGTCGCTGATGTATTTTTAGTTGCTAATTATCCCTCTCACTTGGCAAGTCAGCAGGTGCATTTCCAGAATATGTCTTGCTCAGCATTTCTTGCCATTTCTTGGCATGTGACACATGTGACGTACATTTTAGCAAACTCATAAACATCCCGATGGCCGACAGAGTGAAATGAACACTGCTGCATTTGAAAGTGATGGCCAGATTTACATAGGATGTACAGAAAGGACACAACACACTTCACCCCGAAACTCTTATTTTTTGGGGGAGTCTATCAGATTTTGGATCCTAATGTGTGCTGACTCTGCTGTCTGTATCACAGGATGCTGTTATTGCCACTGTGTACGTGGAACGTCTTTACAACACTGTTTTTACAGGCTGCCTGAACATGCACATGTGTTTCTAGCATTGGAAAAAGTCACAATACATTATTTTCAGGAGCTAATGGACTTTCTGTCTAATGTGTCAGAATCGTGAGAGACGTTCGTGAGTTGCTGACGGTGGAGCTGCTGTGGGTGCACGCTAAAATAGCTGCTTTCGGAAGTGGCTGAGAGAGTCCAGTAGCCGTAGCTCATGCTCAGTGGGCTGGACACACCTGTATGCACCAGCTGGGATTATCCTTTTTCTTCTGTTCTAAATCAGGACCACAATGGGGAAAAGGTCTCATGCTAGTGGCTGTGGTCAGCCCCTGCGCGCAGAGGTGGGCTTAAACACAGTGGAAACATGGAGGACACAGACACATTCTCTTGTGGGCATCTTTCCACAGAAGGATGGCATGGACATGGTTCCCCGGCTGGAAGTCGCAAACCATACGTACGTGACAGTGCCAGTCGGGACCTCTTTGATGACATGGACCTGATGATGGTTCCATGGCTAGAGATGGTGTGCCGTCTGTGCATGACTGTGCAAATCAGGACCTCTTTGATGCTGTGACCTGGACATTATTCTCCAGCTGGCAGTTGCGCATGATCCGTGCGTGACAACTTGTTTGATTCCTTTGTCACCTCCCTGACTAAGGCCCTTCTCCAATTTCTCAGTTTAGAAGGGCAGCCAGCTCGAGGAAGAGTCCTGATGAATCTGAACTTCTTCCACTTATGGATGATGGGGGCCACTGTACTCATTGGGACCTTCAAAGCAGCAGAAATGTTTCTGTACACTTCAGCAGATTTGTGTCTTGAGATAATCCTGACAATTCCTTTGACTTCATGCTTGGTTTGTGCTCTGACATGTGCTGTCAACTGTGGGACCTTATATGTAGACAGGTGTGTGTCTTTCCAAATTATGCCCAATAAATTGAATTTACACCAGGTGCACTCTAATTAAGATGTAGAAACACCTCAAGATGGATCAGTGGAAACAGGATGCCAGACTCCCTTCAATATTTTGCTCATTTTAAGTTTTTTTTTGTTGTTGTTGTTGTTTTGTTTTTTGTGCAAATGACAGCATGTCATAAAGTCTCACTCTGTACAGATCTGAAATTATTGTACACAGTATTGCTATTCGGTGGCTGTCTCATCCATGAAATTTTACACTAATTCTTATGAAACGTCACTTCATAAGTTTGTGGCATTTTCTGTGTAAAGGCAAATGTGAACGGATCTCATCTGGGACAGCGATTTAACAGAAAACACTTATCAGTACACTTTACTTTTAGGTTCATGTTTTTGAAGAAAAACATAAATGAACTAATTCCTTTTATGGTCCCAAAGGTTCCAATTGGAAATAATTCGTACACTTGCTTTAAGTGCCCAGCTTGTTGTTTCCTCTTTTTTAACACAGACTGAGGGATGTGGCGAGGGCTGTCACAATTAGGAATTTCTGGAGATGATTGATTGTCAGACAGTTAATTGCGATTGATGAATATATTGTCTATTTTTTTCTTTTTATTCCCTTCTTTATATTCTATTAACGTAGTATAATTACACAACTCTGGAAGAACTTTTGGCTTCTGTAAGTGGAGAAACTGGGAATAGTGCAACATTTTTATTATCTTCATTTTACATATAGTCCCAACTTTTGCTAACTTGTGGCCGTTTCTGTTGCATTTTGGTTTGGGTGTACAGAGTCAGTCTGCCTACGAGTGTCAGGAGGTGATTTTTAGGACTTTCTGTAATTTGTTATGAAATAATGTTGAATTTTTGTGGAAATGATTGTTGTACAGAAGCTTCAGAGATCTGTCGCTGAGATAGATGATGACTGGAGTGAAGTTTTAAGCAGAAACGAGGTGATAATCGCTTAACGCCGTTGTCTCCAACTGACTTTTGCGTCAGAGAGGAGGGCTGTCAATCAAACCTCGCTCTCCAAAGATGACCAATCACAGCAGAGCCAGTGCTGACCTGGACCCCCTCCCCAAAATAGTGCCATCAGCTTCAAACGAGCGAGCAGGAAGTCTCTTCGCGCTCAAGTTCGAGCGGGCGGGGGGAGCGCTGGTCCTCGCGCACAGCGCGTGCGCAGACATAATTTGCACGCAGTTAATATCTACCTGTGAACACACTTTTTACGCGGGTGAGATTTTGTCACTGATTTGACGCCATAAATAAGTTAACAATTTTATCGAACAAAATGATCAGTTTTACAGCCCAGTTTTCTTGAGTCAAGTCATTAGATGAGACATGAACATTTCGAAGTTACAGAATATGTATTAAACTTTATTTTCTTCAGTCATTAAGAAATACAAACTGTGAAGTACTGTATGGTTAATCTGTGTGGACAAGAAGGCCATGCAAGAAGTGAAGGAAACCACAGACACATGACAACTAGTGTTAATTTTGCCACCTGTTTTTTTTTATTATTCTTAGTCTTTGGTTAAATATCCTTTTTATTTTGTCATATTTAGTCATTCACACACCATATTTTCTTTAGTCATGTTTTTGTCAACTAAAAGTCTGTTAATTTTAGTCCGGTTTTAGTCAAAAGAAAACTGAATGCATTTTAGTTTTGTTTCAATCGAGACATTTTAGTCTTTTTGGTAAAAGCATTTTAGATTATTTCTGATTACCATTTTACTCAATGTAGTGTTTCGCACAGCTGAAATAAATGTTATCTGACAAAATACACTTGTTGAATTGTTGAAGGTTTGTGGTGATTTTCCCCAGCATTTTAAAACCGCAAAGCTTCTCATCAGATACACTTAGACATTCGGTTTTCTTGTAATTCCACAGTGCTGTAGGGGCACAGGCCTTCTGAAATGAAACATTTGTTGGATCGAGTTATTCTGTTTGCATGTTAAGAATTGACTGGAAATTTGTTAAAGCAAAGCAGAATAAAATAAATAATTCTAGACTTGTGATGTTTTTATCTGTTCTAAGAGCCACAACTTGAGCCAGTTTGTGGCTTTTTACAACGATGTTGTCTGGTTTGTGGCTTTTTCACCACTGGGAAGTTTTTTATGCCATTTCCGGATTGTTTTGTGCCATTTCTGGTAGAGCCTGACCGATATGGATTTTTTGAGGCCGATGCTGATAACGATATTTGGATGAAAAAAATGCCGATATTCGATAAATCGGTTGATTTGCCGATAGCCGATAAATCAGCCGATATTTATTTATTTATTTTATGAATAAAATGTTCTTTTTGGACCCTTAACAAAAAAGGTATGAGCTAAAAGCTGAAGCTTTGTCCTCATATTTATTAACTTTATAACAGAGAACAATTTTCAAGTTAGAAAATGCAATCAAGAATTAAACCTTTGTGAAATTAGCAATTACATATCCTTAAAAAGAGTTGTGAAATACATCTGATCTTGTACCTCTTGTTGCTGCAACTTAGATAGAGGTTCAGGATAAGGATATAGATCCTTATAAACTTACTTGTATGCTTTTGTCAGCCGATCAGTGCAGTGTGATGGCGAACTACGGGGGCCGGTGGGGAACACATTTAAGCAGGGGTGTAAGCAGCTCTCAGCTGAATGGAGTCAGAGCTCCATCTACTGGACAAACGGTGCAAGGACATTTTACATTGCTGACACAAACATTATTTCAGTAACTGTTCTGTTTATGAGAAATTATCGGCATTCTATCGGCAAAATTTCGGCCGATAGTGAGTACTTTGAAAAGGGCTTATATCGGCCGATAATATCGGTCGGGCTCTAATTTCCGGTTTGTGCCTCAGTCTACCATAAGAGCGAGCTTTGCGGCGATTTGCTCGTATTGCTTTTTTTTTATATGATTGTCTGCTCCTATGGATGATCTTTGCATTTAAAAATCAAAATACATACTTGTTTTTTCAGGTTCTGATGGGCCGAGTGCCAGACAGGGGAGGCCGACCCTGTGAGATTGAACCTCCTCCACCAGAGATGCCCTCTTGGCAGAAGCGCCAGGATGCACCTCAAGCTGGTGGGGGTGGGTACGGAGGCGGAGCAGGATCCAGAAGAGATGGCAGAGGGGGCTATGATCAGTACTCTCAAGGTGGCCATGGAGGCTATGAACGAGGAGGGGGGCATGGAGAAAGGGGAGGTAGGGGAGGAGGTGGCAGAGGGGGAAAGGCGCAGGGAGGCTGGGTGGATGGAGGTGGAGGAGGGAGAGGTGACTACAACCAAGGCCACTATCAGGATGCAGGAGGTCATCATGGGGGAGGAGGGAGAGGAGGTTATGGAGGAGGAGGAACCAGTCACGGAGGTTCCAAGAATCTGGCTATCACGGGGGAGGAGGTGGGTTACATGACAGTTGTACCAACAAGATGAGGATGGCACCAGGAAGAGGCGGGGGTCGAGGAAGTCGTGGGGGCAGAGAGGATGAAAGGAGGACAAGGGGGAGGTTTGGGAGGGAGAGGGGGCCAGAGTTTAGCCAAGGAGGAACAGTTTGAACAATTCTTCCAACATGGCGGGCAGCACTACAATCAAGCAGGCTTTGGTCAAGGGAGACACTACACTAGTTGAGGATGGTATCTGTGATTACAGCAGAGTGCTGCTTCACCGGATCTGCCAGGTAGTTAGTCTGAGCTGACAGCATTTTTTGACCTAATCGGTACCCACCTAAGAGGAATTAAACAACATTTGGAGTCCAGCCTTAGTTCACCACGTCCTCCACAGAAACATGATGGGTATGACAGACAGCCAGGTAGAGATTACACAGGGTCAAAAATTTAAAAATGCTCCGCTCATTTCAAAAAGTATTCCACATTTGTCTGATCATAAAGATCCAAACTGTAATACTTTGGACGATCTGTGACTGAAAATTATGGAGTCATGGGGTTAAAAACAGGAAAAATGTGTTGGGCAGTTTGTAGTGGGTAAAAAAAAAAAAATAAATAAAGTTGCTCCAATTTTTCTCAAAATTATTGGTTTAGCTAACAGGTTTTAGAAAAAAAGAACTAGTTTGATTGTTTTCAATATGTTTTCAATATGATGAAGATGGAATAGTGAAGGAATACTTTTGTTTTGAATCCTTGCTCTCCAAAATATTGGAGAAACTTGGTCAACATCCAGTTGACTCTGTGATGCAAGTGTTTTCGGGTAACAAGATAACTCATCAGTTTTAAAATCCGTGACTCGAGCAATACTTTGCATCACTTTTCATCATAATCGAAAAAACCTTTTTTTTTTTTTTAAAGACACCTGAACCAACTGAAATCTGCTCTTGTCATTTTTTAAAAACCCCATTACATTGAATAATAGTCCAAAGTGTACATTTTTGGAATCTATGATCAGACAATGTGTAGTTTTCAATATCACTGGTGCATTTAGAAGTATTGACCCTGTAGGGGTCAAAATTTAAAGGGGACCCCTACTTGGCTATTGCTACTGCTCTGGAATGTCACCTTACATGGTACTGAAATCCTGTTTGGCCCATTCAACTAATTGGGCTGTCTTTGATTGGCCATTGAGCTGGTGTTATTACAGACCTGGCAGCCCTGCAGCTTATCAACCGTTAACACGTTTAAAAATGCCTTATTGTCAAATTGTGACTTTTGAGCATGATTTTAAAATAGGCTAAAAGCTTCAGCGTGGGCAGAGTCTCATACAAGATCTACCATATGCAAACACGACAGGGTTTCGTTGATCTTTTGCTCTCACACATTTTCTCAGTCTCCATGGCATCAAACCCAAAAGATGTCATAAATGGATTCTGCTGCCTTCACACCCCTTTTAAGTTGGAAAATGTTCAGTATTCTTGCTCTACAAGTGAAATTAGAATTCCCTGTCATTATTGCGTAAGTTTTTTTTTTTTTTTTTTTTAATACTTGAAATTCATTTACTTGAAAACACTTTTGTCCTTCCAGTGTGACATAATTTACAGGAGATTTGATTTTGTGCTTATTTAAAAGACATGCCAGCTTGAGCTGGTTCTGGAATATTGTGCATACAAAAGTGGGTGCTGGAAAGCTTGCATGGATGAGAGAATGAGCAATAAAATATTGAAATGAGAATATTGCAAGTTTGCTTGTGTGATTATGAAATTGTTTCTCAGACAGAGATCCCCCCTGAAAAAAAAAGAGTGGCTATTGTACGGAATTACGACTTTGATTTGTAGGTAGTTCCGCTTTGTTTGGTTAGGGGTTGGGAATTAGTGGTTGTGGTTGTAGTGTTAGGAAGCTACATATCAAGCAGGCAAATACATGTACAAGTATGTAGCCTCGTGACCACGTGATGTATATTGACCAGTGAAAGACTACATACAAATAAAATTTCACAATACAACTACGCATAGCTGTTGCCAAAATCTTACTCAAATTTGAGCAGTAAACATTTAATACTAGTGAAAATAAGTTACTTCAAAGATTTTAAAGAATTTTCATAGGTGTCAAATTTCTGGGAGTACGGCTGTTTGAGGTGTCATGGAGAAATCAACTTTTGTAAAGCTTTTGCTCCCCTCATGACCAATTCCACAGTTGGTGGAGTGTATGTTTTACATTTTTGAGAATTCCCACTCTTGGGATACTTGAATAAACTAATGGGATGCAGTAAATGAATTTATATATTGAATAAAAACTGAATGAAAAATATTTTTGCCAGACGGAAAAAAAGACTTATTTTGAATTAGTACTTCGGAATAGTTTTCCGGTCTCAGTTGTACTTCCGTCAGCTTGCACCGGCGCTTGATGACGCCAGGTAGAAACGCGCACTGGTTGCGTAACACGTTTGGGGAAAAAATATATGGTGGGATATTTGTTCAGTTTAGTATTCAACATTACCTACATCGTGTTAAAACGATGTACCGCGGCAAACTTGCACCTGGCCCGCCGTCTTTTGGGCCTCCACCACACAGAGCTCCTTTCAGAGGGCCCTGTCCTCCTGAAGTTCCTCCTCCTGGACATTTGCCTCCGAGAACCAGCGGACTGTTTCCAGCATTTGGAGCGGACAGCAGCTTTATCTATCACAGACCGCCAAGAGGCCCTTTCGTCCCTGTACGTAGTCCTCGGGTTAATAAAGCAGTTTTTCCAGGCATGTTTGACGTGGCTTAGCTAGTTGGGTAGCTAGCACAACGCTAACAGCATCACTGTGTTCCAACCAGTGTTATTCATTTACTTACTGTTATTTATTCATTTATTTACGCACACAAATAAATAAATGTATGTATGTTACGTTTGCCGTCAAACTAGCGTATTTTTCTTTCTCCGACGCATTTTGAACGGTCCCCCCTGCCTACACTACATCTTTGTAATTTCTGAGCGTTGCGTTCCTGCTAAAAATTGCACTCCAGTCATCATCCATCTCAGCGACAGGTTTCTGAAGCTTTTGTACAGCAATAATCTCCACATAAATTCTGCATTATTTCATAATGAAAGACGGGACCGACCAGAGCGTCACAGCAGCACATCTGAGTCTGACTCTCTGAATCTGACTCTACCATCAAAAGGATTGTTAATCAGATGACAAAGAGCTCTTAAATCATTCTAAAATCAGTTTTAAGCAGAAACAAAGTGAATCTGTAAATCGTTGCTAACGCACTGACATGACGCATGCACCGTGAAGGCAGGAGGGGACCAATCAGACTGCAACACGTGTTCATGCATGCGCACTCCCCTAATGCTCGGACTAGGAGCGCTGAAACCAAAGAGGTTATATATGAGAACTAGAGTCCACACTCCCAATGCTGCCCACTAAACGCGAATGTCCCTTCATGGACAGCGACATGATGCCACCTAACCAATGTCACAGACTGTACAGTCCTCCCCTAAAAATTGATCTTTTACATCTGCGCATGCGTCATTTTGGGCCACAGCAGCAAGTTTGAGACGGAGTCTCTTCACCCAAAGCGATCAGATGGGTTAATGGGATTATTTACCATCAAATGGTAAAGTTAAAACCTCTTAAATCATTTTAAAGTCAGTTTTAAGAAACTTGGCGAAATTCCGTGACGCTTTGAAATGACCGACACGCAGTGAATGCATCAGTTAGCACCTCTTTTAGCCTTGGTGCTCTGATCGCTTCTGCCGCCTTTTATGATGAGATAATGCTGAATTTATGTGGAAATGATTGTTGGACAAAAGCTTCAGATATCTGTCACTGAGATAGATGGTGACTGGAGTGCAGTTTGAAGCAGAAACGAGGTGTTAATTCGTGAACCGCGTTATGGGGGGGGGTTTAGGGAGACCGTTCAGTCTGTGACACTGGGCAAAATAAGAAAAAGTTCCTGGATGTTAATGCATTTTCAATGGGGATTTGCAACTGAACACACTCATAAAAATGCTGCAAAATACGTGTTAAAATGTCATTCTGACCTGGATATCGAGCCAGTAAAATTAAGTAACATTAAATCATGTAAGGAAAGTATTAAAGTTACTCTGACACCCGCACGTTCTGAAATATTAGTGTTGAAAGTTACACGGATCTGCGCTGTTCAAGTTGCTGAGCTGCTGCTGTGTTCAATGCAGCATGGCTCCTAAAACCATTAGAATACATTTATATGTATTCTATTATTATATGTATTTATTCTATTATATGTACTTATAAGGCGGCTTACACAAAACAATTCAAAAACATAAAAGAATTAAAAGATCAAAAAGCACAACAAAAGAATAAAAACAAATAAAAATAAAAACCACAGTAACTAGCTGTAAGACAAAGAGAACAGATGGGTCTTGAGCCTAGACTTGAAAGTCTCCACGGAGTCTGATTCTTTTATTGCCACAGGGAGGCCGTTCCACAAAACGGTACAGTAAGAAAAAGCTCTATCACCCACAGACTTTTTATTCATCCTAGGAACACAAAGCAGCCCTGCATCCTGCGAGCGCAAAGCCCGGGTCAGCACGTGGGTGTAATTAGATTGGCTAGGTAGGGAGGTGCCAGTTAGTGAACAATTTTATAGGCTAGTAGTAAGTTACTAAGACAGCAACATGCACACCTCGGCAAGCAAATCTTGAAGCAATCTTGAGCATGTTGGTGACTAACATGAGTTCACTGTGCATGGTTGGCGGTCAAGATTTCAGTTGTCTTTATTTTTTTTTTAGTTAGCACATACCATAAACCTTTCAAGCTTGGAGCTAATGATGGTTATATAAGAGCAGCTGTGTGCTGGTGCGTTAAGCCACAATTTACGTATGATCTGATTAGTCAACTAACCGCAAAAATAATGTTTGTGGCTGCCCTAATAGGTAGTCTAAATTTTCGGGGTCCACAACTTGACTGCGAGTAAAGCAGAATCGCGACTTAAGTGTGCATGAGTTAACAGGGCTCACATGTATTATATTCTTTAAGTAATGTAGACTTTCAGCTTTAATTCCAGAAGTTTAACAATAATGTTGTCTTAATGATTTAGGAATTACAGTTGCATAATATTTATATGTACACAGTCCTTCCATTTTCATAAGTAGTTGGACAGTTGAGTGGCAAGCAGATTTAGGTTCCAAGTGTGACTCGTTTCCTTTGCTATCCATAGCAAATTAAGCAGATAAAAAGTCTTGAGATGATTCAGTGTTGAATTTTCAAAATTTGAGGTCCCAATGTGTTGATGCAAATGAAAGAGGCCATAATTAGGTTGAAAACCTAAAACTGACACATTTAAAAATTATCCAACCTGTGGCTATGAAAAATACCATTACTCACCTGGCAGTCTGAAATCCTAACCTCCTTCAAAGTAGTCTCCTTGGGACTGCACACACTTTTCCCAGCTGTTCTGCCATTGATGGAAGCATTTCTGGAAGTCCTCTTTTGGAATGGTATCCAGCTGGGCTGTCACACTCTACATGATGTGATTCAAATAGTCCATTTTAGTGTTGTTTTGATCTTGAGGAACAGCCAAAAATCAGAGGGAGCCGGGGCAGGAGAGGATGGAGTCTTGTTTGGCAAGGAAATCCTGAATTAGCTGGGCGGGTACAGTGGGGTAAAAAGTATTTAGTCAGTCCCTGATTGTGCAAGTTCTCCTACTTAGAAAGATGAGAGAGGTCTGTAATTTTCATCATAGGTACACTTCAACTGTGAGAGACAAAATGAAAAAAAAAAAATCCAGGAAATTACATTGTAAGATTTTTAAAGAAATTATTTGCAAATTATGGTGGAAAATAAGTATTTGGTCAATAACAAAAGTTCAACTCAATACTTTGTAACATAATCTTTGTTGGCAATGACAGAGGTCAAACGTTTCCTGTAAGTCTTCACCAGGTTTGTACACACTGTAGCTGGTATTTTGGCCCATTCCTCCATGCAGATCTCCTCTAGATCAGTGATGTTTTGGGGTTGTAGCTGGGCAACAAGGACTTTCAACTCCCTCCACAAATTTTTTTTATAGGGTTGAGGTCTGGAGACTGGCTTGGCCACTCCAGGACTTTGAAATGCATTTTACGGAGCCACTCCTTCATTGCCCAAGTGGTGTGTTTGGGATCATTGTCATGCTGGAAGACCTAGCCACATTACATTTTCAATGCTCTCACTGATGGAAGGAGGTTTTGGCTTAAAATCTTACGATACATGGCCCTGTTCATTCTTCCCTTAACATGGATCAGTCGTCCTGTCCTCTTTGCAGAAAAACAGCCCCAAAGCATGATGTTTCCACCCCCGTGCTTCACAGTAGATATGGTGTTCTTGGAATGCAACTCAGCATTCTTCTTCCTCCAAACACGAGTTGAGTTTTTACCAAAATGAGCTATTTTGGTTTCATATGACTACATGATATTCTCCAATCCTCTTCTGGATCATCCATTTGCTCTCTGGCAAACTTCAAATGGGCCTGGGCACGTACTGGCTTAAGCAGGGGGACACGCCTGGCACTGCAGGATTTGAGTCCCTCTCTGAGTAGTGTGTAGTCTTTGTTACTTTGGTCCCAGCTCTCTGCAGGTCATTCATCAGGTCCCTCCATGTAGTTCTGGGATTTTTTTCACCGTTCTCATGATCATTTTGCCCCCACGGGATGACATCTTGTGTGGAGCCCCAGATCGAGGGAGATTATCAATGGTGTTGTATGGTTTCCATTTACTTACAATTGGTCCCACTGTTGATTTATTCACACCAACCTGCTTGACTATTGTAGATTCACTCTTCCCAGCCTGGTGTACATCTGCAATTGTCTTCCTGGTGTCTTTTGACAGCTCTTTGGTCTTGGCCATGGTTGAGTTTGGAGTCTGACTGTTTGAGGCTGTGGTTATGTCTTTTATACAGATAAGTTCAAACAGATGTCATTAATACAGGTAACAGGTGGAGGACAGAAGAGCTTCTTAAAGAAGTTGTTACAGGTCTGTGAGAACCAGAAATCTTGCTTGTTTGTGGGTGACCAAATAATTATTTTACACCATAATTTACAAATAAATTCTTTAAAAATCCTACAATATGATTTCCTGGATTTTTTTTTTTTTCTAATTTTGTCTCTCACAGTTGAAGTGCACCTATGATGAAAATTACAGACCTCTCTCATCTTTCTAAGTAGGAGAACTTGCACAATCAGGGACTGACTAAATATTTTTACTCCACTGTATATTGTCACAACGAAGCTGCCTACAGATCCTGTCTTTTGTGGCGCACAGCATCATGAAGGCAATGCAGGATTTCCCAATAATACTCCTTATTTTTATTTTTGGCCTTCTGGTGTGTACTCATGATGCACCACCCCACAAGAGTCAAAGAAAATGGTCATTATGACTTTGACATTGTTGTGCACCTGCAATGCTTTGGCCTTGGTGATGTTGGATGTTTCCATTGTGAAGATTGAAATTTGGTTCCCAGGTTGTACCCATAAACTTGGCGTCTGTGATGATGGTGCTCAGGAAGTTGGCGTCACTGCTCGCACATTCCAACATTTCATGCGTGCAGAAGAATGTTCCCTACACTCCCCACCATATGACAACTTGCATGCTTCATTTGTTTCCTTCTGATAAAATATGGTCGAAGCCTGTGAGACAGATGGAACAAGCTTTTGGAGTTGCCAACTCAACACTTTGGTACATTGTTACAAAGAGGGAATACATTGGTCACCTAAGCATCATTCTAATCCAATTACATTTTTTCCACAAATCTGATTGGTTAATCGTGTGAGAGCGCAGACTGTATAATATCTTATATACGTGTAATTTTTGCAACAACTGTGGCAAAAGATGTATTACTGCATGCCCTGACCGGTGTTCTGACCAGATGTGATTACTGTCGAATGTCATTCCTGTCGTCTGCGCACAACTGCGCATGTGCAGTATTGCCGGGACGCGGAATTTCTTCAGAACGCCGGCCTGTGCGCGCTGCTAGCTGTTAGCGCTGTTAGCTCAGAGTGACAGTCACGTTCTGCTGCTGAAATGGGTGAATTTAAGCTAAAATGCTTTCAACTTTGTAAATACTCTTCACCCAGGTGAAGACTGTTATTGTTAAATTGTCTAATTACTTACGGCTTATAAAAATGGACAGACTGTTAATAATAATGGCCATAATTCCTTAATGGCTAATGGAATATTTTTGGCAAGTGTTTTGAATTGAAGCTGAAAGTCTGTGTTTCAGTCACATCGTAATTGCATCTTGCCTATAGTCCATTTGGGCCTCTGATGGAATGAGTAGACAACCACTGAATTTGAGTCTGTTGGAAAACTTTGTCCATACTCAAAACGTTGAGCGGATATCAGATGGAGAGCTTCTCCAGTGGTTACATTTGCATACATGTTCTTTAGCTTGCCAGTGGACATCCAGTAGATGTTAGTTTTATCTGAGTGTTATGTTTGTCTTCTGTTCGTATCTGGAAGTGCTGCACACCCCCACATTCAGTGGTTCTCCACTGATTGATCAAAGCCCCAAATCCACCGGAGGCGGACGGATTAGGTGATTTTGTTGCCACCAGACAAATGATTTGAATCTGTTACTAATCAGTTTACTCAGTCCTTCACAGTGTTACATCTTAAAGAACTATTATGAAGACAAACTTATGTGAAGGTGATGGTTGCCCATGAATGTGATCTAGCAAGCAGATTGATAACACAACATGCTGGACTTGTACCATGCGTCTGTACACACACACACACACATAGATATATATATATATATGTGTATATATATATATATATATATATATATATATATATAATGTGATTCCAGAATGTACTGAAATGAAACAACTGCAAATTATAAGGAAGACAGTGCTCATATGGCTGAGGGTATTTTAGTATTGAGTTATATTTTACTTTGGGCCTGGCATGGTCCAAACACCCGTTAATGTGGTGTCCCTTCAGTTTGATTGTCGGCATGACAGCAGCATCAGAGCTTCTCCTTCTGCCTTCAAGAAAAGTCATCTGTTAAATTTTACACTTCTGCTTCACATAAAAATGGGTAAGTCCATTGAAGGTTTCAAAGCTTTGTGTAACTGCTAACAGACAGCGCTATTAATGAACATATCAAAGTACTGTTTAACAAGCTTCTTCTCTTTTGTATTATTTCAGTTTAAACTGTTGTCTGCTGTTTGATTTTATAATTTATGGCAAAGGTTAGCAGTTAGTTATTAATTGCCCGTTTTTGTAAATTTGTCTTTCTTCCTATATAGGGCTCACAATATGCTAAACTGTTATGAAAGTGTAACACAAAGGTCAATTTTTCAAGTTACATGTTTTTATTGCATTTTATTTTATCTAACCAACAGACAAGTGCAGATGAAGAATGGAGGTTAGCTGATCAACACAGTCTGTACAGAAGACATTTTTTGAATATTGATTTGATTTAGGTAGATCAAATCATTTTTACTCTTATTTCAGTGCTGTAGAACATGACGTTAAAGATGTATAGTCTCCATGTACTTTGGTTAGTGTTCATAGGTGCTGTCTAGGAGACAGCCATAATTCATTGTCTGAAGCCAAACTCTTCAAAACATTTTCAATATAATTTGGCATTTGAAGTAAATTTATATTAAACTCCCAAAATAAGTGCATGCAGGCTAGACATGGTCAGCTCATAATTCTAAATGCACTCCACTGTCAGTTGGCAGATGTTATAATGTTGTACTCTTACTGTGCTATTTCTCTGATAGTTCTTTGAAAGTTGAATAAGAACTGGCTTACACTTTGTTTCATTTATTTTGCAGTAAAAAGAGACCATCCATGCTTTTGGAGTATACAGGAAGGTGATTAGGACATTGTCACAGCTTTAATGTCAGTGCTGTGTGTGTGTACCCCACAACTTGCAATGAAGAGAAATTATTGCTGAAAGTGGAAGACCAGTAGGAGCACAGTGACTGCATTAAAGCCAGAGTCACGTCGAGAACCAAAGACTGGAATGATTCCTGATAAACCTTTCTATCTGCCCTTTACAAAAATAAAGCAGCCTGACCTGCACTGATCCTGATATTTAACAGTATCTGATCATGTCTGACAAGCTGCAGTCTGATGTGGTGTAATTTTTGATGATTATTGGTATTATGTAATGAAATGTTAACGTGGGGCTGGTGCTTTGTTCATAATTTGCCGAATTTCCATGAAAAACATTTCTCTCTGCTCTTAATTTGTGTTAAAAAAAACAAAAAACAAAACTAACAAAAAAAAAAATAGGGATTTACAGAGCCCTCCCAAAAGGAGCCGAACCATGTTCTTTAACACCGAGCAGGATTGCGGCGTCTGTGGGCATATGTGAGCGGTGCAGAAGGATTTTGGCCAGAGGGTGGAAAAGTGTATTTGAAATAACCTGGACCATCCTCTCTTGCTCTGTCTCACTCTACATACATTCACAGCAAAGCAGTTCCGGACGCGGTTACACCATGTCTGACGTCTTGTTTTCACATTGAGCAGAGATGAAAGCTAAATGGATTTTTTTTTGTTTGTTTTAGAAAAAAAAATTCAAGGTTGTTTTTGTGAAATGTGTAAGTCCGGGGAAGGAAAAATGTATGTAGGGGGTAGGGGTGGAAGCCTGCCACTTTATTTGTGTGTCCCTCTGAGCACTTTTAAGTTGAAAATCCCTGAATCACCTCCCCTGAAATGGCAGAAATGATCAATATGTAAAAGCCCAAGGGGTTGAAAGTTCCCCCTCCAGCTGAAAAAGAAATACTGTTTAATTTTTTCCCCTCCCTCCATCCCACTTCCCGGAGTTTCAGCGATAAAAGAGAGCAACAAGTCTGAACAAATCATGATTTTGGATGTGGGAGGAAACACAAATTATTACATACACTCAACAAAAATATAAACAACACCTTTGGTTTTGCTCCCATTTTGTATGAGATGAACTCAAAGATCTAAAACTTTTTCCATATACACAATATCACCATTTCGCTCAAATATTGTTCACAAACCAGTCTAAATCTGTGATAGTGAGCACTTCTACTTTGCTGAGATAATCCATCCCACCTCACAGGTGTGCCATATCAAGATGCTGATTAGACACCATGATTAGTGCACAGGTGTGCCTTAGACTGTCCACAATAAAAGGCCACTCTGAAAGGTGCAGTTTTGTTTTATTGGGGGGGATACCAGTCAGTATCTGGTGTGACCACCATTTGCCTCATGCAGTGCAACACATCTCCTTCACATAGAGTTGATCAGGTTGTCAATTGTGGCCTGTGGAATGTTGGTCCACTCCTCTTCAATGGCTGTGTGAAGTTGCTGGATATTGGCAGGAACTGGTACACGCTGTTGTATACGCCGGTCCAGAGCTTCCCAAGCATGCTCAATGGGTGACATGTCCGGTGAGTATGCCGGCCATGCAAGAACTGGGACATTTTCAGCTTCCAAGAATTGTGTACAGATCCTTGCAACATGGGGCCGTGCATTATCCTGCTGCAACATGAGGAGGTGATCTTGGATGATGGCACAACAATGGGCCTCAGGATCTCGTCACGGTATCTCTGTGCATTCAAAATGCCATCAATAAAATGCACCTGTGTTCTTCGTCCATAACAGACGGCTGCCCATACCATAGCCCCACCGCCACCATGGGCCACTCGATCCACAACATTGACATCAGAAAACCGCTCACCCACACGACGCCACACACGCTGTCTGCCATCTGCCCTGAACAGTGTGAACCGGGATTCATCCGTGAAGAGAACACCTCTCCAACGTGCCAAACGCCAGCAAATGTGAGCATTTGCCCACTCAAGTCGGTTACAAGTCAGGTCGAGACCCCGATGAGGACGACGAGCATGCAGATGAGCTTCCCTGAGACGGTTTCTGACAGTTTGTGCAGAAATTCTTTGGTTATGCAAACCAATTGTTTCAGCAGCTGTCCGAGTGGCTGGTCTCAGACGATCTTGGAGGTGAACATGCTGGATGTGGAGGTCCTGGGCTGGTGTGGTTACACATGGTCTGCGGTTGTGAGGCTGGTTGGATGTACTGCCAAATTCTCTGAAACGCCTTTGGAGACGGCTTATGGTAGAGAAATAAACATTCAATACACAAGCAACAGCTCTGGTTGACATTCCTGCTGTCAGCATGACAATTGCATGCTCCCTCAAATCTTGCAACATCTGTGGCATTGTGCTGTGTGATAAAACTGCACCTTTCAGAGTGGCCTTTTATTGTGGACAGTCTAAGGCACACCTGTGCACTAATCATGGTGTCTAATCAGCATCTTGATATGACACACCTGTGAGGTGGGATGGATTATCTCAGCAAAGAAGTGCTTACTATCACAGATTTAGACTGGTTTGTGAACAATATTTGAGGGAAATGGTGATATTGTGTATGTGGAAAAAGTTTTAGATCTTTGAGTTCATCTCATACAAAATGGGAGCAAAACCAAAAGTGTTGTGTTTATATTTTTTTGAGTGTATGAAGATGTTCTCTTTTTCATCTTTCATTTGTGTGTACTGGAGCATGCACACATCAGAATTTTGCCATTTAATTTAGAAGGATTCAATAGGTTCTTCCAAACAATTCATATATTCTCTGGAGATTAACTTATTGTATTAACATAAAATGTCTCAACTGGCCCAACCCTCTGCACCCCAAACCTCTCACAAACCCTCTCTGTGGTCATATTTTACATGAAGAGTTCATGTATTCATGACTTCATTACAAACTAGCCTTCATTGGGATAAAATTGAAATTTGGCAGCACAGTGGCTTAGTGGTTAGCACTGCTGCCTCACAGCAAGAAGCTCATGGGATCGTTTCCCACCTGGGCCTTTCTGTGTAGAGTTTGCATGCCCCCCCCCCCCCCGTGTTCATACAGGTTCCCTCCAGGTACTCTAGCTTCCTCCCACATCCAAAAACGTGCAGGGTAGGTGAATTGGAAACTTCAAATTGACCATCCGTGTGAGGGTGTGACTGTTTCTGTGGACGTGTGGCAGACTGGCGTCATGTCCAGGGTGTACCCCGCTTCACACCCTATGACTGAAGGGATAGGCAACAGTACAGCACAACTGTAACTTTAAAATGGTAACCTACATTATGAATGTTTGACCAGAACAGGACAAAATTTTATTCAAATTAGAAGTTGCAAGCAAGTAGTGAGTGTACTTTTCACTTATCAGAATATCATTGTCTTATGTATGTTATTTGTGTGTACTGTAGCGATGATAATGTGTTGATTTTGCTGTGTACATTATGGTATGAGCCACAGAGTGAAATAAAAATGGACATTTTATGCTTATTTTTCTGTTTACTGTCTTATAACTTGTTCACAATCTGATGAGTCTGAAAAGTTGCTTACCACTGACCAGCACAGAGGTCCACCAAACTCCGCAGGAGCTAAGTTGATATCATTTGGGCAACGCTGATGTTCGTCGTGGTCTTACAAAAATTTGAAACATGCTTAAAATCTTTGACATTCATACTAAAACAGCAGCAAGAGTTGAGCTCTGCTTCCGCAACCTCACCTGCTCTGTTGCTCTCTGCCGACCTCCACTGGCCAACATTGCAGGCTTGACTGGCTACACCACCTCCTCTGGGTCAGTTGGGCATGAAGGAATGTGTCGAACCTGTCTTGATGACACACTAATAGCAAGTGGTGCAATCGCAGAGTTGTCAGTTGTATATTGGCTACATCATGTGACATCTCAAACGTTGAATCAAAGATCAGCTATGCTACTCCTCCGTGGTATATTCAACCAATGCACACACACTCCTACGACAGAAGTTTAACCACGTCCGATAGTAAGTGGATCGTTGCCAAACATCACCCTCTGCTGAGTTATATCGACCTGCATTGAAGACAGGAAGTTTGGACTCTTGGCGTGAGCCTTATTCGGCGTTTCAGAGATTTTTAGGAATATGGTACGTCAGCCAGTGTTCGCGACTTCACCTCATGGTGTGACTGGGCCTGTATTTCAGAGAGGAGCTGAGATTTCTCTCGCTATTGTCTTCGTCAACACACCTTAAACAAGTATTTGTTTTCATTGGAAAGATTCTGCCCTGTATTATTTATTTTCACATACATGGCACAAATGCAGTGTTAAAGTCCTCATATTTTGACCTCTTGACAGTTAAATTTGACATTAAACAAGTGAAGCACAAAAATGGACAAGACATCCATATATAAGTTGATGGGTCATCGGCACCATTTCTGCAGCAATGTGGTCTATTCTGATTTAGTCCATCTGATGTTTACATAATAAATAATAAACTGCATAGCATATGAGTTATGGCCCTTTTCATAAGTTGCTTTTGATCTAGTGAATAGTCCAGTGCATGATGTTCTGATACTTGCGACTGGTCTATTTTATTTTTTAATATAATTTTTTTTTTGGGGGGGGGGGGGGGGGGGGACACTCTTTAAAATATAACAGATTAACACATCAGAAAATGCATGATTCAGTTTTCCTGAAATCTATTGGTACAGTCATTTTAGATTTTTCAGTTGGATTTTTCCATGATTTTATTTTGCAACCTATAAATGTCTGAAGGAAGTCAAAAAAATTTTTATACATAAAATTGTAAATCCAGTGTAGCCACTGTTTGGAGTACTAGTCAACAGAAATTTTTGTTTTGTCACAAGAAACATGATTCCAGTTAAACTAGAGGTCTAGGTGATTAGAGACTGGTAAATGGAGTTGTGCACATTTACAAATTGAAGATGGTCACCCAAATGTTTGTCACTGATTATCGATATGAAATGAAACTGAACGACACTTATTTCATTTATCATCACACATTATTAATACTATAATTATTCTATTAAATAGACATTTTAACAGAAGTTGCTGGCCATATTTTGATGAAGAAAGTGACGTGTGTGTGTGTGTCTCTCTCTCTCTATATATATATATATATATAGACACACACACACACACACAGTTGTATGTAAAAGTTTGGGCACCCCTGATGATTTCCATGATTTTCCTTTATAAATTATTGGTTGTTTGGCTCAGCAATTTCAGTTAAATATATCATATAGCAGACAAACACAGTGATATTTGAGGAGTGAAATGAACTTTATAGGATTTACAGAAAGAGTGCAATAATTCTTTAAACAAAATTAGGCAGGTGCATAAATGTGGGCACCCCAACAGTAAAAATACATCAATATTTAGTAGATCCTCCTTTTGCAGAAATGACAGCCTCTAAATGCTTCCTCTAGCTTCCAATGAGAGTCTGGATTCTGGTTGAAGGTGTTTTGGACCATTCTTCTTTACAAAACATCTCCAGTTCAATCAGGTTTGTTGGTTTCCGAGCATGGACAGCCCTCTTAAAATCAGAGCACAGATTTTCAATAATATTCAGGTCTGGGGACTGAGATGGCCATTCCAGAACGTTGTACTTGTTCTGAATGCCTTAGTAGATTTTGAGCAGTATTTAGGGACATCTTGTTGAAAGATCCAGCCCCAATGCCCAACTTTGTCACTGATTGTTGAACATTGTTCTCAAGAATCTGCTGATATTGACTGGAATCCATGTGACCCTCAACTTTAACAACATCCTCAGTATCTGCACTGTCCACAGAGCCCCACAGCATGATGGAACCACCTCCAAATTTTACTGTAGGTAGCAAGTGCTTTTCTTGGAATGCTGTTCTTTTTCAGCCATGTATACTGCCCCTTGTTATGTCCAAATAACTCAATTTTAGTTTCATTAGTCTATAGCACCTTATTCCAAAAGGAAGCTGGCTTGTCCAAATGTGATTTTAGCATACCTCAAGCGACTCTGTTGGTGGCGTGTACACAGAAAAGGCCTTCTCTGCATTACAGTATCTCCTTGTGCAAAATGCGCTGTATAGTGAGCGATGCACAGAGACACTATCTGCAACAAGATCATGTTGTAGGTCTTTGGAGCAGGTCTGTGGGTTGACTATGACTGTTCTCACCATCCTTTGCTTCAGCTTATGTGAGATTTTTCTTCGCCTGCCATTTTGGCCTTAACTAGTATTGTGCCTGTGGTCTTCCATTTCCTCACTGTTCCTCACAGTGGAAGCTGACAGCTGAAGTCTCTGAGATAGCTTTTTGTATCCTTCCACTAAACCATGATGTTGAGCAATCTTTGTTTTCAGGTCATTTGAGAGTTGTTTAGAGGCCCTATGTTGCTATTCAGTAGAAGAGATGCAAAGGGGGGAAACATTTGCAAATGGCCACCTTAAATACCCTTTTTCATGATTGGATTCACTTGTAAGGAAGTCGAGTGTCAATGAGCTTATCAAACCAGTTTTGTGTTCCAATAATTAGTGCTAAATGTATTCACATCAATAAATTGACAAGGGTGCCCAAATGTATGTACCTGCACAATTTTGTTTAAATAATTATTGCACACTTTCTGTAAATATTTCTGTAAATAAAAATTTCTGTCCAGACTGAAAAACAGCTTCTACCCGAATGCTGTCAGACTGTTGAACAGTTCAACATGAGCATGTTCAGCAGCAGACTGCTGTCCCAGCGCTGCACAACAGACAGACTGAGGAAGTCCTTTGTGCCTCATGCCATTAGATTGCACAACACTCTGACCTAGCAAGAGAGTCCTGTGTCTTTTTATGTTTGTATAACTGAAAAGTTATCTTTTATGACAATAAACTGCTAAAAAAAATTTATCTTTATTACAGATAACCGATAACTTATAGTATTGATTCAGACACGGCCACATCAGGTTACACTGTTTGCTTCTGATAAACCATTTTCACTTTAAGCACCGCTGTCAGGTGTGGTAGCCAAGTGGTTAATGCACTTGGTTTCAGTGCAGAAGGTTCCGGGTTCAAAGCCCACCCCTGCCAGATTTCTCCATGTAATGTGGAGTTGCGTCAGGAAGGGCATCCAATTCAATTCAACAACCTTGGATTTGCTGTGGCGACCCCGAATGCAAACAAGGGAGCAGCCAAAGGGACTTACTTTAAGCACCGCAGGGGCTGCTGGGTAAATTCAAGGATCACAAACATACAAGAATGCATGAAAAATGAATGAATAAAAAATTAATCCCCAAACACTGTTATCGTCTTTCAAAAGCAGTAAAACACTATTAGAAGTCACAGTTTATCTTAGTATTAGATACACCATCATTTACGAACTAAAAAGCTGCTGCTTTTGTCACATGCTTTCAACCCTGGGGCTTAAACAACCACAATAGGTCCATTAATGCATTGATTGGCAGAGTAAAATACCCATAGTAAATAGAAATTCTTACCTATTAGTTTTGGTGGGATTCATCTGAAAAAATAATCATCCCGAAATTATCCTAAGATAATCACAGCTGCGCAGTGAGAGCTCCTCTCTCCCACCGAGTCTTGGTGATACCATCAGCCACAAAGAAATAAAATAATGTTAAAATTAGTCCATTTTGTTTTTGTGTTGAGCAGACGATAACACTTCTTTCGGATCCAGTGGGACGGACGGCACCAACTTAAGGTGCATTTATCGCTGTGAGTGATCACTGAGATTTTACAAAACCTTCACTCCTGGCAGCCATAGCCATTTGTTTAGATGCGATGAAGTAATTCAGTGTCCTTTAGCTATTTAAATAATTCTTTTTGCATGATGTGCGATGGGATTTGCAGCAGATTTCCAAGAAACAAGAGACGGAAACACTGTAACGTCCAAAGTGAACCTGAACTACGCTACCCACAATGCTCCCTGTGTCAACCGACCAATCACGTTTGTGCTTAATGATGACATCAGCAAGCGACAGCCAGTCTGCCATAAATAAACACACGATAGACTAAAATGTTTGATTTTAAGGTTTACAAACGTTTTTGACCGTTAAAGTTTGCTCACTTTACCAGCAAAAAAAAAAAAAAAAAATGTTATCGGAACATAATTAGTCCGATGATGGTTTAAAACATATCTGAAAGCTAATCCGCTAGCAAAAACATTAGCTTTGATAACTATCTGCTATTGGATTAGCTGAACTGTGCCCACCACTGGCTATTGTTACTGATATGTGTAACTGAAATTTCTGATCCAGACAACCAATGATTTATAAAGGAAAATCATGAAAATTATCAGGGGTGCCCAAACTTTTGCATACAGTTTTGCGTGTGTATATATATGTGTGTGTGTGTGTGTGTGTGTGTGTGTGTGTGTGTGTGTGTGTGTGTGTGTGTGTGTGTGTGTGTGTGTGTGTGTGTGTGTGTGTGTGTGTGTGTGTGTGTGTGTGAAGAGTTCAGATGCAAAACCCAGTAAATATTCTTCTCTTTAAATGTAGAAAAATGCAGTTGAAGATGGAGATTTTAAGGAAACCCTTTTTGAAAATGCACACATTCATCAATAAAATGAAAACAATTTGTTCAAATTCTTTAATATTTTGCACACTGATGGTCCCCTTGATAGAAGAGTACATGTTGGCCTAATCTGAAAAATTAATGATTTTGGTTTGCATCTGAACTCTTCAAAAAAAATTTTTATATATATATATATATATATATATATATATATATATATATATATAGAAAGAGAGAGAGAGAGAGATCATTATTCTCAAATAAGCCCTTATAGAGGCTGCCATTACTCTTGAGCAGACACGATCTCACACTAATGTGACTTAAAGTGCCTTGACACTTGCGCGCAATTAACCCCCACGCTGCCATGCAATTCGTCGTGCCAATTCCACCTGTTGTGTCTCAGCTAGATACCACGATTTGTGCCGCTGGATGCTGCGTATATAAAATAATTTCATTGCGGATTAATCATTTTCTCTCATAGTTTGACTGATGAAAACGCCTTCCAGAATCACAGAGGAATCTACAGCTGCAGTTTTTTTTTTTTTCTTTCTCTCTCTCCTGTGTTTTGATGAGGTGGAGAACGCATTTGGAGTTGTCTAAATGTCATTATTTGTAATGTTTATATTGTAATGGCTTGGTAAAACAGTTGCATTTTCATTCCTTGTTATGAGTATCTGTAAAATTATGTTTATGAAAGACTCGTCATAATTGTTCATATGAGCTGCACTGTGATGCGGTGCGCTGACTCAGTTATTCACACTGACAGTGTTTTTTTTTTTGTTTTTGTTTTTTTTTGTTTGCACAATGTTCATGTGAAGTTCACATAATGTGTGCCAGAGATTTTGAACATTTTAAAATTTTCTTTGCACACTTGCACAAAGCCACACACAGTGTGCAACTGTTTACAATGAGTTTACAGCGACTCTATTCTCTGGCACGGTAGATTGCATACTAGTGCGCGGATCAAATTTGTGCAAGTGTCAATGCACCTTTAGTCCCAGCTGAGTGTCATCTTTATTGTTCTTGTAACAAAGGACCACTGTGTGCGCATTGATTCTTAATTGTAAAATGCTGCATTACATTGTGCTTAGGTAGCATTGGGAATCAGATCCGTCTTTCTTACTGGGGCGCTTACTGTGTAAGAGAAACAGCAATGGACCAAAGACTGAACCCTGAGGCACCCCATGTATAATCTTCAAAAATTCTGAGTTTGTCTTATTGATATGAACGCACTGATACCTGTTTGTATATTGCTTGTTTTCAATTGTATTTGTTATTTGTTGAAGTCCATTAAAGCTAACAGGGTGGTTTATTTTTTTCCTCAGTCCATATTGCTGTTCACAAAGTATTTGGTGTTGAGTTATAAGATCATATAGCCTCTTTGCATATATCTTTTCCAAATTTTGGAGAATTATGGTAACGATGAAATGAAACATGTTTATCACCAGATTTGATCAGTGGTATCACTTTGGCTTTTTTTCATTTTTGAAGAAAATTTCCCAGTCATTAGTGAAAGATTACAAATATAAGATAGGGGTTTAAAAATACAGTCAATAATACTGTTTATCAAAAAAGACATCTCAAAGTTATAACTGTCACTTGATTTTTTTTTACCTTTTAATTTATGAACTGTCTATTTTCATCAGTTTCTTTAATAAACATTTAATCTAAAATTATATCTATTTTATTATTACTATTATTATTATCATCATTGTCATCCCCGGAAGACATTTTAGGGGGTACAACTGAATTTGCTAAATTTTTTCCTACATTGACAAAGTACTCACTGAATTTATCTGCTATAAGTTTATTGTCCTTAATGATTATGTCAGTAGTTATACGAAAATAAGATGGATAGTCTTTAACAACTTTTTCTTTTTAATGATTTCATTTAAAATCTTCCAGATGTATTTAATATTTTTATTTTTTATTCAATAATTCACTGTGATACTGCTTCTTCAAGATCTCAGAATACTAGTTAATTTATTTTTGTATTTCTTATATTTACTTTCAGCATCCTTAGGTCTAAATTTTAAAAATTGCTTATACAATAGATCTTTCTTTTTGCACACATTCTATAGCCCCTTTGTTATCCAAGGTTTGTCAACATACCGTTTGTTATCCACTTTAGTCACAAGTAATTAATATTATAATTTGGAAATAATATAAATAAATGATTCATATGATTTGTCAATATCCTCAACACAAATGTCATACCAGTTTTGATGCAGTAAATCTTATCTAAGATTTTCAATAGTTCCATCAGTTATTTTCCTTACTAAATTACTAGTGTCGTGATCATTTTTATCAATAGATAATTCAAAGACTGCAAAAACATGTAAATGATCACTGACATCAGTTATAAGTAATCCACCAGTTAACTTCCCTTTAGTAATATTTGCTAATATATCAAGTGTCGCTGTAGTCGTAATTATCCTGCTTGTATGTGTAATTATTGGATGTAGTCCCAAGCAAAACAGAGTTAATAAATTCTGTTGTTTGTGATTGACTATATGGATTAAAAAAAAATCTATATTGAAATCTCCACAAACAAATAAAAGCTTATTTCTTTTGATGGCATTATACATTTCTAGCAATTTGTCTTCAAAACTATTAATGTGCATTTAATTTGAACTTTTGTATGTGTGTTGGGGTGGGGAGTTATCGACTATACGAGGTCTGTGAGAAAAGTATCTGACCTTTTTATTTTATGCAAAAAATATATGGATTTGATTCATATGTTTTTACGTCAGCCAAGCTTGAACCTTCGTGCGCATGCTTGAGTTTTTCCACGCCTGTCGGTTGCGTCATTCACCTGTGGGCAGGCTTTGAGTGAGCACTGGTCCACCCCTCTCGTCGTTGTTTCATTGTGAGGAAATGGCGGAATGATTTGGGCTTTTTTTCCATCAGAATTTTTTCAGAAACTGTTAAACAGGCAGCTGGAAACCATTCAAAAAATTTATCTGGCTTTCGGTGAAAATTTTACGGGTTTCACAGAGAATGAGTGTTACTACAGCTTTAAGGACGGCCCACAATAGCGCATAGCTCGCCGCGCTCCTAGCCGCCATCGAGAGGCAGAAACCACCACATCATTTCTAAACGGATCGCTGTGTGGAGCCGGGACCGTCGTGTGCAATTTCTCTGGTTATCACAAGAGCTGGACATCAGCCATTTTCCGGCAGATTTCACTTTTAACAAGAGATTTTGTCATGGAAAGCCACGTGGAGGTTTCGCGCATCACGACCGATTCTCTGATGAAGCGAGACAAAGGAACACCTCCGTTTCGGAGTATTAGAGGACAAGTTGGGACATGCCTATTTCGGCTTTCAGTGCTTACCAGTCGAGTGAGTATAAGAGAAATTGTGGAGAGCTGGGCATGTCCCAACTTGTCCTCTAATACTCAGAAACAGAGGTGTTCCTTTGTTTCGCTTCATCAGCGAATCGGTCGTGACGCGCGAAGCCTCCGCGCAGCTTTCCATGACAAAATCTCTTGTTAAAAGTGAAATCTGCCGGAAAATGGCTGATGTCCAGCTCTTGTGATAACCAGAGAAATTGCACACGATGGTCCCGGCTCCACACAGCGATCCATTTAGAAATGATGTGGTGGTTTCTGCCTCTCGATGGCCGCTCAGAGCGCGGCGAGCCATGCGCCATTGTGGGCCGTCCTTAAAGCTGTAGTAACACTCCTTATTCTTTGTGAAGCCCGTAAAATTTTCACCGAAAGCCAGATAAATTTTTCGAATGGTTTCCAGCTGCCTGTCTCTAACAGTTTCTGAAAAAATTCTGATGGAAAAAAAAGCCCAAATCATTCCGCCATTTCCTCGCAATAAAACAACGACGAGTGGACCAGTGCTCACTCAAAGCCTGCCCACAGGCGAATGACGCAACCGACAGGCGTGGAAAAATTCACGCATGCGCACAACGGTTCAAGCTTGGCTGATGTAAAAACATATGAATCAAATCCATATATTTTTTGCATAAAATAAAAAGGTCAGATACTTTTCTCACAGACCTCGTATATTCTGTGTGCGTATTCACCTTTTTCAGCCCCGCCCACTTTTACAACAGAGGCATTTCGTTTTGTCTTTTGACTTCCGGTGAGCGGCGTTTTCAATACAGAACAACGGAAGATATTCCATGGGTAGAAACAAAAACCTTTTTGAAAAGCTCAAAGGAATTGACTCTGGCTCACCCACGGGTCATAACAGAGTGGGAAGATGACATGAAAAAGTGGTCCTCAATTATTTCTAACTACTTTGTGTTGTCACTCTGTGTGGACGGTTTGGCTATGAGGAGCTATGAGCTTTGTGCCGTGCAGTGCCGTTGAAACTCATAAAAGCACAATCAAGTTAAAATACTACCTGATAAGTAGTACCACCGTAATGCCAAGATTACATAACGTTAATATACGTATGGTGTTATTTCATGCAGTGCTTGGTTGTATCAAACGCCAGAAAATGAGTAAATTAGATAGCAGCTAATGCTACAAACACAGCTTACCCGTTTATCTCACTGGCATCCACCTTGGCTTCTTCACTGGAGTGTTATAGTCCAACCATTTCTCTGGGTAAAGATCCAGTGATGTGGGTTTTTATCTCCACAAAATGAAAAGAACAGACATAGGGACGTTTGGGTTGATTTTTCAAATTCAGCTCCTTTAGCCAGCACCGGAGATCCTCATCTTTCAATGGAGGAGGGAGCAAGTTAAATGCTTGTCCAAAGCTCTCAGATCTCTACTCTCCATGTTCAACACATCATCCTGAAAGCGATAGTTTCCTCTTCTTCCAGTTGTTGTGGCACCCATGAACTGAACAATTAATGTCGCTCATGTTTGGACATTTCTGGCGTACTGTGTTCCCTTGTAGCTAATCATCGACTCAGTGGCAAACCAGAAGTTGTTTGACAAAATGGAGCCGCCCACCCTGATTTCCTGAATAAGGTGAATAACGTGCACTGTGTGCATTTTATTTAATTTTTGAATCTAACTCGCTGTCAGCTGCACTTTCAAACCACACATCCTCTTAAATACTTTATTTTTTATAACTTTTACTTTTTCTTTATTTTTCTTCTTACAAAAATGTATAACAAATAATGTGGAGAAGATCTGAAAATGAAATAAAACTGCAAATGAAAACAAAATGAACATTTAATAATGCATAAATTTACATCATCTTTTCCATTAGGTATAATCTAGAGTGGCTGAGTCTGAGAGTTTGGTAAAAAGGCAGAGCAGAAAGGTTATTTCTAACTTGACAGCAGTCATGTGACTACTGTGACTTATTTAACAATTATTATTTATGTACCTGTGCCATTGTTTGCAATCATCGCAAGTCTGGTAAAAGCTGTTAATTATTTCATGTTGTCAGGAGTGTCAGCGTTGCCATATGCACCTGGTTTCCAGCCAAAAACTGTTCGAAAACGACCACAATGCACACAAAATGGCCCAAAATATTAGATCTATTTTTTTTTTCTCATGGCATTTGTGTCCATGTTGAGTTATAAAGTTCTAAACACAACTGCGTACTTGACACGGTTCATGCAGGATTAAGCTCAATTTAAAAATAAAAATTTGCTATTTTAAAAATTCCATATCTGAATTTGGTAATTATTGGCTCCACCACATTAAGTTTACGAATGTTGGTTAGCACATAACAGGAATATGGTGTGATGATGATGCTGTGAGATGAAAGTGTTTTGTTGTGAACCACTTTCAGGAAAACGAGTTCTTATGAGTAGCTTGGTGAATTTTACCTTATGCCTGCAACAGTAGAAGCCGTTGGTGATATAATCTTTGGGGAAACCCTGCTGTTGGTTTTGGAAGATTGGCAGCCATGTCTGAAAACATAGCAACCACTAAACACTGAATTCAAGACATATATTTTTCATGCTATATTGCAAACCACACAATTGTATGTTTGACAAAAAGACATTCACAATTATGTTTTTTTTTTTTTTTTTTTTTCCTCTCTATTTTCTATTTCCTACTTTAGTAAAACTGCTCTGAATGTTCTCTGGGGTTTTGTTTGTTTTTGTTTTTTCCTTGTAAAGCAACACTATAATATAATTTTGAATATTCTCAGCCCCATTGTAACAGCTTCTCCAGAGACCATAGTACAGTAACTGCTGTGGGTAGCAGCCAGCAGATTGTCCCACCTGCAGACCCACAGCACCTTCAGGTCCCACATTGGAATTCCACTCCTGTGGAGCCTCGACCAGCAGATATCAGGTATGCATGCTTGTTAATGAAATATCACTTTGTATAAACTAATGCATTTATGCTTAGATTTTTGCTTTTCCAATATTTAAATGTGAATGTCCTTTGACAGTGTAAGGGCTGGTGAAGAGTTCTTGAGATGTATTGCAGCCAACAAACCTCTGCCAAACTATCTCAAAGGTGATATGGTCAACAACCTGGTAGACGCATTCAAATCAGCAAACGTGCTAAAAGAAACAACAGATTTAGAACAACGGTTTCAGAAGCGTGTAAGCAGAAGCAGTAGTCGTAGCCGAAGCCGTAGTCGTAGCCGAAGTCGCCGACGTGCTAAATCTCGAGCCAAAAGCCGTGCAAGGAGCAGAAGCAGAGCAAGAAGCAGAAGTCGTGCTCGGAGTCATGGAAGGATTCGTGGAAGAAGCAAAAGCAGGGCAAGAAGTAGGTGCCGGAGTCCAGGAAAACACAATGTACGGAGCAAGAGCCAAGCCAGGAGGTCAAGGTCACGAAGTCGCAGTAGAGATGTGAGCCGTTCCAAAGACATAAAGAAAAAGACAAGCCCCACCAACAGCAGCAGTAACAACATGACGGGGAATAGTCTGTTTGAAGGATTGAAGCTGGCCATGAAGAGCAAAGATCTAGAACACAGCCTACCAGCCCTCAAAGATGCCATCCTCACCATTCAGGTAGTCTTTGTAACTAATTGCACAAAATGTATTCAGTTTGATTTTCATGTGATTTACTTACACATATGTTCTGAAACACTTTGTAGCACCTGTGTGTGGAGTCGTATCTATAGCTCTTATGCAGCTAAAATCATTAGACAAATGTGGTCACTGTTTTGTACAAGAAATGCTTCCCTTGGTTTCTTGGAACAAGGACATATCAAAGTAGATTTTTCTCTGTGCTACCAAGAGCATATGGCTAATGGCATACTAGGGTTGGCTAAATGACCTAAAATTAATATCAGTATTTCTCACTTTTTAGATGCGACTGTGTACTATACTGTAGTATTACTACTTTTGCTTTATATGATACCTTTTAATAATCTTTTTTTTTTAATCCTCGCCTCTGCCAGACTATCGCCGAGTGAGAGTATGCCCATAGACAGTAAAAATGCAGTCCATCTCACCCAGCTTCTGTAGACAATAACTCAAAAACAATAAATGTAATCATTTTCAAACATGCCAGATTAAGAGAACAATAAGGACAAACTCTCTTGGCTTAGATGACCATTGATGCACCAGATTGATTACAGGTGGTGTCTCTACTCCCAGACTGTTTCAAAACATGTCTCAGAATGTTCCAGCTGATTTGCCTCCTCTGGTATTGAAACAGCATTAACACAAGTGAATAAATTGGGATTGTAGTGTTTTGATTCATAAATATATAAGCAACAATGGTTGAAAAATAAGTAAAAGTTGCAATGTTTTTATAAAGGCTACACTTAGCACAGATTCTGTACATGCTTGTATATTGCTTGTTGAATAATTTTGTATGGAACGGGATATTCTAATTGACTTAACACACAAATTGATAAAATGGAATGTGTGAAGTAGTGAGAGAGTGGCGACATGACGAGTCGGAAAAAAAACGGTCATGTGACTCATGGTGCCATCTTGGGTTCAAAATGGCATTTGCTATTAATCTGTCTGCATGTAAATCCATTTATTTATTCCCCGAAAATGACGGGTTGCTGTGCATTTGGATGCACAAATAGATACAGAAAGGACTTCAAGATGTACAAGTTCCCTTCAGATCCCAACAGGAGAAAAATTTGGGAAAATAAAGTAGCCATGTGGGATGGAAGCCGACTTCATCATCAAAGCTTTGAGAGGTAAAGTTATTGTTCAGTCCCATGTACAGTAAAACTCAAACCGTCGTTGTATAAGCCGAATATTTGCAGTCACCGGACAAAAAAGTGCCAGTGTTTTTGCATTGTTTTCCATGTAATAAACACCGTCGTATATAATGTATTCTGTACAACGGATTTTTGCTCACATCAAGTAAAATGTCCCATCCAATCGCAATGTATTTCCATTAAAAACCCTGAGCAGTCTGGACGTGCACAGTAACAGAGGTACAAATTAAAGTTCAGCGCTAACACTTGACGATTTGAGTAAATTGGGACCAGAGTCATTTCCCTGATTAAAAGTCCAACCGTTTATTTTTTCCACACCATGCTCAGACTCGGACCCTCAGCCTGACGTGTACCTGTTAAATCAGACACACAAGGCTGTGATTAGACACTTTACTGCTTTTACTCCTTCATCTGCCATCATATTATAATAGTATTTGCGCTGATTAAGAATGGATCAGAAAAGTCCACACATTTACAGCACAATGTCAGTAAAAGTGGAAAATGTACAACTTACCTTTTGAATTGGCGACGATGATTGTAGAAAGAAAAGCTTGTTGAGGATCAAATTAGTCCAGAATAAAGCATAATCCAGAGATGGAGAATTTTTAAACTGTCACGCACATCATTGACACGGAGTTACAGAGCTGCGGAAGCATAAATCAGGCTTTAAATTAATTAAATAAATCATCATAAATTGTAAATTCATATAAATTTGATAAATTTATATTTATTTTGATAGCACCTGCACCTGGATGTGTTGCTGTATGTGGTTAACTGACTTACAAAAATGTTGAAAACATTAAAGGCTCATTCAGTAGTTCAGCGCAGTTGGAACCAAAATGGCGCCATGTTCTCAGTTGATGCCACTCTCTCAATTAAGGCACACTAGTGTAAAGGTGGGTAACATTGACTGAAAGTGTTTAGATTGGGTGTATATAAATTGATGGCGTCAGTGTTATCTGTTGAACACAGACTGGTATATCAGGGATTTCCCAAACTTAATTTACAGAAGACTATGCCATAATTATAGAAGGTGACCCAATGTGCACATGAAGAATTTGAGCAGCATGTGCACTGTGACTACCCCCCCCCACCCCCCCACCCCCACACACACACAAATATCCCTGATGGTGTGGGTTGGGGTCCTTTCAGAAAGATTTTGCAATCTGTGGGCCTATTTGACACATTTTCTTGCATTTTAGGAACAATTTTGCTTTGCAGAGAAACAGTCCATAGTGTAGCTTTACTGTAATACTACCATTTACAGGCAGCACGGTGGCTTAATGGTTAGCACCGTTGCCTCACAGCTTGAAGGCCATGTGTTCGATTCCCACCTGTGGCCTGTCTGTGTGGAGTTTGCATGTTCTTCCCGCATTTGTGTGGGTTTCCTCCAGATGTTCCGGTTTCCTCCCACATTTAAAGACATGCAGGTTAGGTGAATTGGAAACTTGAAATTGTCCAGGTCTCCCTTGTCCAGGTATCCCTTGAGGTCTTGATCTCGATGGGACTAATCTGGTTAAATAGAGGTTCAATTAAAATTACATTTCCAGCTTTATGGTAGCGTGGAACAGAGACGGATTTTTATTTACTCCTGGAGTGAATTTCGAGGCATTTAGGAGTTATTTGCTAGTGTGTCCTATACGCACAGAGATTTGACAATATTTTGAATTGCGGGGGGGGGGGTGTGCATTATTATTATTTGCCTTATTTTGAACAGACCATTCTTCCGGTTGCACTGTAACAGGCTGCAGCTGTTACAGTGAAACCGTAATGGGCTGCAACCAGTGTAAACCAGACGGGACAAACTAAGTAACAAATAATAAATGCATACAGTCGGGCCAAAAAATATTTAGTCAGTCCCTGATTGTGCAAGTTCTCCTACTTAGAAAGATGAGAGAGGTCTGTAATTTTCAACATAGGTACACTTCAACTGTGAGAAACAAAATGAGGAAAGAAAATCCAGGAAATCACATTGTAGGATTTTTAAAGAATTTATTTGTAAATTATGGTGGAAAATAAGTATTTGGTCAATAACAAAAATTCAGCTCAATACTTTGTAACATAATCTTTGTTGGCAATGACATTTCCTGTAAGTCTTCACCAGGTTTGCACACACTGTAGCTGGTTTTTTGACCCATTCCTCCATGCAGATCTCCTCTAGAGCAGTGATGTTTTGAGGCTGTCACTGGGAAACAAGGACTTTCAATTCCCTCAACAAATTTTCTATGGGGTTGAGGTCTGGAGACTGGCTCGGCCACTCCAGGACCTTGAAATACTTTTTATGGAGCCACTCCTGTGTTGCCTGAGCGGTGTGTTTGGGATCATTGTCATGCTGGAAGACCCATCCACGTTGCATCTTCAATGCTCTCACTGATGTAAGGAGGTTTTGGCTTAAAATCTCACGATACATGGCTACGTTCATTCTTCCCTTAACATAGATCAGTCGTCCTGTCCCCTTTGCAAAAAAAAAACAGCCCCAAAGCATGATGCTTCCACCCCCATGCTTTACAGTAGATATGGTGTTCTTGGAATGCAATTCAGCATTCTTCTTCCTCCAAACACGACGAGTTGCGTTTTTACCAAAATGTTCTATTTTGGTTTCATCTGACCACATGATATTCTCCCTATCCTCTTCTGGATCATCCATATGCTCTCTGGCAAACTACAGACGGGCCTGGACATGTACTGGCTTAAGCAGGGGGACACACCTGGCACTACAGGATTTGAGTCCCTCTCTGCGTAGTGTGTAGCCTTTGTTACTTTGGTCCCAGCTCTCTGCAGGTCATTCATCGGGTCCCTCCATGTAGTTGTGGGATTTTTGTTCACCGTTCTCACAATCATTTTGACCCCACAGGATGACATCTTCTGGGGAGCCCCAGATCGAGGGCGATTATTATTGGACTTGTATGTCTTCCATTTTCTTACAGTTGCTCCCACAGTTGATTTTATTCATACCAACCTGCTTGACTATTGTAGATTCACTCTTCCCAGCCTGGTGCACATCTACAATTTTCTTCCTGTGTCCTTCGAAATTTGGTCTTGGCCATGGTTGAGTTTGGAGTCTGACTGTTTGAGGCTGTGGATAGGTGTCTTTTACACAGGTGCCATTAATACAGGTAACAGGTGGAGGAAAGAAGAGCTTCTTAAAGAAGTTACAGTTCTGTGAGAGCCAGAAATCTTGCTTGTTTGTGGGTGACTAAATACTTATTTTCCACCATAATTTATAAATAGTCTTTAAAAATCCTACAATGTGACTTTCTGGATTTTTTTTTTCTTCCTCATTTTGTGTATCATTGTTGAAGTGTACCTATGTTGAAAATTACAGACCTCTCTCATCTTTCTAAGCAGAAGAACTTGCACAATCAGGGACTGACTAAATACTTTTTGGCCCCAATGTACCTTGCAACACAACCACATGCTGCTGATTTTACTTCACCTGAAACAGCATAGATGACTGTGGGGGGAGAAGACAAAAAAACCAAAACTGATGTCAACAAAGCCATGGGTTGATTCCCCCAATATGTGGTAGGGTGAATTTAGTGCACCTCAAATTGCCCTTGCATCTGAAGGTTATAGGATTTTTGGAGGCTGATTCTGATTATCGTACTCACCTCATTGCGTTATTTTATTTCAACGTTTCACATCATCTTCCCTACTAAGACACATTTGTGCCAAGCTTTTTAAAATTAGTGGACATTTTCATGAAGCAACATTTTTTTAACAAAACTGCTTTCTGTATTTTTTGAAGTGTTCTCAGTATACTAGAGTGTAAATGGATTTAGCTAAGCAATATGTTTTGTATTTTTGCTCACCAGTGTGTTTTGTATTTTTATATTTTTCCCTACTGTGCCAAACTGATTTTGAAGTTGTAGTTTGTGTTTTACACAGGCACTTAGTTTCAGATTAAACTTGCCTGAACCTGTGAAGCCTTTTATTTCATTAACTCAGTCACTCCTAATAATTCCCCAAATACATTGAATCAGCAGCAATGCAAATTGTGAACAGTGTAACATCAGTTCATCTTAAAGTGTGTGCTCTCTTTACAGGCCACACATGGAAGCAAAACAATTGATTGTTTGCCTCCAGAGGAGAAACCGGCCAGTCAGGAGATTCCAGCAGCAATGGACAATGACAGCACACTCCTTCCCCATGAGAGAGTGGGAAATGACTTTTCTTGGATTCAGGCACAAAATCCTGCAAAATGTGTTGAAGATGAAGAGTCATTCCTGTATGGGACTGAAGATACAGAAGTAAAAAATCCAAATATGAGCCCTGTTGCTGAGGCTTCCCAGATTGCAGCTCATTCCTTCCATTACAACAAAATGCAGAGTTTACCTTTTCAGATGACTCCTGAAAGCCTAGCTGCAACCAATTTGGATTCCATTGATTATGAAAAGATCAAAAACATATTGAAAGGTAATGGCAAAGCAAACAATGAGAAAATTATGAAAAAGCCAAAAGAGGTTGAGGAGAATCAAACCCAACCGACACTTCCTAATCCAGTACACCAAGCAACAGTCTTGCCAGCAATGAGTAGCCCAAATGTACGGCAGGCTCTAGAATCTCTCCAGTCACTGATAAAAGGTGAGAATTATTAAATGTTTGATGTCATTAGAAACAAAATTTTGCACTGCAAACAATTATAATTGGTTTCTTTATTGTGGCTGATTTTGTGAATAATGTTGGACATTTCAAAAGGTTCAAAAGCAAATTATGTAGAGGGAAAACATTTACCTGGGGAAAGACGATACATTATGGAACAATTACATTTATTTATATTGCGCCAAAACACAACAATGCCAGCTCAAGGCGCTTCACATGGGTAAGGTCTAACCTTACCGACCCCCACCCCACTGTAATTCACTCTAAGAATTACAAGGATTTTACAGAAGATGAATACAAAACAGTCAGTTATTAAGATATAAATGATCCCTCTTGGTGCAGTCTGTTGTTTCAGCTCTTGAATACTTCTGATAGCAGGCATCATATGCCAATGCCAGGTTAGTCTGGTCCTCTAGAAGCAGCTCCAGCATCTTGGGTCCCGGAAACAGTACCTCTGACAGAGAGGGAAAAGAGCAGAATCAGTTGGCCAGAGATACAGTAGTGTTCACAATAATAGTAGTGCTATGTGACTAAAAAGATTAATCCAGGTTCTGAGTATATTTATTATTGTTACATGGGAAACAAGGTACCAGTAGATTGTCACAAATCCAACAGGACCAAGCATTCATGATATGCACACTCTTAAGGCTATGAAATCGGGCTATTAGTAAAAAAGTAGAAAACGGGGTGTTTACAATAATAGTAGTGTGGCATTCAGTCAGTGAGTTCGTCAGTTTTGTGGAACAAACAGGTGTGAATCAGGTGTCCCTTATTTAAGGATGAAGCCAGCACCTGTTGAACATGCTTTTCTCTTTGAAAGCCTGAGGAAAATGGGACGTTCAAGACATTGTTCAGAAGAACAGCGTAGTTTGATTAAAAAGTTGATTGGAGAGGGGGAAACAATGATCTCCAATGCTTTAAAATGGACAAAAAAAACAGACACGTGGAAGAAAACGGAAAACAACCATCAAAATGGATAGAAGAATAACCAGAATGGCAAAGGCTCACCCATTGATCAGCTCCAGGATGATCAAAGACAGTCTGAAGTTACCTGTAAGTGCTGTGACAGTTAGAAGAGGCCTGTGTGAAGCTAATTTATTTGCAAGAATCCCCCGCAAAGTCCCTCTGTTAAATAAAAGACATGCAGAAGAGGTTACAATTTGCCAAAGAACACATCAACTGGCCTAAAGAGAAATGGAGGAATATTTTGTAAAATTGTTCTTTTTGGGTCCAAGGGCCACAGACAGTTTGTGAGATGACCCTCTGAATTCAAGCCACAGTTCACAGTGAAGACAGTGAAGCATGGTGGTGCAAGCATCATGATATGGGCATGTTTCTCCTACTATGGTGTTGGGCCTATGTATCGCATACTAGGTATCATGGATCAGTTTGGATATGTTGAAATACTTGAAGAGGTCATGTTGCCTTATGCTGAAGAGGACATGCCCTTGCAATGGGTGTTTCAACAAGACAATGACCCCAAGCACACTAGTAAACAAGCAAAATCTTGGTTCCAAACCAACAAAATTAATGCCTCACAGATGTGAAGAAATCATGAAAAACTGTGGTTATACAACTAAATACTAGTTTAGTGATTCACAGGATTGATAAAAAAGCAGTTTGAACATAATAGTTTTGAGTTTGTAGCGTCAACAGCAGATGCTACTATTATTGTGAATACCCCCTTTTCTACTTTTTTTTTTTTTAACTAATAGCCCAATTTCATAGCCTTCAGAGTGTGCATATCATGAATGCTTGGTCTTGTTGGATTTGTGAGAATCTACTGAATCTACTGGTACCTTGTTTCCCATGTAACAATAAGAAATATACTCAAAACCTGGATTAATCTTTTTAGACACATAGCACTACTATTATTCTGAACACTACTGTATAAGCACCTAAGGCAGTGGTGTCGAAACACATTCCAGAAAGGGCAAAGAGGACGCAGGTTTTCTTTGCAACCACTGAACCCACCAGATGATTTCACTGATTAACATCACTTTGAGCAGATGGGATGAGTCAGTGTTTGCAAAGGAAACCTGCACCCTCGTGGCCCTTTCTGGAGTGACTTTGGACACCATTGACCTAAAGCATTTGTTCACCACCAGTAAATCAACAGGAAAGCAGAGATTTGTAAAGTGGTTGCCGGCAGCTTGTCCTGTACTTCACAGACCCAGAGTTTAGATATAGTGAGGTTGAACCTGTTCTGTTGTTAATACTATGATTTAAAAGTAGGGATGGGACAACTAGTCATAATAGTCAACTACAATTAGCTTATATTTGACGAGAGAATTTTTTATTAGTCGACTAGTCAAAAGCCATTTTTTAAGTTCATTTAAACCTCAAAAGAATAGATCTGCTGGAGCTGCCACCACTCCCTTCACTCAGTGAAGAAAGTTTGTGAACCTTGGCAGGGGGATTACTCAGCTCAAACGGGTACTCTATGCCTAGTAAATGATGACAGGTATTATATTCTTGGTATTGCTAATGCTGTTTTTAGTTTTGGTTTTGTGTGTGTTGTGCATTTGTGATTTTGTGCTTATATTTGAATAAATGTCACATTCGAGGTTCACCATGAAGATTCAAAATTGGTTTAATTCATTAAATGTCAAATTAGTCGAAGGCTAATGGTACCTGACTAGTCGACAAATGATTCTCATTAGTCGTCCCAACCCTATTTAAAAGGACAGAAAACATCATTTCATACTATACCGGTATGCTAGCCATACGAGAAGGAGGGCAGATGTCTTTAGTTTGGACTTGAACAGCTTTTTTTTTTTCCCCTCCCAAAAAACTTGATCAAAATAATGCAGTGGCATCTGATGTTTGTTAGGGGCTGCACTGCTTCAGTATTTCCCTTCATAATGCAGTTTTTCATTGCAAACGAGAAATGTTAGACTAATTAGAAGACTTTGATCAGGAAACTGAAAATGACATTTACTTGTCAGTGTCCCATGGCCAACACCCTTTTGACCTGTCATATATAAACTTTAATTGACACAATAATAGTCTTTAACACTGTAAATAAGCTAGAATGTGATGTTCTTGCAATTGAATATAAAGACAAAAACATACACTGTTTGATGGGACCACTGTTGCAAATGGACATTTATTTCTTTTGATTCACTATATTTTGCAGTTTTCAGAATTATAAGTCATTTCAAGCTGAATTCTCCCTGTTAGAGATAGGATTTCCTTACTGATATAACATATAATTGATTTATTTTTAATTTATTTATTTATTCATTTGTTTTGTTTATAGTATTTGATGAGTTTTATGTTGTCTTTATTGCTTAAGCAACAAAAGAGAAGCGGGAGAGAACTGATGTCAGTGGTGTATCTTCTGAAAGCAATAAGGTAAGGAATTTCCAAGGTATGGCGGTTTATTTACTACGTGACACTGAGTGATGAATTTCTATGAACATTAAATAATGGAAAAAATATTAAATTTGGAAATTGCTTTTGAGGCTGTTACTGAAGAAGAAAGGAAACGAGAGAAGAAAAACATAATCTCCAAGATGGAATCCTTGATGACAGAACTACAAAGATTGATGAAACTGGAAGGTATTGCATTTTTTATCCCCTCCAGCAGTTATACTTTATCTTTGTGTGTTTTAGATTGAGCATGCATATATTTATGGCTATTATTATACAGATATTTTTATTTCATCAAGGCTATTTGAGTGGAAAGCAGATGTAAAGGAAGATTTTCATATTTGATATTATGACATCCAAATCCGGTGGGCAGCATAGAAGTACAGTACTGTGTAGGAAATGTCCCCCATTTTTCTTGTTGACCTGGAACCTCATCTACAAAAACTTGTGTATCTTTCCTTCTGAAACACAACGTACGCCAAAACCCAGAAACTGGCATAAGCACAAAATATTCAGATGTATCAAAGTGTGCGTAGGTATGGATCCATGCACATCCCGTTTGTACATCCCACTGAACGTGGAATTGAGAGCTCATGCACACGCACCAAACTCCACCCTGGCCATGCCCTCATTTAAATATTAAAAACTGAGCAGGGATTCCCCATGCTGTCACATTAGTAAATATGAACACACACGAGCAGGGATAGTTTATTTACGCTGTCACACAGAATAAACTAAAAACCTACTGGGTGCACGCGCGTGTGTGTGTGTGGGGGGGGGGGGGGGGGGGTGAGACCAGAGGAGTGCATACACACTGATGTTAAAACAGTGAGGTGCACCACGGCTGACAGTCTGACATACACAACTTTACACATGCATTTATTGACAAATGCAGGGAGACAATTAGGGGCTTCTGGAGAAGCTCTAGTTTTAGATCAAGAAAAAAAAAAGAAAATATATTTGAATATGCACATATGTGCCCGCGCTGGTTTCATTCAGGACAATTAATGCGAATAACCTATTTAACCATTGTGCACATGCCAGACGGGGGCATGAAATGTAGGGTGACACGGGGTGAGGTCTGGGGGTGTCATGGGTTAGGAGAGGGTTTAGGTTTAGAGTAGTAAAATTAAAAAAAACCACGTCACGGAAATGTCACTCAATTCATGACAGGAGCATGACAGAAAGGCGTGAAAATGGGATGCACTAACCACACTGTTAGTCAGGATGAATGAGTCACGCGATGAACCTCTGGAATTAGAGGCATTTGCGCATCACTTATGGTTTGAACATTGATGGAATTAAATTGTTCCCTATTAACAAAAACAAATAAGATTACATTAGGGAAACCGGCTAATTGTGCTGTAATGTTGTAATGTAATGTACCTGGATGACATACGGATGATTGTAGTCCACACAGCTGGCGTGGTTCAGCTCACGGTTGACTGGCATACTCATTACTGATCGGCCAGCTCCAGCTGGAATGCCCCTGTTGCCATGAAGCCCAGCGTGGTCAGCACCTGTGTGTGAACAGACAGCCCCAGGCTCCGCGCAACTCCAGTAAGAGTGGCCTTGGTAATCAAAATTGGTTTGAGCCAATTATCACTTGATCCTCTGCTTGGGCCATGCTACCGACACAATTTACAAAAAACAAATATACAGGAAATTTTGCCGGAACATAGGAACAGGAGGGTTGCAGAAACAGACACCACACCCATCTCTGGATGGAGCCGCACCTCAAACAGAGAGAAAAAAACAATCAGGCATTGGGACAACAAATACAGTATAATTGTCAGCATTAAGCAACAAGCAAAACAGAAGAAATACTAAGGTGATCGCCGGCCACTAGCCCTAAGCTTCACTAAAAGACCTAGAATTTAGATCATTCACCACTTTAGTGAGAGCCGTCTCTGTGGAATGATATTTTCTAAAAGCAGACTGCAGTGGCTCAAAGAGATTATTCTCAGTAAGATCGTCCATGAGCTGCTGCGATGAATGTTAAAGTCACCAATAATCAGAATGTTATCTGCACTAGTTGACAAGTTGAACACACCATATTCATCTAAGAATTCAGTGTATGGGCCAGGGGGCCTATATACAGTGACAGTAATACAGCTGATTTTTATTCGTCTGACCTTGGCGATATGTAGCATCATGGGCAGAGCGGAGAATCGGATGTTCAAACGAGTTATATTTGTGACTCCCAACAGCTAATAAACTAAACCTAGATTTATAAATAAGAGCAATACCCCTGCCTTGCTTTGCATCACGAAGGACCTGACTAAATGTGTACGCCGGTGGGCAGGCCTAATTTAAGGGGAGGACAGCTGTAGGTTTAAGCCAGGTTTCATATAACCCAATCATATCTAAGTGATGATCCATAATTAGATCATTAATCAACAATGATTTTGAGGACAGTGATCTCATGTTAATGAGACCCAGACCAAGGACCTCAGTGGGGTTGACAGTTGAACAATTTGGATTTAGGGGTGGTTCCAGAGTAGCATATGTAAGATGCCTGGAAGGTAGCAGACACGGAAGATTTGATATTGCTGGAACAGCCAACGGGCCATCCTCAATTTCAGCGTCATCCAATGTAGTGATGGGTATTAACTTTGCAAAGCATATGCCTCTATGATTTTTATGGACAGATCTAGAACATGACCTCTCCAAGCATTTTGATGCATTCAGACTGATCCATGATCCTTGGTATGCGATAAATAAGCCCAGCACCATGGTATGAGAAATATCCCCATATCATGATGCTTGTGCCACTGAGCTTCACTGTGTTTACAGTGTACTGTGGCTTGAATTCAGTTTTTGGTGGTTAGCTGACAAACTCTGTGGCCCCTAGAACCAAAAACAACAATCTTGCTTTCATCAGTCCACAGAATGTTGTCTCATTTCTCTTTAGGCCAGTCATGTGTTTTTTTTTTTGTTGTTGTTGTTTTTTGTCTTTTTTTTTGGTTGGTTGGTTCTTTTTTTAAGCAAATTGGAACATCTTCTGCATGTCATTTTTTTCTATTATTAGGACTTTCTGAGGGCTTCTTGCCCTAATTATCACAGTACTCACAAGTAACTTTAGACCTTCTTTGAACACCATGGAGGTGATCAATGGCTGAGTCTCTGCCATTCTGGCTATTCTTTGATCCATTCGGTGGTTTTCTTCCACGTTTTTCTGGTTTTGGTTGCCAGTTTAAAGCATTTGTGATCATTTTAGCTGAGCAGCCTATCATTTTCTGCACTTCTTTATCTGATTTCCCCTAATTAACTTTTTAATCAGAATATGCTGTTCTTCTGAGCAATGTCTGAATGACCCATTTTACTCATATTTTCAGAGAGAAATGCACCACAACAGACTATTATTTTGTGAACACAACTGTACATTGTCTTATTTGCTTCCATCTCCTGTATCCATTTTTGATAGCTAAAATAACGTTTGTTTGGTTTTTATGGTTTGTTTTTGAGTCAAGGTAATTGTTGAACTGACTGTTTAGATTGTAGAAACTATTTTGACAGATGAACTGATTTTCCTCATGAACTTGTCCTGTCTGTTTTTAGGTTCAGGATTTCTGAAGCCAGTGATTGGCTTCTACTGCCAACAGTGTGAGGAGTTCATCGGCAATCTGGACAGTGCTGACGTTCATGCAGCTAATCCCCGCCATGCTGCCTCCAGCAATGTAAGTACCTAAATGTCTTCTTGTGGACAGTAAAACTGCATTTACTGTTTGATTTGGCTTGAATTATATTAGTAATGTACCTTAATCACCAGTGTTTCTCAGATAGTGTATACTTTCATTTGGTACCCTGTTAACTAGACTATGAAACCGAATGGTGCAGCTCAAGAAAATTAGAATGTCATGAAAAGGTTTTGTCTGTTATTTCAGAAAGTGAAATTCTTCTTCTTTGTCTTTCGGCTGTTCCCGTTAGGGGTCGCCACAGCAGATCAATCGTTTCCATCTCACCCTGTCCTCTGTGTCTTCCTCTGTCACACCAACCACCTGCATGTCCTCTCTCAGCACATCCATGAACCTCCTCTTTGGTCTCCCTCTTCTCCTCCTGCCTGGTGGCTCCATCCTCAGCATCCTTCTCCCTATATACCCTGGGTCCCTCCTCTGCACATGTCCAAACCATCTCAATCTCGCCTCTCTGACTTTGTCTCCAAACCGTCCCACCTGAGCTGTCCCTCTGATATGTTCATTCCTAATCTTGTCCATTCTTGTCACTCCCAAAGAGAATCTCAACATCTTCAGCTCTGCCACCTCCAGCTCTGCCTCCTGTCTTTTTGTTAGTGCCACTGTCTCTAAACCATACAACATAGCTGGTCTCACTACTGTTCTGTAAACTTTCCCCTTCACTCTTGCTGATATTCTTCGGTCACAAATCACTCCTGCCACCTTTCTCCACCCACTCCACCCTGCCTGCACTCTCTTCTTCACCTCTCTACCACACTCTCCATTACTTTGAACAGTTGACCCCAAATATTTAAACTCATCTACTTTCACCACTTCTACTCCTTGTAACTGCACTATTCCACTGGGCTCCCTCTCATTCACACACATGTACTCAGTCTTGCTTCTACTGACTTTCATTCCCCTTCTCTCCAAAGCATATCTCCACTTCTCCAGACTAGACTCAACTTGCTCTCTACTCACTACAGATCACAATGTCATCTGCAAACATCATAGTCCATGGGGTCTCCTGTCTGATCTCATCTGTCAACCTGTCAATCACTACTGCAAACAAGAAAGGACTCAGAGCTGATCCTTGGTGTAATCCCACCTCCACCTTGAATGAGTCTGTCATTCCGACTGCACATCTCACTGCTGCCACACTATTTTTGTACATGTCCTGCACTACCCTAACATACTTCCCTGCCACTCCAGACTTCCTCATACAATGCCACAACTCTTCTCTTGGCACCCTATCATAAGCTTTTTCTAAGTCCACAAACACACAATGTAACTCTTTCTGTCCTTCTCTGTACTTTTCCAACAGTATTCTCAGAGCAAACATTGCATCTGTAGTGCTCTTTCTCAGCATGAAACCATATTGCTGCTCACAGATCTTCACCTGTTTTATAAGCCTAGCTTCTACTACTCTTTCCCATAACTTCATGCTGTGGCTGATCAGCTTTATGCCTCTGTAGTTACTGCAGCTCTGCACATCACCCTTGTTCTTGAAAATAGGAACCAGCACACTTTGTCTCCACTCCTCAGGCATCCTCTCACTTTCCAAGATTTTATTAAACAATCCGGTTAGAAACTCTACTGCCATCTCTCCTAGACATTTCCATGCCTCCATTGGAATGTCATCTGGACCAACTGCCTTTCCACTCTTCATCCTCTTCATAGCAGCCCTCACTTCTTCCTTCCTAATCTCTTTTACTTCCTTTTACTTACTCTCACCACATCATCCAGTCTTTTCTCTCGCTCATTTTCTTTATTCATCAACTTTTCAAAATATTCTCTCCACCTTCTCAGCACACACTCCTCACTTGTCAGCACATTACCATGTGCATCTTTTACCACCCTAACCTGCTGCACATCCTTTCCAGCTCTGTCCCTTTGTCTGGCCAATCGGTACAAGTCCTTTTCTCCTTCCTTACTATTCATCTTCTTGTACAGCTCACAATATGCCTTTTCCTTTGCTTTTGCCACTTCTCTTCTCGCCTTACGCCGCATCTCCTTGTACTCCTGTCTACTTTCTTCGTCTCTCCGACTACCCCAAAACGTTTTCGCCAACCTCTTTCTCCTTATGCTTTCCTGGACCTCTTCATTCCCCCACCAAGTCTCCTTGTCTTCCTTCCACTGTCCAGATGTCATACCCAGTACTGCCCTAGCTGTCTCCCTCACCACATCTGCAGTACTTTTCCAGTTGTCCAAAATTGCTTCCTCTCCAACTAGTGCTTCTCTCACCTGCTCGCTAAATTTCATACAACAGTCTTCCTCCTTCAGCTTCCACCATCTGATCCTTTGTTGAGCTATCACTCTCTTCTTCACCTCTAAAGTCATCCTACAAACAACCATCCTATGCTGTCTAACGACACTCTCTCCTGCTACCACCTTACAGTCTGTGATTTCTTTTAGCTTGCATCTCCTATAAAGAATGTAGTCCACCTGTGTGCACCTTCCTCCACTCTTATGTTACCCTGTGCTCCTCCCTTTTCTTAAAGTAGGTACTCACCACAGCCATTTCCATCCTTTTTGCAAAATCAACTACCATCTGTCTTTCCCCATTCCTATCCTTGATACCATATCTACCCATTACTTCCTCATCACCTCTGTTCCCTTCACCAACATGCCCATTGAAGTCTGCTCCTATCACCACTCTTTCATACTTGGGCACACTCTCCACCACCTCATCTAATACACTCCAGAAATCTTCTTTCTCCTTCATCTCACAACCTACCTGTGGGGCATATGCACTGATGATATTCATCATCACCCCTTCAATTTCCAACTTCACACTCATCACCCTGTCAGACACTCGCTTAACCTCCAACACACTCCAACATACTCTTCCTTTAAAATGACCCCAACACCATTTCTCTTCCTGTCCTCACCATGGTACAACAACTTGTACCCACTGCCGATGCTCCTGCTCTTACTTCCCTTCCACTTGGGCTCTTGCACACACAATATGTCTACCTTTCTCCTCTCCATCATATCAGCCAGCTCTCTCCCTTTACCAGTCATACTACCAACATTCAAAGTCCCCACTCTCATTTCCACCCTTCTAGTTTTCTTCTTCTCCCGCTGTTCGTGGCAGCGTTTTCCTCCTCTTCTTCATCGTCTTCGCCCAGCAGTAGCCCAATTTCCACCGGCACCCTGTTGGGCAATAGCACCGGTGGCGGACGTTGTTAACCCGGGCTGCGACTGATCCGGTATGGGAATTCGATTCTGAGTCTGCATAGTTGGGTTGGCTTGTTTTACGCCGGATGCCCTTCCTGACGCAACCCTCCTCATTTATCCGGGCTTGGGACCGGCACTCACAATGTATTGGCTGCACACCCCATGTGGCTGAGTTATTTCAGAAAGTGAAATTAAATTTTAAAAAATAGGGGGGGGGGAGTATCTCGAAATGTTAAAACATTTCATTTCAAATCAATCAAATATCAGTCAGCTCAAAATTTACTTTGTCTCTGCAGGAAAATTTGCTTGGGCTAAACGCTGGGCTTAAAGTGCAACTGATGTGATTCATTTTTCTTTTTACACTTTCACACTATTTTGTGACGTGTGTTTTGTTCTGATTGAATGGTGACCCCAACACACATTGCTTCAGCAAAATAGTACCTGTGCTTCAACAGTTTGAACACAGCCCCCTACCAGGAGATTTTAAAGCACTTCATGCTTCCATCTGCTGACAAGCTTCATACAGAGGCTGATTTCCTTCACCAGTGCCAAAATTACTAGTAACTGGTTTGCTGAACATGGTACTTGATTGTACATGGTACTGTACTTGATTGGCCAGCCAACTGGCCTGACCTGAACCCATTGAGACTCAGGGAGAAAGATGAGACACCAGACTCAACAATACAGACAATACAAACAATACAGATCTTAATGACACAAATGTAACTCTGTAGACTCTGAGCTGAGCTCTCACCGCCGGCTACGGTGCAAGTCAGGATGCAATTCATAAGGGTGCAAGATGTCTCATTTTGGGAGCAAAAAAAAAAACAGTTTTGGTCAGTTGGAGTTTGTTGTCTGTACTGCAACGTTTTGAAAGAGGTGTCATTTGATTTTAAAATGGCGATTCGCTTTGAAGTTATTCCAACCCGACTCTAGCTGTCTAACTTTATTGGGTAGAGAGCGGCACTGCATTTGGAGCTGTGCAAACGGAACGGAGGATGATTCTCATTTCTTGCCTGCAACAAGACAAGAGTCCCAGTTAGTGACTTTATTCCGCACAACGGTGACTCACAATTGACAGCTTCAAATGGCTTTGAGAGGGGTTAAGAAGCAGACCTGCTGCTTCTGAAAAGCAGCGAAGCAAAGAACCAGCGAAGCAAAGAACCAACGAAGCAAAGAACCAACGAAGCAAAGAACCAACGAAGCGGCGGGTCAGAACTTTGCTTTGTTGCTTCAAGCAAAGGCGCTGTAGAAGCAGTTGATTGCAGACCCACTGTAGGGTCTGCAATCAACATAGAAAAATGATAATTTTCCCAATAAACAGCCTCAAAAACAATGGCCGCTCCAGTGTAATGTGAACTAAAGGGCCGATAAGGGAATCACTAAGCAAAAAGTCTATTGATGTCAGTGGATCGAATCATTTCTTAGTGATTCTTGAAAAGAAAAATGACCAGAGGGGTTTTGTTTTTAATCCTTGACTCAATTCATTGGTCTCCTTGTGTTTTTATCACAATATGCAGTCAGACAAGCATCCTGGAAACGGCAAAGGACATTCTCAGAGTTATAAGAAGAGTAGCAGCAGCAGACACAGTCAACCATCAGATATGAAAGAGCAGAAGAGATACAGCCACTACAGAGACTCAGGGGACCACAGGAGTCACCGAGACAGCAGGATGGAGAGAGATCACAGACAAAAACGTGAGGACGACCACAGGGGTGGCGAGGAAAAGATCTCCTTGAAAGAGGAGCTGAAAAAGGAGAGGATGCTCATAACAGTGTCACACGTGCTGACGCCTCCTGCTGTCATCATTAAGGACGAGGTGAGCAGGGAGAAGGCTACTGGAAACCAGGGTAAGGTCAAATCAGAAGATCCTAAGAAAAGATCCAAAGACAGCAGTGATTCCGACAATGAGAAAACAGAAACTTCTGAAACTAAGTCTCCCAAAAAGAAAAAAGAGAAAAAGAAGAAAAAGGAGAAGAAAAAGAAGAAGAGTCATAAGTCTTAAATTTGTCTGTCACTTGGTTCCTGAGTAGAAGAACCACCCTGGTTTATGGATGCAGCTTTTTTTTTTTTTTAATGTTTTAAGAGTGAAATTCCTTCCTTCTGTATTTTTTTTTATTCCTTCCCTGTCTGTTTGTTAAGAAGCCTTGACACTTGCACGACTTTGATCCGTGTACTTGCACTCACTCTGCTGTGCAGGAGAGTAAACTTTTCTCAAACTCGTAAACTGCGTGGCTTTGTCCAAGTGCACAAAGAAAATTTTGAATTGTTCCAAATCTCCATCACGCATTAATTATGTGAACTTCACCTCACCATTGCGCAAACAAGTAAAAAACACTGCGTGTGATTGATTGCATCAGCGCACCATATCACAGAGCAGCTCGCCTGAGCGATTATAACAAGATGTTAAATCTATCATAAACGTACTTTTACAGCTACTCATAAGAAATAATGAGCATGTAACTGTTTTGCCAAGTTATTACAATATAAACATTACAAATAATTACCTTAGGGGTGTGGCCAAGTGGTTAATGCGCTTGGTTTCAGTGCAGAAGGTTCCGGGTTCAAATCCCACCCCTGCCACATTTCTCCATGTAAGGTGGAGTTGCGTCAGGAAGGGCATCCGACGTAAAACCTGTGCCAAATCAACTTGCAGATCCACCTTGGATTTGCTGTGGCGACCCCGAGTGCAAACAAGGAGCAGCCGAAGGGACTTACAGACTGTTCCAAATGCGTTCTCCACCTCATTAAGCACATGAAAGAGTGAGAGAGAAAAGCTGCAGATGAAATGGTCTTCTGTGATTCTGGAAGCGATTAGAAGTGTTTTCAACAGCCAACTCTGAGAAAAAAAAATGATTAATCCACTACGAAATAATTATTTTATATACGCAGCGTCCAGCGCACAAATCGCAGCGTCCAGTGGAACAAATCACGGCATTCAGCTGGGAACACAGTGGGTGGGATCATCGCAACAAAGTGCGTGCAAGTGCATGGATCAAGGTCCTGCAAGTGTCACGGCACCTTAAACATGGGAGGAACTTTGACATGTGATTGTACATTTGAAGTAACTGACAGTATTGGGAAATATGTTTGTTCTCAAACCACAGCCATAAGATTAATGAGTTTTATCTTTTACCAGGTTTCAGAGGAGGTACGTAACAGTACAAAATAAATGCACGTTATTCATTTTTAAGTGTGTGGTGTTGGTCGAGCATTTTGAAGGACAGCTTTGTTGTAGGTGTGGATGATTCCCAACACATTGTAGTAGTCATCACACGTGCAATTGTGACGATATGACGACATGGATTGCACAGTACCGTCAACACTGTAATAAATCAGTTTGCCCCCTATAATAACACAGAACCCCCACCAGGCCAGAAATTCATATTTAATTGTGCCAAAAAAACAAAACAAATGCAGTTCAAATAATAAAGGATAACACCAAATATCCATTAATTTAGAAGTTTATCATTATTTTGACACATCTGATCAGCACAGTAACGCAGACGATCAGAGCTGGAAATGGAGGTTTCATGTGTGCAGTTAATAAACTCATCGGACTCTTTGTTGTTCTGGGTATACAGAGATGAAATTGATCTGAGTGAGTTCGTAAACAAACACTTGAAAATGTCAAAATGCTGTTGTGATATTTTTGTATTTCAAATAGTTGTGTGAATATGTTGCTGTCTGACACATCTGGAGTAATCTCATGTTCCTACTTCATCCTTCTTATTAAAGATGTAAGAAAGCAACAATGGAATGTCAGCATTTTTCATATTTATGTGTACATATTGGATAGTTTTCAATGGCTGACAACGAGGTATTTTTGCAGTAAAATCTGGGTTGCTGTATATCTGGCAGCGTTATCTCAAATACATGATCACGCACAGTTTTGGGGAACTGTTTACTCCATGCAGATTTACCAGAGTGTGCCATACTGTTTGTATTTCTTTGTAATTGATGTAAATAAAGTCCGAAACGTATTCAGTGGCAGCTTTACCATCAGAGAGCCTCGTCCACAACTACCACAAAAGACTCCAAGCTGTCATTGATGTTAAAGTGAGCAATACACAGTATTAACAGGTGTATGTAAATGTTTGACCAGGTTCATTTGGGTAGTTGTCATTTTGACTTAAAAAGAGGAAACACAGTTGTTTGACAATAAAATCAGATGTACATAAGTATTCAGAGCCTTTTGTCCTGAAGCTGAAAATTGAGCTCAGCTAAACTGGAGTCTACTTGGGGTAAATTCAGGTGATTGGACATGATTTGGAAAGGTACATCCTGTCTACATACAGTAGTGTTCAGAATAATAATAGTGCTATGTGACTAAAAAGATTAATCCAGGTTTTGAGTATATTTCTTATTGTTACATGGGAAACAAGGTACCAGTATATTCTCACAAATCCAACAAGACCAAGCATTCATGATATGCACACTCTTAAGGTTATGAAATTGGGCTATTAGTAAAAAAAAAAAATATGATCAATGGGTGAGCCTTTGCCATTTTGGTTATTCTTCTATCCATTTTAATGTTTTTCCGTTTTCTTCCATGCATCTTTTTTTTTCTTTTTCATTTTAAAGCATTGGAGATCATTGTAGATAAACAGCCTATAATTTTTTGCACCTGCGTATAAGTTTTCCCCTTTCAATCAACTTTTTAATCAGACTACACTGTTCTTCTGAACAATGTCTTGAACGTCCCATTTTCCGCAGGCTTTCAAAGAGAAAAGCATGTTCAACAGGTGCTGGCTTCATCCTTACATAGGGGACACCTGATTCACACCTGTTTGTTCCACAAAATTGATAAACTCAGACTGAATGCCACACTACTATTATTGTGAACACCCCATTTTCTACTTTTTTTTTACTAATAGCCCAATTTCATAGCCTTAAGAGTGCATATCATGAATGCTTGGTCTTGTTGGATTTGTGAGAATCTACTGAATCTACTGGTACCTTGTTTCCCATGTAACAATAAGAAATACACTCAAAACCTGGATTAATCTTTTTAGTCACATAGTACTACTATTATTCTGAACACTACTGTATAAGGTCCCACAGTTGAGAGTGCATGTCAGAGCACAAAGCAAGCATGAGGTCAAAGAAATGGTCTCAAGGCACAAATCTGGGGAAGGGTTCAGAAACATTTCTGCTGCTTTGAAGATTCCAATGAGTGGCCTCCATTATCCACAAATGGAAGACGTTCCACCAGAACTATTCCTAGGGCGGGGTGCCCTCTAAATTGAATGATTGGAGAAGGGCTTAAGTCAGGGAGGTGACCAAAAACCTGATGGTCACTCTTGTCAGAGCTCCAGCATTCCTCTGTGGAGAGAGGGGAACCTTCCAGAAGGACAGTCATCTCTGCAGCAATCCAACAATTAGGCCTGTATGGTAGAGCGGCCAGATGGAAGCCATTTTTTAGTAAAAGGCACATAGCAGCCTGCCTGGAATTTGCCAAAAGGCACCTGAAGTACTCTCAATCCATGCGAAACAAAATTCTCTGGTCTGATAAGAGAAAGATTGAAATCTTTGACGTGAATGCCAGGCATCATGTTTGGAGGAAACCAGTCACCATCCCTACAGTGAAGCATGGTGGTGGCTGCATCAAGCTGTGGGGATGTTTTTCAGCAGCAGGAACTGGGAGATGAGTCTGGATTGAGGGAAAGATGAATGCAGCAGTGTACAGAGACATCCTGGATGAAAACCTGCTCCAGAGCACTTTTGACCTCAGACTGGGGCGACGGTTATCTTTCAACAGGATACTGACTCAAAGCACACAGCTAAGATATTAAAGGAGTGGGTTTAGGACAACTCTGTGAATGTCCTTGAGTGGCCCAGCCAGAGTCCAGACCTGAATCCAATTGAACATCTCTGGAGAGATCTGAAAATGGCTGTGCACCAACGCTCCCCATCCAACCTGATGGAGCTTGAGAGGTGCTGCAAAGAGGAATGGACAAAACTGCCCAAAGATAGGTGCACCAAGTTTGTGGCATCATATTCAAGAAGACTTGAGGTTTCTGTGTAGGCTCTCAGTTGTCCAGGTGGTTTCCATAGTAGAGAAGCTTAAATCTTCGACTGGACTGGGTTGCTTGACGCGAGGACGTTTCGCTTCAGATCGCACATACTGTGAGGGCTTTCCGGAAAGAACAGCAACAGGTCCGGAAAGCCCTCACAGTATGTGGGTACCCACAATGGTCCCTGGACAAAGTGCAGAAGTCCCAGAGAACAAAGAGACCAGATAGACAGGAGATGGAGACAAGAAGAAGAGTGTCTCTCCCTTATTTGGGAGGAGTAGGGGAAAAAACTAGAGAGGATCTTCAGACAGCACAAAATCCCAGTTTACTTTAAACCAGTTAACACCTTGAGACAGAAGTTAGTTCACCCTAAGGACATGATCCCTAGTTACAAACAGAGCAATGTAGTGTATTCGATCAGGTGTCAGGAAAACTAACGAACACTACAGAGGTGAGACTAAGCAACCTTTACACAAAAGGCTATACCAGCACCACAGAGAGGGCGCCAGTGGACCTCAGTCTGCAGTTCATCTCCACCTTAAAGACACTAACCACACGTTTGAGGACAAGGAAGTTAAAATATTAGCCAGAGAGAAGAAATGGTTTGAGAGAGGGGTCAAGGAGGCATTCTTTGTGAAACGTTTGAAACCCAGCCTTAACCGGGGAGGGGGTCTGAGACACGCTTTATCCCCTGTTTACAATGGGGTACTCAAGTCAAAGGAGTTTCAGTCTTTTGTTCATGGTAATAAGTCATTCACGTCATCAGGAGAGTCATCAAGGGAGCAATCAGGAAAGGTATCCATCCCATCATTAGGAGGGACAGCTGCCCTGTCATTAGGAGAGTGCTAACTATAGCACAATAGTTGCTAATTAGAGCTATTGTTTAGTCACTAGCCTATAGCAGTCTGCCTCTCAGTAGGAGGGGTCTGGTTAGGTTTAAAACTCCAGCTTTTGTTGGCTTTTGTTTATTCGTCTCTGCAAGAGTCAGACAGAAGTCAGACTTCCAGAACAAGAATTTTAGCTGAGGAAGCTTCTGCGATTTGAAGCGAAACGTCCTCGCGTCAAGCAACCCAGTACAGTCGAAGATTTAAGCTTCTCTACTATAAGACTTGAGGTTGTAAGTGCTGCCAAAGGTGCATCAACAAAGCATTGAGCATAGGGTGTGAATACGTACGAGTGTATGTACATGAGATTTCTTAGTTTTTTATTTTTAATAAATTAGCAAAAATTTAATAAAAAAACTTTCATGTTGTCATTATGGGGTGTTGTGAGTAGAATTTTGAGGGGAAAAAAATTATTTTGGAATAAGGCTGTAACGTAAAATGTGGAAAAAAAATGAAGTACTGTGAATACTTTCTGGATGCACTGCATATACTCGTATGTATTTTTGACCGAAAATGGACTAACACCCTTAGTGGTGCAGCTTAGCTAAAATTTCCATGAAAATTGTTCATTTTGTGATAAAAGCATGGAATTTGGCACATATATTCTAAATTAACTGTTTATTTTCAGATATGGAGCCATCCTGGAGATGACCTCTAATGAGCAACAGGGGTCAGAATGCTCTAATCATGTTGATACCACATTTTTCTCATCATAACGATTCCAAAGAGGTATAGTTTGGACTACCTATGACTGAATGTTGTGGAGTTATGAGGTAAAACTGCAAAAAAGATCAGTTTCAGTTTGTACAGGGGTAAGTTACTCCAATTTTGGTAAAAAGTGATGCAAATTATTGCTGTTTTTACCCTATCACTCCATGGAATTCAGTCATAGTCCAAACTATACCTTTTTGGAATCATTATGATCAGACAAATAATGTGGTATAGTTTTCAAACAATAAACAGTTAATTTAGCATATGTGTGCCACATTCCATGCTTTTAACACAAATTGAACAATTGTTTTGCTATGCCGCCCCACTACCTACTATTTTTGTACTTCATGAATTCCTGGTTCATACAACATGATACTTGATGTGAACCACTCAAGCAAGTAATGTTAAGAAAGATGACATCACATTTGGTAGTTAAATTTAAATACAGCATGTCATCAAATAAAGTCTCAAATATCCTACTTTCACTTTTGATTTCACAATTATTAGTGTTTATCACTCTTTAATATGTAGATCAGTTACCTCCTGTTTATGATTTCTGCCTTATATTTGCTGCATGAATCTAAAGTTTTTTTCTAACAAAGTTACTCTGGGAATTGGACTTGCTTCTAAATTAATTTTTTTTTTTAAAACCTCTGGCAATCACAGGAGGGCAGAGGTTGTGTGATCACATCTCAGAAAGTGATGTATTGATCACAGCTGAATTTTGTGATAAGTTTAGATGATGGAAGTTGTTTAATTGTAGCTGGTTAAATGAATCAGTGAATTTTTATGTTCTGTAGTATTGTCATAGGTTTCCCTTTTGTATATTTCTGCGGTGTGCTTTGTAACTTTGACATTTGGTTGTCGTTTGGGGTTTTTGTGATACCGGTGTTAAACTGATACTTTTAAAATGGTACCAGAAGCCATACTTATAGAAATTGCAACATAACTGATGACTACATTAAATAATGACATTAAAATTGGTTTAAAATTTCTTATTTAATGCCAAATTGAACAATATATCAACACCTAATATACACAGAATTAATCTACAGTATATACTCCTGTAGAACATAGGAATAAATACACAACATCACATAATAAGAATAAATCCAGGTTAGGCCCTGTCTGGGAGAACTGTGCCACAGATCACTGCATCCACCACACTATGGAACAGTGGCGTAATGTGCTTATGCCGGGCACCATTGCTACATATTGTTCTTGGGTACTTCTGACTCCCACATGCACATGCATGCACAGTCTGTCTCCAAGGAAAATCTCACCCAGCAACAACCATCCTGCAAACCAGCCTTGAATGAAGATCCAGGGCTGTGCCGTGGATTTTGGTGGTTTTTGGTCTTCTTCACAGACAAACCTTACAGAAGGGAAAAATTTGACAGTTTCACTTTTCAAGGTACGTAAGAAGCAAACAGCAGTCAGAGTCACATAAAAAGAAAAATCAGTTGTTGCCAGTTAAGCTGATGCCATGTTCTTCAAAGTCAAAGTCGAATTTCTTCACATGTATTGGACATACAGTAGTGTTCAGAATAATAATAGTGCTATGTGACTAAAAAGATTAATCCAGGTTTTGAGTATGTTTCTTACTGTTACATGGGAAACAAGGTACCAGTAGATTCTCACAAATCCAACAAGACTAAGCATTCATGATATGCACACTCTTAAGGCTATGAAATTGGGCTGTCAGTAAAAAAAAGTTGAAAAGGGGATGTTCACAATAATAGTAGCATCTGCTGTTGATGCTACAAACTCAAAACTCTTATGTTCAAACTGCTTTTTTAGCAATCCTGTGAGTCACTAAACTAGTATTTAGTTGTATAACCACAGTTTTTCATGATTTCTTCACATCTGCGAGGCATTAATTTTGTTGGAACCAAGATTTTGCTCGTTTACTAGTGTGCTTGGGATCATTGTCTTGTTGAAACACCCATTTCAAGGGCATGTCCTCTTCAGCATAAGGCAACATGACCTCTTCAAGTATTTTGACATATCCAAACTGATCCATGATGCCTGGTATGTGATATATACCCTTACCCAAAATTAGTACTGATAAGTATATAAAAAGTAAACTGGAAGTATACTTGAAACATACTTGCATGTACTACTTTTTGGTAAGGGTAGGCCCACACACAGCTTCACACAGGTGTCTTCTAACTGTCACAGCACTTACAGGTAACTCCAGACTGTCTTTGATCATCCTGGAGCTGATCAATGGGTGATCCTTTGCCATTCTGATTATTATTCTATCCATTTTGATGGTTTTCCGTTTTCTTCAATGCGTCTCTGGGTTTTTGTCTATTTTAAAGCATTGGCGATCAATGTAGATGATAATTTTTTGCACCTGCGTATAAGCTTTCCCCTCTCCAATCAACTTTTTAATCAAACTACGCTGTTCTTCTGAACAATGGTTTGAACGTCCCATTTTCGTCAGGCTTTCAAAGTGAAAAGCATGTTCAACAGGTGCTGGCTCGGTGCCAGGTGCAGAACGTTTGACATTACTCCCATTTTGGCGTCTCTTCACTGGCTTCCTGTCCCTGTTATGGTTTGGGCGCGGATTGAGGAGCGATCCAGCGTCTGACTGAACCCAGCGTCAAATAACCAGAAACAGTTCCAAAAGAAACAAGTTTTATTTTTTTTCCCCCCCTTGTGCTGTACATGAAATACTAAACAAAGCTGGTGAGGCGAAGAGGCGGCGCGCTTTCTCAGCGTCTCAATAGATCGGAGCCCGAACGTTTTGGACTCAGGAATTCCGCCGACACCCCCCCAGGTGGCTTTTCCCAGGACTGTACTCTGAAGGAGGAACAGAGGTGAGGTTATTCAACACTGTTACCACAAAATATTATTTAGAGGCACACTTATCAGCTACACGTTCAGGTCTGCTTTCGGATTTAGTTCAAAAGGGCTGCTGCTCACAGCTAGTGGAGGATAATCAATCCGCGCGCCACTGCCGTGAGGAGCAAACCAGACAATTTTCACCAATATTTAATTGGCGCAAAAACGTCAAATTACAACAGATAAGCCTTGCAGAATAATCACCTCTGACATGTGCTGACCGTGTTTGCCTCTCACCCTCGTCCTCCTTCACAGGCGCAATGTCAGAATCTGGAGCGTCCCCAAACGATGGTCACATGGTCGTTTTCTCCGGCAATTCAGCCCTGATCACTGCTGGCTTAAATGCAGCTCTTCATTTCTTCATTGGCACCAGCTGAGAGTCCTTAGATCTGCACGTGAATGCCACAGGTGTTGTAGATCGTCCTGATAGAGAGCCGCACGTGAGTGCAACAGGTGCAGCAGATCACCGTAACAGAGGTGAGAGACTCTTCTGCAGCACACTCTCCCCAGAGATCAGCCCCAAACCACCTGGGAGGAAAATAAACACAAAAACAGCAAAACAATGCCCAGCCAAACCCCCCAACACACAACAGTCCCTGTGAGATCAGATTTTAAGGTTCTGCTACTAACCTGTAAAATTGTTCACAGACTGGCACCTCCCTACTTAGCTGACCTAATTAAAACCCTACGTACCAGCCTGGGCTCTGCGTTTTCAGGGTGCACAACTACTTTGTATTCCTAGGGTGAATAAAACGTTTGTGGGTCACAGAGCTTTCTCTTATCATGCCCCTGTTCTGTGGAATGATCTCCCTGCGTCAATAAAAGAGTCAGATTCTGTAGAGTCTTTCAAGTCCAGACTTAAGATGCACTTATTTTCCCTTTCGTATGGCTAGCATACTGGCATAGTACGGTATTATGCTTTTTACATTTTAAATTTATTTTATGAGGAAACGGAGCGGGCCGTGGCCTCAACTTATCTAAAGTCTGGGTCTTGTAGTGAAGCGTTAGGGCGAGTGGCCGGTGCTCACCTTAGTATGTCTTCTGTTTTACTTGTTGCTTAATGCTGACAAATTATACTGTATTTGTTGTCTTTCTGATGCCTGATTCACTTTTTTTTCTCTCTGTTTGAGGTGCGGCTCCAAGAGATGGGTGTGGCGTCTGTTTCTGTAACCCTCCTGTGCACGGGTAAAATTTCCTGTATATTCATTTTGTAAATTGTTTTGTCAGTTATGTCGGTAGCATGGCCCAAGCAGTGGGTCACCCCTTTGAGTCTGGTCTGCTTGAGGTTTCTTCCTCAAATCATCAGAGGGAGTTTTTCCTTACCACTGTCGCCTGTGTGCTTGCTCTAAGTTGGTAAGGTTAGACCTTACTTGTGTGAATTGCCTTGAGGCAACTTTGTTGTGATTTGGCACTATATAATTGAAAATAAATTGAAACTGAATTGAAATTAAAAACATTATCTCCAATTCTAGATATTAAAATAAATAATGTGAATAAAGGTAATGGAATTATTATTGGTGGATTGTTGTCTCGGTGGCCATCTGTCAACACTTTCATTCAAAACCATATTAAATTCTCCCCCAATAACTAAGGGATACTTTGAAGCCCAGTAGTCAACCTGTTGCTACAGAATCTGAAGTAAATTATCATTATCATTTTTGCTATTATAACCCTAAAAATTGTCAATAGCTTTTACCACAGTGTTGAACAACCAGAACCAGAAAAATGTCCATTTGTAACCACCAGAACATAGAACATTTTCGATAAAAGTGTACATACAGCCTTTGGGTTTTTTTTTAAGTCATAAAAACAGTTTTCTTTATTAGCATTTAAATAGGGGATTCATAACATGGCACTGCCAATATAATCAAAATTCACATATATAGTTCTCCTGAAAGGGAAAATTTCAAAAGAACAGACAGGCTTGAACTACATTCAATAGTAACCCATACAGTCTATGATAGTGACCATCGCGACATCATAGATCACATGGGCCTTCCCCCAGCTTTTATGAAAGATGCTTGGAAGCACATGGTGACAGCTAATCAGAGTAACGAAAGGCACGGTGATGTCAGCTGGTTGCTCTCAGGAACAAAATAATCCAACATGGCGGAAAATGTGCCGAAACAGTTTATGTCTGTAAAAATTGAATTTGTTTCTTATATATTTTGTAAAAGTGAGAAATGAACATTTATGGATCTAAAAACACTCTTTTTGTAACCAGATAACACCTTTACAGTGATTTACAAGACATCTTATGGACATCAGCGTGCACGCCCTATGACTGCCCATTGCACGAGGTCAAAGGTAACTTCGGTTCATTTCAAAACCTTGTGCATGCAGACGGCAATAAAATATTGACTATGCAGTTCCCTCCAGCTAAATATGTTCTCTTCATTAAATAAGCTGTAATTTTGCAACACAATACAAAAATAAACCTGCATTAGAATGCTTGGATTTGCCGGTTTTGTGAAATATGAAAGGCCGTACAGCTTTAATGATAAAACAACAAACACAAGGAGACATGGAATAAAGTCACAAAACAGACAATACTTTATTTTTAACAAATCTAAATAGCAACAGAGGTTTAATGCACATGGATTGTATTGAGATGCTATTTCGAAATCTTTCCATTTTTGCACATCATCCAAAAAAAAAAAAAAAGTCCTTGTCTTCTTGTGTGTGTTGGACACCATAACGAATGTTCCCTTGTTGGCCAATAGATGGAGGTACTTGTCTATGTTAGTCCTGGGCAGTCCACAAAGGTGATTCATGCAAACAGGAAAAAAATTCAGTGAAAATTCATATTTTGTTTGTGCACTCTGAAAGAAGGAAGGGGTGGCAAAAAAAAAAAATCTGTTTTATGTCAATACCTCAAAATCAGACAGTGCATGTTACTGTACAATCTCTACATCCAAATATTCAAGAGGAAAGCACTTCTATTGACACCAGGGTGTGCAAAACTCTGGAATTGTAGTTCTGTTTGGTGCCTTACTTCAAAACACACATTCAGGAATTACATTGAAATTCAAGAGTCATTCTGAGTTCAAGTCTGAATTTTGCACAGCCCTGATAGAAAGAGATGTATTGCTGCAGTTATTGAGAAACATATTAATGGCATGTCTATTGCTTCACAATATTTATCTAGATGAGTCATGAAAGGAGATGACATTCTCATTTCTCATTAGTGTGTCTCAGTTCGTCACAACACGCTGTCCTTTCCGACACTGTTGGTCAAAGTTTGTGAAGACAACTCAACCGGCCTTATACTACTTTCAGTTGGGCAAAATAACAGCATAAACCTGCATTACGCAATTGATAAGGTGTGTTCCATTTGAATGGAGAAAAATCACTGAACAGTTTCAGTAGCTAAACTATTATTATTACGTCCGCCAAGGACATGATTAAATTATCGGTGTTTTATTTGTCTGACTGTTAGCAGGATTATGCCAAAACTACTGCACAGATTTTGATGAAATTTTCACCACAGATGGATATTAGGGCAGAAGACTCCATTAAATTTTGGAGGAGATCTGGATCCGGAACCTGGGTTAAGATTTCACTTTAAGTAGGCTTTTCAGGATTACATCAAAACTAGTTCACAAATTCTCACCAAATTTTCACCACAGATTGATATTAGGCCATGGAAGACTCCACTGAATTTTGGAGGTGATCAGGATTTCAATTTGTATGCTTCACTTTGTCCGATTTTGAGGATTACGTCAAAACTACTTAACAGATTTTCACCAAATTTTCGCCACACGTTGGTGTTAGGCCTTGGAAGACACCATTCAATTTTGGAGGTGATCTGGATCGGGATTCTGGATCAGGATTTCATTTTGTAGACTTTAAAAGATTACGTCAAAACTACTTCACAGATAGGACATCACAATGTAAAACTGAGATCAGGAAGACACTATTTTTGTTTCAGCTTATGAATTAAATATCAGATTGCATCATCTGATCAGTTGGACCATTCTGGATCAGTATGTAATTTTTGCATTGTGTTGTGGAATCCGGATCCAGATAAAGTCCAGGTCACACTGTGAATCACATATCTGTTGTTTTGAGTCATCTTCAACCCTTGACAGATATCGGAAATCTCAGATTGCTCTTCTTCTTCTTCTTCATCTTTTTCTTCTTGTCATGGCTCACATTTTGATTGCTTCCTCTGGTGCTTTTATTTTTATGCTATATTTCCTAGTGTATTTCTGTGGTTTTACTTCCTATTCATGGGCACACTGGCTTACAGTTCACTTGCATGTTCATTTTTTCATTCATTGTCACACACTTTTTAGTTGTTCACAGTTCTTCACTCCAGAGCCAGAACATCTAGCTCCATCAGTCTTTTCACGTTTTCTGTCTGTTTGACCTCCTGTTGCTGACCCTTGTGATCTCCTTGTGTTTCCAGAGTTTAAGCTATCCTTAGTGGACACTGTTTTCCTGTATGTTGGTTTACTGTATTCTGGCCCTTGGCATCGTCTCCTGGATAGCCTCTCTGATCATTCCATACAGACATTTTTGTCGTGCGGACTGCATTCAGTGTGTAACCTGACCTTCTGCAGGTTTGCCTGGATTCTTCATTTACTGTCATGCTCAAAGACTGTGTCTCCATGGTGTTAATCCTCCCAGTTCTTATTGTAATGCTGTCCCTTACAAAGAACAAAGACAATATATTCCTCAGTTTGAATTTATTGAAAGTCACGCTGAAAACCAGGCCCGGGTCCTCAGAGATGCAGCTCACACAGGTCTCCATCTTCTGAAAGACCCCAAACATGGCCAATAAATTGCTTTTATACAAGACAATGTAGGCGGTACAGTGGGTGGGTTTTAGTCTCACAAACCTAATCTTACTGGCTCCCCACAGAGAGAGGAAAGCCCTCCCTACATCTGAAACTTGCACATGTGTAATGGAAGTGAAACTTAACTCTTCTGTTGAGACTTTGAACCAGGTTCCAGGCACTTCTAAACAGATAACAAAAGCAAATACTTGATAACTAACATAAAATAATAAAATAAGGAATTAGCACTGATGTTATCTAACAATGGACTGCTCTTCTGGTGCTTATTGATGAATGTTGTAAATAAAGACAGACTTTTATCCACCTGTATTGGTCTCTGCTCTTGGGTTACCAGGCACACTACGTCATCCCGATGGTATTTTTATCAGCAGCACCAACGTCATTACTTGAGTCTATTTCCATATTAGTTATATTGTTGACTTGCTACTATTTAGTTTCTTCTGCATTATAAATACAATCACAAACGTATGCTACACTTATGAGCTGTACATGTAACAGTTTGTGTGTTGCATTGTGAAAGTTCAACAAAGTTGAACTTTTGATGTGGGTCTCACTGAACGTCACATTTCTCTGCACAACACTGCAACAAGCCAGTGCACACTCTCTGTGGGGATGTCACAGAGCAAGCAGGAGTTCAGATATGGACTTTTATGACATACCTTATGTTCGATAAAAGCAAATGTATACACAGACCAATGACAGGTGCATGTAAGAAAAAACAAATTTGTATTTTTGTCACATACTTCAGAAAGGGAAAATATATTTAGACTGATTTTAAAAATGTAGAATGTTTCAAGCTTTTTTAAAAAAAATGTTGATAATTATGGCCTACCTCTAACAAAAAAAAAATGTTTTAAGTTACTTTGTAGTATATATATATAGATATATATATATAGATATATATAGATATAGATATATATATATATATATATATATATATATACAACCCCTGGCAAAAATTATGGAATCACTGGCCTCGGAGGATGTTCATTCAGTTGTTTAATTTTGTAGAAAAAAAGCATCACAGACATGACACAAAACTAAAGTCATTTCAAATGGCAACTTTCTGGCATTAAGAAACACTATAAGAAATCAGGAAAACAAATTGTGGCAGTCAGTAACAGTTACTTTTTTAGACCAAGCAGAGGGAAAAAAAATATGGAATCACTCAATTCTGAGGAATAAATTATGGAATCATGAAAAACAAAAGAACGCTCCAACACATCACTGGTATTTTGTTGCACCACCTCTGGCTTGCAGTCTCTGAGGCATGGACTTAATGAGTGATAAACAGTACTCTTCATCAATCTGGCTCCAACTTTCTCTGATTGCTGTTGCCAGACCAGCGTTGCAGGTTGGAGCCTTGTCAGGGACAATTTTCTTCAACTTCCACCAAAGATTTTCAATTGGATTAAGATCCGGACTATTTGCAGGCCATGACATTGACCCTATGTGTCTTTTTGCAAGGAATGTTTTCACAATTTTTGCTCTATGGCAAGATGCATTATCATCTTGAAAAATGATTTCATCATCCCCAAACATCCTTTCAATTGATGGGATAAGAAAAGTGTCCAAAATATCAACGCAAACTTGTGCATTTATTGATTATGTAATGACAGCCATCTCCCCAGTGCCTTTACCTGACATGCAGCTCCATATCATCAATGACTGTGGAAATGTACATGTTTTCTTCAGGCAGTCATCTTTATAAATCTCACTGGAAGGGCACCAAACAAAAGTTCCAGCATCATCACCTTGCCCAATGCAGATTCGAGATTCATCACTGAATATGACTTTCATCCAGTCATCCACAGTCCACCATTGCTTTTCCTTAGCCCATTGTAACCTTTTTTTTTTCTGTTTAGGTGTTAATGATGGCTTTTGTTTAGCTTTTCTGTATGTAAATCCCATTTCCTTTAGGCGGTTTCTTACAGTTTGGTCACAGACGTTGACTCCAGTTTCCTCCCATTCATTCCTCATTTGTTTTGTTGTGCATTTTTGATTTTTGAGACATATTGCTTTAAGTTTTCTGTCTTGACGCTTTGATGTCTTCCTTGGTCTACCAGTATGTTTTCCTTTAACAACCTTCCCATGTTATTTGTATTTGGTCCAGAGTTTAGACACAGCTGACTGTGAACAACCAACATCTTTTGCAACATTGCGTGATGATTTACCCTCTTTTAAGAGTTTGATAATCCTCTCCTTTGTTTCAATTGACATCTCTCGTGTTGGAGCCATGATTCATGTCAGTCCACTTGGTGCAACAGCTGTCCAAGGTGTGATCACTCCTTTTTAGATGCAGATTAAAGAGCAGATCTGATTTGATGCAGGTGTTAGTTTTGGGGATGAAAATTTACAGGGTGATTCCATAATTTATTCCTCAGAATTGAGTGAGTCCATAATTTTTTCCCTCTGCTTGGTCTAAAAAAGTAACCGTTACTGACTGCCACAATTTTTTTTCTTGATTTCTTATAGTGTTTCTTTGAAATGACTTTAGTTTTGTGTCATGTCTGTGATCTGCTTTTTTCTACAAAATTAAACACCTGAATGAACATCCTCCGAGGCAAATTTTGTCCATTAAAATCGAAATCTCCTATAGGTATTAAATGTACAAAATCCGTTATATGTCTGTAACAGATTACCTTGTTACAGTCAGGAGGCCCTGAATGATCTACGGGGAATCCCCAGCACCAATTAGGCTTATGTATTTCCTTGATTAAACACCTGACCTTGAATAGGGGCTGTCTCATTTAATGGCCGTGTCAAAACTTCATTTGAAAGAAACAAACACCTGCCTTAAATAAGTGCCGGGCATTATGTGCATTAAAAAGTTTACATTTGGTTGGGTCACTCTTTTTTTCCAAGTCTTCTGCAGAGTGGTACCTTAAAATCCGAAAGCTTGATTCATGCTTCTACAACTCCGTAACTCCATGGCCATGCAATGACAGCGATGTCCACATTACCCTTTTAAAGTTCTCCGTCGCGTTTGGTGTCAAATGCAATTTACTGCAGGAACAGTGGCTTTTTCTGGATCAGTTTGTCTCTCAACAAGCTCCGCTTCTTTATACAATCATCAACCTCCAAACCAACGGTACTTGTAATTTCCCTTCATGAATTGTAGGCCATTTGAATGTCTTTTTCCAACTCTGTGTTGTGAAGATGGTCATATTTCCAGACTTTTCTGCTAAATGTTCCTCTTTGATCCATGATCGAAATGTAATTGGCATGTGCATTGCAAAATTTTTTTAAATATGACGGAAGAGGAATGAGTGAAGCCAGAAAATTGACCAGTCACAGCCCTTGCGGTCGCCATCATTTCAACTAGGCTATGGAGAGGGTTCGCAGCCTCCCAGAGGGCTCTGATCTAAAGCAGTTCTCTTTTGTTGTCCACACCCAGGGATACGTCTGAAACCTAACACCATATTACAGTGCAGGCAGCAAGTAGCATTTTGTTAATAATTGCCAGCCTTGAATTACACCCTGCCTCATTTAGGCACTGGGTCTGAGCACGGATTGAAAAAATAAACACCTGGGCTTTTAATCACGGAAATACGGTACCCATTTTTCCTCTCATAGTGTCAGTACTTCATTTCATACGACTGTGATCCCGTCACTAGATTGGTCGCATTTTTTGTGACTTCTTTTTTTTTTACCTTACCCCCTTACCCTAGCCTATAACCCCCACTGACCCCCCCCCCCCCCCCCCCCCCCGCATCACCCCACATTTCGTGTTGCCCTCACAATATGAATTTCGTGTCACTAAATGCACCACATTTTCAAGAGGGTGTCATGAACTAAAACATGAATTCACTTTTCATGATGCCATCATGAACTGACATGAAATCAGGTTGTAATTTCCTTTTCCAGCAGGACTTGGCACCTGCCCACAGTACTAAAAGTACTCGACTGGTTTTCTGACCATACTATATTACTGTACTTCATTGGCCCCCATAAACAGTACCCCATAGAATCTGAGGGGTTATTGTCAAGTGGATGATGAGAGACATCAGATACAACAATACAGATGAGTTGAAGGCCACTATCAAAGCAACCTGGGCTTCCATAACATCTCGGCAGTGCCACAGGCTGATTGCTTTCATGCCACAATGCACTGATGCAATAATTCATCCAAAAGGAGCCTCAACCCAGTATTGAGTGGATAAATAAACCTTTCAGAAGTTTGACATTTCTGTATTATAAATTCTTTTTGTTTTGAGATACACATTTTCTATTTTTATGGAGTTGTAGGCTGCAGTTAACAAATAAAAAATAAAAAAAAACTTGAAACATTTTAATTTATATGTAATGAGTCTGGAATATATACAATGTTTACTTTCTGAAATTCCAGACAAAAAAAAAAAAAGAAATTATTCACAATACGCTACCCTTTTGAGACAACCTGGTCTCATGGCAAGTCGTGATTCAGCAGCACAAAATATACATTAATCTACTGGTTCGTGATATTGTGACGAAAAGCGCCTCATTTTTGTCACGGCAGCACAAATTCATTCTCATTCATTCCGTGATGGCTGCACGAAATTAAAAGTGAAGCAGGGGGTCGGGGTGGTTATGGATAGGGTGGGGGGAAGGAGTAAGATTAGGTTAAGGTTAGGGTTGGGGGTGGGAGTACGGTTAGTAATAGTGAGTTAAAAAAAAAAAGCTCCGTCACGAAAATTTGACTCATTTCATCATGGGAGCATGAAAAAAAACAAAAACATGAGACTGGGCTGTTTGAGACACACCTGTATTGTTACCTGTAAAAGGTAGATGAAAGTAGTTTTTACACAACATGGACCATATGAATATGTTGTTCAATATGCTATGAGTCATATTACACATTTGCCAACAGGAAATTACACATAAGTGTTTGTGTGTCAGAATTATGCCATCAAGATAGGTTTCAACATTCTTTCTACTCATAGAGTGAAAATGTGAACATGTGAAAATCTCTTTAAAAATTTCACTGTAAATAAAAGAGCTCAGCATGTTTTGACATGTGGAACACACACGGGCTGCTTTATTGGATGATCCTATTTGTTAATGCAAATATCTGGTCAGCCATTTATGTGACAGAAAGTGAAGACTTCAAAGCATGCAAACATGGTGTTTAAAAGTTTCCTTTCAGATACAATAGGAGTAACAAAAAGCATACAGTCAGTAACATACGAGGTCTATTAGAAAAGTATCCGACCTTATTATTTTTTTCAAAAACCATATGGATTTGAATCACGTGTGATTACATCAGACATGCTTGAACCCTCGTGGGCATGCAAGAGTTTTTTCACGCCTGTCGGTTACGTCATTCGCCTGTGGGCAGTCTTTGAGTGAGGAGTGGCCCACCCTTTCGTCGATTTTTTTCATTGTTTAGGAATGGCTCAGAGACTGCTGCTTTGTTTGATCAAAATTTTTTCAAAACTGTAAGGCACAACTGAGTGGACACCATTCGATAAATTCAGCTGGTTTTTGGTAAAAATTTTAACGGCTGATGAGAGATTTTGGTCTGGTAGTGTCGCTTTAAGGACGGCCCACGGCGCCTGACGGCGATCTGCGCTTCGGGGCGGCAGCGTCTCGCCGTTTCAAGTTGAAAACTTCCACATTTCAGGCTCTGTTGACCCAGGAAGTCGTCAGAGAACAAAGAACTTTCAGAAGAAATCGGCATGAGGAGTTTATTCGGACATTCCATTGTTAACGGACATTTTGTAATGAAAGAACGTGCGGACAGAGTTGCATGTCGGGCCGGACCCGACCGCGGGGGGTCGCGACAGGAAAAACACCTCCGTTGGAAACCTTAACGGGCAAGTTGGAACATGCCCAAGCTGTTAAACAATTTCTCAGTTACTCACTTGTTGAAAGCCATCAAAAGCCGCCTGAATTTTACAAATGGTTTTCAACACGGAGGTGTTTTTCCTGTCGCGGCGCACACAGATTCCTAACACACAGCAAATTAAACGACTCTGCGAATTTGCGCGCACGTCTTTCATTAAAAAATGTCCTTAAACAGTGGAATGTCTGCATAAAGTCCTCATGCCGACCTCTTCTGAATCTTCTCTGTTCTCTCACGACGTCCTGGGTGAATTAAGCCTTAAATTAGGATGTTTTCAGGTCGAAACAGGCCGACGACAGCGCCTGGAAGCGCTGCGCAACGTCCCGCTCCGTGGGAAGTCCTTACAGCGACAGAAACACCCCATAATCTCTCATCAGCCGTTAAACTTTTCACCGAAAACCAGCTAAATTTCTCGAATAGTGTCCACTCGTATATTCCTCACAGGTCCAGAAAAAATTTTGATAAAGCAACGCGCTGTCTCGAGCAGCGTGTGAAACAAAGGAATTCAGCCGAGAGGGCTGAACCACATCTCACTCAAGGCCTGCCCACAGGGAAATGACGTCACCGACACGCGTGAAAAAACTCACGCATGCGCACGAGGGTTCAAGCATGATTGGTGTAATCGCACGTCATTCAAATCCATATAGTTAAAAAAAAAAGTGTCGGTTTCTTATCTAATACACCTCGTATGTGCGGGTAAAATGAAAAAAATAACAGATTGGTTATACGGGGGAACTGTTAGAGATAAACGTCAGACTGGTTTCAGCTGACAGGAAGGAGAGTTCAAATAACCACAGCTCTCAGTGTGACTCAGACAAAGCTGAGTTTCTCAGCTTTATAAATAATGAACTTTAAAAATAATAATAAAAAAAATTTAAAGTGGTGGAATGTGTGTCGTTGATATGGAACTCCCTGGTGGCTACGACATCTTCATTGTCTTTAATTATTTTAACTCCAGCCATCTCAGACTCAGAGCACACTGAAGAAGAACAAAAACACAGCTACAGATACATAAATAGAAACCAAAGAAATGGAAGTGTTATGTCTTTCCCTTTCACTTCCTTATGCTTAAAAGGAGCCAGCCATTCCTGTAAACCTGAGATATGAGTCGACGTGTGTGTAGTTCTGGTTGTTTTCTGCTGTCAGCTGTATTTTTTTATCCTGAAACACGGTGTGTTCACTAATGTCAATGGCTGTAGGTCTATAGAGAAGGCACACCCACGCTGGCTGAGCGGTGACAATAGACTGGCAGTTAAACACACACACAGTGGATATAAAGAGAGGTTCAGGTGCCGGGTGTGGTCTGCAGTTAAACGAGATAATCAGCAGACAGGCCGAGGCCTCTGGCACACACGTCAGCTTTATCAGCAGATTTAAAGGGGAAGCAAACAATTCACCTGATCAACACAATACAAGTAATTCCCTTGTGGAAAGAAAAGACTACTTTTGTGGAATTGTGTTCTTTGGACACAGGACTAACTGCAAGTCCACAACACGTGGGTGATGAGACAAGTAGTGCAGCAGATAACAAAATATTTACAGAATCTTTCAAATGGTGAAACAGGAACCAAATTCGGCACAAATAGACATTACTCTTTTGAAAAAAACTGATTGGCCACTTGAATTTTAAATACGCAGCCAAGAAGGGGTCAATTGAAGAATTACACAGGGGTCAAAATTAAAAGATGATACAATCATATTGAAAACTATACTACATTATTTGTCTGATCATAAAGATTCCAAAAAGGTATAGTTTGGACTGTCGGTGACTAATTGTTATGGAGTTATGGGGTAAAAACAGTAAAAATGGTGATGGTCAATTTCAGTTTGTACAAGGGTCAAAAGTTAAAGTTGCTTCAATTTTAGTAAAATGTGGTGCAAATTATTAGTTGCGTTACTAGGATTAATAAATGGAATAGTTTTGACTGTGTTGAATGCTTGGTCTGCAAGGTAAAGGTCAAACAATGTCACTGTCCATTAATTCTATGGCATGTGACATACCCCGTAATGTGATAACTAAGCATGACACATGGCACACACTATTCCTTTTTAAAACATTATTAACTCAACTGATAATTTGCATTGCTTTTTACCTAAATTAGAGCAACTTTAACTTTTGACCATGTACAAACTGAAATTGACTTTTGTCACCATTCTTGCTGTTTTTATCCCATATCTCCATAAAAATCAGTCACAGATAGTACAAACTATACCTTTTTGGAATCTTTATGATCAAGCAAATAATGTGGTATAGTTTACAATATGATTGGAGCATTTTTAAATTTTGACCCCTGTGTCATTCTTCAATTGACTCCTACCTGGCTGCCTATTGAAAATTGAAGTGGTCAATCGTTTTTTGTTGTTGTTGTTTTTTTCTTTTCTTTTTTTTTTCTTCAAAAGAGTAAGGTATAAGGAGTATGTGTGCCAGTTTTGATGCTTATTTGCAGAAATGAACAATTGTTACAGTTACCTGCTCCACTAAGAAGTGCATTTCTTTTTAGGGGAATTCTCATCTAACATGTCAGAACAGGGAGTCAGATGTGTTTCAACTCAGTATGGTTAGGGTTTTTTTTTTCCGTGAGCTCAGTTACTGCTTCATCCTTTTCTGACTTTACGTAAGAATAAAAGTTTTGATTGTCACCACCTCTGCAAGCAGATATTATGATCTCATAGCCTACAAAAAACAACTATGTGACAATGGACACTGGAATGTCTGCAAACATTTTGTAACAAGTTTCTTTGTCTTCATATCATTATAAGTTGCTGTCAGATCCATAAGCTTGTTGGACAGTGATGCAATTTCTATAAAACACTCAGATTAGGTAAATGTGTAACTCTAAATTGACTATGTGGATGTAAATGTGTTTGTCTACAAGAGGTGGGGTTCAGCCTGAACTGGCCACCACTGTATCACAGAAACACGTGCAGACAGAGAAACACATTCACACTGTCATTCATTCATTCACACAGTTAATTTACACACACACACACACACACATATATATATATACACACACACACACACACATATATATATATATAGAGAGAGAGAGAGAGAGAGAGTCTCAATTTCTGGAGCCTATAAGTAATTGGACAAATTAAACATGATTATTTTTCAAGGATACCACTTTTACAGCCAGTTTTCTTGAGACAAGATATAAACATTTCTAAACCACTGAATATATATATATATATATATATATATATATATATATATATATATATATATATATATATATATATATATATATATATATCAAAATTTGACTTTCTCTGGGCAATTCGGGAATCTACCTAATGCACATATGGACATCTATAAGTTTTGAAGTAGTCATGGTTACAAACAATTCCAGCCAGCCAGGATGACCTCCTTGGTGTCAGTAACAACAGTATATTGTGAGCTTAAAATAGTTTCTTTTCAATATGTAGATCAGTAACATATTTTTAACAAGGTGTTTATAAAAAGCAAACTACAACTTGAATTAAGGACATGACTCCAAAGATTCAACCTTAAATGATGTCGTACGTGCACGTCCTCTGTAGTGTCGTAGATGATATGAGTCAGTCTTCTCCCACTTACTGTCTATGATGAGGTAGGAGTTTGTTTTTTTCTTTCAGCGGTTTCAGTTCAAGTTCCTGTTAATACTGCATGACCAGACAGAGTCACTGCAGCGTGACTCTGTCACATTCACTTATTCAACTCAAACAGGATCCTTAAATCCTCAACAATAAGTGATTTTTAAATGTCACTGATGGTCCTCTTTTCATCCACGGCACACAACAGTTTTCTGCAGCTACTAATTTGATTTATGATTATTATTAATTAGGCCCGCGGGGAGTGTTTTTTCTGTGGGTCTAACAGTCATATACAGAGGAACTGTCCCAAACGGTCAAACAACAACGCCCGTCCTTAGAAACTGGGCTAAGGGTGGGCCATAACACGCACACGGGGGAACCCCGAAAATCAGCACGAATCCCAGTCACAATCCTTTGTGAGGATTTAACCCTTCATGCCCCAGCACTTATAGACACGGGGTCAGAAGGGAATCTGCTGGACAGCAGATGGGCAAAGGAAGTAGGGCTCCCTCTGGTGGCTCTGCCTTCCCCTGTGAAGGTACGAGCACTAGATGGCACTCTTCTTCCATTAATCACACACCAGACACAGCCAGTGACTTTGGTGGTGTCTGGGAATCACAGGGAGGAGATAGTGTTTTTTGTAACACCTTCTACCTCCCGAGTGATTTTGGGTTTTCCATGGGTGTTGAAACACAATCCCCGGATTGATTGGCCGTCTGGGGTTGTGACGCAGTGGAGCGAAACCTGCCACCGGGAGTGTTTAGGATCCTCGGTTCCACCCGGTGAGATAGCTAAGGAGGAGGTCAAAGTCCCGCCCAATCTGACGGCGGTGCCATGTGAGTACCACGATCTTGCTGACGTCTTCAGCAAAGATCTGGCACTCGCCCTTCCCCCGCACCGACCGTACGATTGTGCCATCGATTTGATTCCGGGCGCTGAGTACCCGTCCAGCAGGCTGTACAACCTCTCACGTCCGGAACGCGAATCAATGGAGACCTACATCCGGGACTCGTTAGCTGCCGGGTTGATCCGGAACTCCACCTCCCCGATGGGGGCTGGTTTCTTTTTTGTGGGTAAAAAGGACGGCGGACTCCGTCCATGCATCGATTACAGAGGGCTGAACAACATTACGGTTCGCAACCGATACCCGTTACCTCTGTTGGATTCGGTGTTCACGCCCCTGCATGGAGCCCAAATATTTACTAAACTTGATCTTAGGAATGTGTACCACCTGGTTCGGATCCGGAAGGGAGACAAGTGGAAGACGGCATTTAACACCCCCTTAGGTCACTTTGAGTACCTGGTCATGCCGTTCGGCCTCACAAACGCCCCCGCGACGTTCCAAGCTTTGGTTAATGACGTCTTGCGGGACTTCCTGCACCAGTTTGTCTTCGTGTATCTAGACGACATCCTCATCTTTTCTCCGGACCCTGAGACTCATGTCAAGCATGTACGTCAGGTCCTACAGCGGTTGTTGGAGAACCGGCTGTTTGTGAAGGGCGAGAAGTGCGAGTTCCACCGCACTTCTTTGTCCTTCCTGGGGTTCATAATCTCCTCCAACTCCGTCGCCCCTGATCCGGCCAAGGTTGCGGCGGTGAGAGACTGGCCCCACCCAACAAGCCGTAGGAAACTGCAACAGTTCCTCGGCTTTGCAAATTTCTACAGGAGGTTCATTAAGGGCTACAGTCAGGTAGTTAGCCCCCTGACAGCCCTGACCTCCACTAAAGTCCCCTTCACCTGGTCGGATCGGTGCAAAGCCGCGTTTAGGGAGTTGAAACGCCGGTTCTCGACTGCGCTAGTTCTGGTGCAGCCCGATCCTACTCGCCAGTTCACAGTGGAAGTGGATGCCTCTGACTCAGGGATAGGAGCCGTGCTGTCCCAGAGCGGGGAGTCCGATAAGGTCCTCCACCCTTGTGCCTATTTTTCCCGCAGGTTGACCCCGGCTGAGAGGAATTATGACATCGGCAATCGGGAACTCTTGGCGGTGAAGGAGGCTCTTGAAGAGTGGAGACACCTGTTGGAGGGAGCGACAGTGCCCTTCACGGTTTTCACGGACCATCGGAACCTGGAGTACATCCGGACCGCCAAGCAGTTGAACCCCAGGCAAGCCCGCTGGTCACTGTTCTTTGGGCGCTTTGACTTCCAGATTGCGTACTGCCCTGGGACCAAGAACCAACGGTCGGATGCACTGTCCCGGGTGCATGAAGAGGAAGCCAGGGCCGAGCTGTCAGACCCCCCAGAAACCATCATCCCCGAGTCCACTGTCGTGGCCACCCTCACCTGGGACGTGGAGAAGACCGTCCGGGAGGCCCTGGCACGGAACCCGGACCCGGGGACCGGCCCGAAGAACAAGCTGTACGTCCCACCAGAGGCCAGAGCTGCGGTTTTGGACTTCTGCCATGGGTCCAAACTCTCCTGTCATCCTGGAGTGCGCAGGACCATGGCAGTAGTCCAGCAGCGCTTCTGGTGGGCGTCTATGGAAGCCGACGTCCGGGACTACGTCCAGGCCTGCACCACCTGCTCCAGGGGCAAAGCAGACCACAAGAAGACCTCAGGACTCCTCCGACCCCTACCGGTGCCTCATCGCCCCTGGTCCCACATCGGCCTGGACTTTGTCACGGGCCTCCTGCCGTCCCAGGACCAAACCACCATCTTGACGATAGTGGACCGGTTCTCCAAGGCGGCCCACTTCGTGGCCCTCCCGAAGCTCCCTACGGCCCAGGAGACAGCAGACCTCCTGGTCCACCACGTCGTGCGTCTGCATGGGATACCAGCAGACATCGTCTCAGACCGTGGCCCTCAGTTCTCCTCTCAGGTCTGGAGGAGTTTTTGCAAGGAACTGGGGGCCACCGTGAGTCTCTCGTCCGGGTATCACCCCCAGACGAACGGACAGGCAGAGCGGGCCAACCAGGAGTTGGAGCAGGCCCTCCGTTGCGTTACCTCCGCGCACCCGACGGCCTGGAGTACTCATCTGGCCTGGATCGAGTACGCCCACAACAGCCAAGTGTCATCTGCTACCGGCCTCTCCCCGTTCGAGGTGTGTTTGGGGTACCAGCCCCCATTGTTCCCGCTTGTGGAGGGTGAGGTCGGTGTGCCCTCGGTCCAGGCCTACCTCAGGAGGTGCCGCCGGGTGTGGCGGACCGCCCGTTCTGCCCTGTTGAAGGCCCGGACGAGGGCCAAGGCCCATGCAGACCGCCGGCGTTCCCCGGCCCCTGCATACCAGCCTGGGCAGGAGGTATGGTTATCAACAAAGGACATCCCCCTTCAAGTGGAATCACAAAAACTGAAGGACAGATACATCGGACCCTTTCCCATCACCAAGGTCCTCAGCCCGGCCGCAGTGAAGCTACGGCTGCCAGCTTCACTGCGGATCCATCCTGTTTTCCACGTGTCCCGGATCAAACCATACCACACCTCACCGCTCTGCACCCCTGGACCTGCACCGCCTCCTGCCCGGATCATCGACGGGGAGCCGGCGTGGACCGTGCGTCGGTTTCTGGACGTCTGTCGCAAGGGTCGGGGCTTCCAGTATCTGGTGGACTGGGAGGGGTATGGTCCCGAGGAACGCTCCTGGGTGAAAAGGAGCTTCATCCTGGACCCGGCCCTCCTGGCCGACTTCTACGCCCGGCACCCGGATAAACCTGGTCGGGCGCCAGGAGACGCCCGTTGAGAGGGGGTCCTGTTGTGTGGACCGCTGAAGAGGAGGTACTGCTGGCCCACCACCACCAGATGGCGCCCTGCTTGGAGTGCAGGCTCCAAGCACGAGAGGGCGTCGGAGCCGCTAGAGGTGACAGCTGTCATCTATCAACACCAGCTGTCACCCATCACCACCACTATAAAGACCGGACTGCAACTCCACCTCCTCGCCGAGAAATCGTCTACCATACAGGTAACTTCTCTGCTGACTTACATTAAGTAATAATCTGAACTTCTTTGCAGCCGTTTTCCTGTGGTGTGTCCTTATCTGTGGGATTGGCGTTTGGTGTGGACTGTGACGGCTTCACCTCACACCCCAAACCAGATAAGTGGTTAAACAGGAGCTGCACGAGTGTGTGATTGGAGGTGGAGGTTCTCCCTCCTTAACTGAACACAGACTGTGGGATTACTGAGTGTGCGGACTCACACTCATCCAGAACTGTTTCTGTTTTCTGCCAGCAGTACCGGGTCTGACTGCTGAAGACAGTGGCCACCTGGGGCGCAGGGCTTGGCGGCTCCGGTGTTCTTCAGGTCCGTTGGTGGTGGGGCTTGTGTGGGTTCCGGCTTCTCTCTCACCGGACGTCTCCTATCTTCGAGCCTGCCACACGTCACCTTTTGTTGGATTGATATAACACATATTTGTATCTGTCTGTATCACGTTGTGCACCTTCACAACAGTAAAATGTTACTTTTTGGCTATTCCATTGTCCCTTCATTAACGCCCCCTGTTGTGGGTCCGTGTCATGACACTTCCTCAAGAAAATGTGCTCTCTGGTTGTGAGACTGATGAGTTTTTTTTTTGTTTTGTTTTTGTTTTTTATGTTGACTTGTTCAGTCTGACTTGAAAAGGCATCTTGCCTTATGACATCAGGGAAACTTACCTGCCCCATAACATTATACAGAAGAACCTAATAATACTCTACCCTGATGACACCGGACAAGAAAATCAATATTTTAGCATTTTGACATTGTAGAGGAAAACATAATAACATTCCAGCCCAATTATAGTATCTAATAAAGGAAAACCTATATATTCTTGCCCTGTAATATCATAAAGGAAATCCTAAAGTAAAGAAAACGCAATAATTTTGCCTAATGACATCACAATAGAAAACCTAACATTGTGGTCACATGACATCATAAAGGAATACTTACTAATCATTTTTATTACATCAAACAGCTGCAATCAAATGTGTGAGCCAGATCAATTGTCAGGAAAAGAGTGAATGCACGTAAATGGGATTGTGGAACTTTGACAAAGGTATGTGCTCTCGGACAGCCCTTCTACGTACATTTGTTACGTGGTTTAGAGGATTGTGTTAAACCCCCGTCAGAAACTGGATGAGCACCTCTTCCACATACACGTCTCCTCCCCCTTCCCTCTATAGTCACCTCTGGTGCTTTAATGTGCTCCTTCAGATGAAACCACAAGCACACCACACACATTCCAGGAAAAAATCATGTCTAAGCCTGTAATACGCCCACACCCACAGTCTTGTGAAATCTGAACTCCTGTCCCCTGATGTTTCAGGTGCCTGTCTTCGTACCGTTTCACTTTAAGGCCTAAGGTGTTTGTGATTGTGTTTGCACACATTGCATGTGGCTGCTTTAGATGTTTGTGTTGTTTTTGTGGAAGAGAAGCTTCCAGCTTGAGGTTGCAAACCCTAATCAGAGCGCGAACAGCTCTGCTACCATAAAGATTTGATGGGAACTAAAAGCTTCAGCCCATGAATGCATGATTATAGGCTTTTAACAGGAAGTCCAGTGTTACTGGATGATGGAATTGCTTTTATGCTGCAGTCAGCTGCCGACATAAAGATAAACAACACTGGACTCCTCTGTGTCCTCACCAGCAGACAGAATGTCCTCCTCCATATAGAACGTTTCCTGTAAACTGACTGGGCCAATGAACACGACACACCACAGAGTGCAACGTGTCTGGGATAAAAGAAATCGCTGTTTACACAACTGCTTAACACAAGAAAAGGTTTATATTTGAAAACTCAGTAGTGAAACAGATAACAGAATATTTACAGAGGAATCTTTCAAAAGGTGAAACAAGCATCAAATTTGGCACAAATACTCCTTAGACTTTATTCTTTTGAAAAACTGATTGGCCAGTTGAATTTTCAATCGGCGGTCAGGTCGGGGTCAATTGAAGAATTACACAGGGGTCAAAATTTTAAAATGCTCCAATCATATTGAAAACTACACCACATTATTTGCCTGATCATAAAGATTCCACAAAGGTATAGTTTGGACTATCTATGACTGAATGTTCTGGAGTTAAGGGACAAAAACAGCAAGAATGATGGCAAAGGTCATTTTCAGTTTGTACAGGGGTCAAAAGTTAAAGTTGCTCCAATTTTGGTAAAAAGTGATGCAAATTATTGGTTGAGCTAATAGGATTAATAAATGGAGTAATTTTGACAGTGTTGAATGCTTGGTCTCCAAAGTAAAGGTCAAACAAGGTCAATGTCCATTGGATTCTATGACATGTGACATATGTTACCCCATAACATGATAACTAAGCATGATACATGGTCCAAACTATTCCTTTTTAAAACCCTATTAACTCAACCAATAATTGGCATCACGTTTGGAGCAACTTTAACTTTTAACCCTGTACAAACTGAAACTGACCTTTGTCACCATTCTTGCTGTTTTTTTACCCCATAACTCCATAACATTCCATCACAGATAGTCCAAACTTTACCTTTTTGAAATCTTTGTGATCAGACAAATAATATGGTATAGTTTTAATATGATTTGAGAATTTTTCAAGCACCAGCACATGCTCCCTGACCTTATTATACCTTTAAAAATAGGATTGAGCATGAAGGATATTGATTGGAAGCTTGATCAACCAAACAATAGAGCAATCATTATTGGATTGCTGACCATTTGTAGTACTCCAGTCATGACAATGGTGATTGGTTACATGGAAGACATCATCAGCCTTACAAAAATAATTGAAAACACTAGAAATTAATCAATTTTTTTTTCTTTTTCAAATTACTTTATGTACATGTTTTATCAGTGGGGATAACCACTTTTTAGACATAATAATGTACTAATATTTTAAGAATTACCATCTACTGTAAATATCAGCTGTTTCCAGTGTTGTTTGAAAAAATCGTTAATGTTGGATCTACAAGTAATGGAAGATACTAGGTTTTGTCATTGGTAGTTGTGGCTTGTGCAAAAAGCCTTGAAGGAAGGTTTGGTGGTATGTGCTCTTCTTTGCATGAGAAGAGAACTTGAAGTGCCTCCTCTCCAGTTCACTGTGTGATCCCTTGAGCACTCAGCACTGTTGGCATACTCATGTGAAAGTGATCTTTGAGGGTGAATTTGCATGTCAAACTTATCAAACTTAAAAATTTTATGTGATGTCTCATGCATATTTACTGTAGTTTGCCTCCATGGGAGAGCCTACTTGTTGTGGTTGTAATTCAAATGCACTCGATCATCGAAAAGTAGTTTTGAAATGCTGATGTGACCAGCCGCATGCTGTGGAAGAAAAAGTCTTTTGTTGGGGTGGATTCCTTTTTAGCTACATATCTGAAGTATTTCATAACATTTTCTGATACTTAATTGCAAAATAATCATGCACTCTAAATCAGATTGGTTGGATTGGACACATTTCAGCCAATCTTTGGTTGAAACAACCAAAACATTTCAACCAATCTTTGGTTGTTTCAACCAATCTGTTTTTAGGGTGTAGGAATTGCCATGATGATGATTATATAACATCATATTTATATGATGCACGTATTTATATGATGATCAAATTTTTTTAAAGTGGTCATAAGTTACATGATTGCACAACCCGTGGTTCAACTAATCCAAAGATGGAAGAACTTCAAAATTAGGTTATTAAAAAAATAATAATATGTAGGGATGGCTTTGCATTCACCAACCCCCCAATGGCCTTTAATTGGAGTAAGCAGGTATAGAAAATGAATGGATGGATGTTTTGTATTAATTGATTAAACCTAGTTCGAGGCCAAAATGTACTTTATAATCAAACTCAGTTTATTTCACTTAAAAATTTGTGGATCAAAATCGAATTAAACTCTACTCTGCAAATCTAGTTTAAAATGATCTGCTCAGAAAGTTGCCAAATATTGTTAGTCCAGGAGTAAATGGAGATTTGTTTTAAACAGCTCTCAGAGAGCAAATCGCAATTCCAGAATTGTTCTCAGTTGAACACAATGAAATTTAGCTTGATGCACTGAATGTTTTGGTCGCACTTTCCATTATTCAGACATTGCTGCCTCACCAGCACTGCCGTGAAGACATGTCATTTTCTCTTTGGGCTGCTGCTAGTTTTTTATATTTTTTATCTTCATGTTTTTCAATAATGCCTGCATTGACCAATACATTTTAAAAAGCCCAAAGTGACTGCATGAAAATAAATTAGATTAATAAAAATAAATAAATAAAGATGACATTGAAATATGATCATTGGCATTAAATTCAATTCCAGGCATCCTTTTGGATTCCACTGCAAATGTAAGTTGTTTTTCTGCTGTTATAGGATACCTCACGAAGACTTTATTCAATAAAATCTTCTTGTGCTTGGAAACATTTTTAGTGTAGTATTCTTGGTATTAATAGTGTTTAGCAGATTGCCATCTCTTAATTGAAATAATTTTATTATATTTTTGATCCATTCCAGTTGAAGATTCCCTTGATCTTATTTTTATTTCATGACTCTGTAACCCAGAATTCACTAATCTTGCTTTTTAAAATAATAATGGTGAGATATTATTTTAGTTTCAGGGCCACTCCTGTTTTATAAAATGACTTTCATGAATGTTGTACCATTATCACGTGAGCTGCTGGTCTTATCGTTTTAATTATGGTGTGAAATTGTTTACAAGATGCAAGTTTTTACAAGTTCTAATGGACCACTTTTTGAAACTGTCACTGTGATGTCCTAAAACAACCAAATTCATCAGCTACTTACGTAGTTGTTAGACTTTGGTCTTAAACTACTTTGGGTTTTTCCTGGTGTAAAGATAGTGAATACTTCAGTGTTTCTCTGCTGCTGTTGACAGATAGTAGATCAACATTGACTTGACAGTTAATAATTGACAAACTGTCGCTTTGGCACTAATGGCCTTGACAGCGTTAAATGAGGTGCCAGGTTGTAAAAAGACAAGCGTGTCACGTTTATTTGTAACGCATGACTGCTTCCAAATGTTACTTTTTTTTAAGTGAGAAAAGATAAAATTCACAACATAAATACTTCATTAGGTTCATACTGAAATATGTAATGAGTAATAAGCATGCATGCAGTTTGATACACACAGTACTGTCCAAACGTCTTAAGCACCCCAGTGTTCTTGCATGAATGTGACTTTAATAAATGTCAGTGAAAGACCAACTTTGAAATTTTTAAATTTACATAGAAATTTTTTTATGTTAAAGAATTTGGTGTTTTATATTTTCAAGTAGTACATTAAGAAAAACAGCAGACTTTATCAGATAATAAAAACCTGATTATTTAGTCATTTCACAGCCCAATGCATGATTCCACAAAAACAACAAATAAAGCAATAAGATAATGAATTGATCAAGATGTTTTTCTTGCACCATGACATAGTTCATCACAATTATTCCATTTTAAAGGTAAAGGATATTTGTTTTGTTTTGCTTTTCATATTTGACACTATTTATGATAAATTACTTGATATATAGAAACCTTTCGTTATTTTTACTGCATCTGTGCTTTATAATTTTTTAAAAGCATGCCTAAGATTTCTGCACAGTAACATCTTGTCAGAATTACTTATTAGCCAGTTTCACCAACACTTCCTTGCGCGCCTTTTGAAGTGACTGCTTGCTTCAGGATCACATTGTTCTCCTTTACTTCAGTGCTAACAAAACAGGGAATAAGGTCATGTGTGTAAATTGAAGGTGAAATAGAACAAAACAGTGTTTTGGGATGGTTCCCATCTCATCATGTTGCATATAGCCCAGCTGTCCCCACTTACAGGTAGCACTTAAAAGATTCTAACCAGTTTAAGACTGTCTGCTTCTTGCTCAATTTTCCCACCTTTCAGTTTCACCACTAATTAATAACCAGAGTCAGGTTCATCTGGAGTGTGGATGGTTGTTTTATATTCCAGTGTGATAGTGAGGGACACAGTGTTTGTTTCTGTGAGAGGGAATATTTCACTGTGAGAAATTCCAAAGTGGATAACAAAAGTGCTCAGAATAAACACTGTCTCACAGCTGACACGACATCTCGAGGTCAAACACATTATTTGTGCAGCTTTAACAGAACGTTATTGTCATTTCTGTTATTTCACATTTTCTGCACAGTTGTACAGTGGCCAAGACTGGCCACAACACTTACGGTTTAAGACAACACTAGCAAACGTAGAAAACACCAATATTATATATATATATATAGTTGTGTCAAAAATGTCTTGCAAATTGAAAAAAACGTTTACAAACGCAGAAAACAAATGCAAATATGAGCACATGCACACATTTTTTCAGCAAAATATTACCAATCTCAGGCTTGACTGATTTTTGCCTGTAGTGAATTCGGCCTGGTGATTTCAGCCTACATGCCGACCTTGTACAAACTACCTGACAATGTTTTGAATATCTGTGGTGCTTTGATGAGTCTTTAAATAAATAAATAAATAAATGGTGCTCAAAGCGCTTTACAGATCAGTGCCTTACATTCACCCCGATGTCAGGCTGCTGCCATGCAAGGTACCCACTACACACTGGGAGCAACTAGGGGATTAAGGACCTTGCCCAAGGGCCTTTAGTGATTTTCCAGTGAGGCTGGGATTTGAACCGAGGATCCTCTCAATCACAACGCTTTAACCACTAGACCAACTCCCATTTACATGTCAGTAGGAGAGGGAGTGGGCCAGAGAAAGGGCTCACAGGTGATAGATAACACAGTTATCGTTTAAATACCTTTGAAAGTGCCATTTGTTGTGACCATAAACCTGGTGAGAATGGGCAGTCAGTATTTTGCATTGGAGTACAGACTAACTATCCTGTTAATTGCCAGCGTTCTGCGTGTCATGACAATGATTGGTTACTCATGAACCTACCAGTATTAATATGGCCATAACACCCTTTGGGCTGTCCTGCCCACCCATTTCACCTTTGCTGTAGTCTAGTAGACCGTGTTGAGTAAAGGCACTTTGCAGCACAATTTGTCGTGCCAGTGTATCCCATTTTGTCCCGCTTGATGCTACACTCTATAAAATAATCATTTCATAGCTGATGCCGTGTTTGCTCTCAGAACTTGGCTGATGAAACCATTCTCGCATCGCTCCCAGAATCACAGAGAAATTATCTACAGCTGCAGGGTTGTCTTGTGCACATCGTGTGGTGGAGAACACATTTGTCTCTGTCTTTGTATTAAAAGTAATTTATATATATATATATATATAGTAATGAATTGGTAAAACAGTTGCATTTTCATTCCTTCTTATGAGTTAGATAATGTATCTGTAAAGTTTGTTTATTATAGATGTAACATCTTGTTATAATCTCAGTTTCAAGTTCAGATGTCCTGCGCACAGTGACACGCAGTGTTTTCAAATAGGTTGCACAATGTTCATGACTAGTTCACAAAATTAATGCGTGCCAGAAGTGTTGAACATTTCAAAATTTTCTTTGCGCAGTGGTATGCAGCCACTCACAGTTCACGCACAGTTGATGATGCGTTTACTCATTGGTATGCCAGATTCCGTGCAAATTTGTGCAAAAGTCAAGGTGTCTGAACTGTTACAGCTTGCGTGAGTATATGATTGGATTAGTTTGCATGCTGGGTACTTAAGTGATTCTTCAGAGGTCTTGTCAGCCTTCCCAGTTGGTTGAAACCCTTCAAACCACTCAGGCCAAACTTGTACAGACCCAGGCCACAATTACCAGCCCTAAACTGAAAATAGTGTCAATCTCCACCAGTAGCTCCAATGAAAAACTTAATTGTTAGTGTCTGAAAGCTAGTATGACACAGACACTTCAAACACAAACGGACAAGGTAACATGTCATTTATATTTGGTGACCAGAGGATAGGTTTGAGCCAAATTAACCTGAAGCAGATGACAAAGGCAGTGGATGTAACACAGACTGACTGGATGTAGGTGACAGGAACAGAATTCCCACAATCTTCAACAGTCTTATGATATTAATAAGAATTAATGGTCATTTATATTTATTCCATTAAATATGAATTATATATTATATATGAAATTACAGGATTTTGCCAGCATAAACCTAACACCAGATTGGTCCACATGCACACAGGATTTTTAGTTTATTTTTTTAAGCAGGGGATGTTCTACCTTAGTTCTTTAACCAAATCCCATCTGTACAAGCACTTGTAAAAAACAAAAAACAAAAATTTATATGAAAAGCAACAAGTGTAGCAGACTGGGGCCATGCAGTCCTCTTCCAAGCTGGTGCATCAGAGTGTGGCTCCGCCTGCTCAGCAGCACACGCGGTGTCGCCGACCGAACAGTCCCCCCTAAAAATCGGTCCCCACTGCCTTCACTGCACATGCGTCATTTCGGAGCGTCAGCATCATCATTTCTAAGCATCAGCTGTGGTTAACTGATTATCACCTCATTTCTGCTTAAAACTGCACTCCAGTCATCATCAATCTCAGCGACCGATATCTGAAGCTTTTGTACAACAATCATTTCCACATAAATTCAGCAATAATAATAATAATTCGTAATAATAGATGGTGGACCAATCGGAGCACAGCAGCAGGCGTCTGACATGCAGCTGTGTGTGTGTGTCTGTGTGTGTGTGTGTGTGTGCCTGGTTCTGACCTCATTCATTTGGGGGGTTCCTCTCTCTCAACAGTAATACAACAACACACTTAAAAAAAAAAGAAAAGAAAAAAGTTGATCTCTCCACATTTTATGTTTATTCCCATTTCTAACAAAAGCATGGGTCCTTCCACAAAGCGATCCACAGGAAAATATACATAATATTCATTCATTCATTTTCTATACCTGTTTACTTTCATTAAAGGTCACACCGGAGCTGGAGCTTATCCCAAGCAGTCATACGGTGAGAGGTTTATTGCAGGGCCACAGATAGACAGACAAACACACTCTCTTATGTTCAATTTGAAGTTCCCAATTTGCCAAAATATACATAATAAATATGTCCAAATATAGATCCATTTTGTAGTTCTCTTACATTAGGTGTAAAGGTGCATTGACACGTGCATGACTTTGATTCATGCACTTGCACACACGTCATTGTGATGATCCCACCCACTGTGTTCCCAGCTGGATGCCATGCTTTGTTCCACCGCCTGCCACGCACTCTATGCTGGACGCTGCATATATAAAATAATTATTTCGTAGTGGATTAATCATTTTCTCTGTAAGTTGTCTGTTGAAAACAGCTGTAATTGCTTCCTGAATCACAGAGGACTCCAGCAGCCCTGTTCGCATATGCGCGCTGAATGAGCTGGAGAAAGCATTTGGAGCCATCTAAAAAGGTAATTATTTGTCATGTTTACATTGTCATGGCTTGGTAAAACAGTTGCATTTTCTTTCCTTCTTGTGTGCAGCTGTTAAAGTATGTTTATGATAGATTTAACATCTCGTTATAATCCTTCAGACAAGCTGCACTCTGAAGTGATGACTTTTATGCGTAAAGGATTTTTTTGAACATTTCAAAATTCTCTTTGCACAGTTGCACGCACCGGCACCCCTCTCACATTCAGTCTGCACCTGTTAAAGACGAGTTTACTCTCCTGCACGACACAGGTCGTGCAAGTGCGTGAATCAAAGTCATGCACATTTCAGTGCACCTTAATGCTCACATTCTGCCTGTCCTCGCTCTCATTTGAGCACTCAGCCACTCAGCACATGTACGAGGCATATTTCCATACTGAACAAGGCCTTTTCTTATCAGTGTCAGAGATCTGGTGTCTGTGCTTTCAAAGTGAAAGCTTCCTGAAGTGACATCGCATGCGCCTCGCTGTTTCACAGGGACGTAAGAAGGCAAATTTTGCACGGGAAATTTTAAATTATTGTGTTTTAATATATTATATGTGACTTAGTATATTATGTACATTGTTGTTATATAAAGCAAGACAAACCATGTCAATTGCACTTTAATGAAAGCATCTTACTTTTGGTGACATTTTTTACCGTCTGTTTTTTTCAAGACCCTTAGCTTCATGAAAAAGAGTATATCATGACCCCTTTAATTTAAATGAGCAAAGAAATCATACAAACTGCAGATTGATGATGTCAGTTTCTCAGTTTGAATAAAGGACTGGAAAAACAAGTTGTTTGTGCAAACACCAAAGAAGTCATGCCCCCCCCATACTTGCACAATGATTAACCATCATAATTCTCAACTTCGCCATGATGCCTTGTATGCCTCACAGGCCCATCAGCTTTCATGGGAGGGACACCACAAATAAAACCTTCATGACCTACGGGTATGATGAAATCATCTCTCAGCTTTAGTAGGAGACGTTCAGTCAGTCACAGTGAGGTTTCTGTTCTGAGCCATGTCTGTTAATGTCAGAGGACACCTGGTTTGGCCACATGACTCGCTTAATGGAGAGGGCGGAGGCTAAGTAATCAATATGGAAGTGTTTCAGTCTTCAGCACCTGCAGGGTCAGTAACAGGGGTATAAAACCTGTTGGGCAAAGGGCAGTAGTATTGGACGGGGACTCTTGGAATGTGCAACATCACCTCTCTGTGGGGGGAAGGGACCTGCTCTGTGTTTGCTCTGAGGAAATTCTTTCTTTCTTTTCAGCCCAGGAGCTGCTCAAAGTAAAATTATAACCACAAGAAAAACGTCAGGCGATATGGAAAATTAAGGAAAAAATGCAGAGATCCTTACATTTACTGCTGAAAGAAAATGAGTAAGGGCCAGGTCAGACAGCACACGGCGATAGCTGAATGAAGGAAAAAAGTCACAAATTGTCAAGAAAAGGTGGACGGACGATCCTGCATGCGAATCAAGAATGCAGAAAGGAACGAAACAAAACCAAAACTAACAAAAGAAAAATGAAGCAAACGTCGACCTTGACACTTTAAACAAAATCAAAATGTAACATTCATGATGATGTGACCGACAGCGGGTATGAGACCAAATGCAGCCAGCCCTGTCCCCATGTCTGCAGCACCTGCAGGTGCGGGATCTGGTTGTCTTAACAACAGGTTTATCTTCACAACAACAATGTGGGTGCACATGCATGTTCCAGCCACAAACGGCTGGAACATGCGTAAATAGTTAAAGTAGTTGATAAAGCATTTTTGAAAACATTGCTTTTCGTCCCACACATGCACGAGTCATCAGCGATACAAAGGTGTTACGTGCAGCTCTTCAGAGCTTTAGTTATTTATCCATTCAGATATCGTCAACGTTCATATAAGACATCGGACTTGGGAGGCTGGATGAAGTTGTACCTCAGTCAAACAGAACGCTGACGTTACGGGAACTACGCAAACTATCAAGACAGAAAGCAAAACGAAATACAGATGAATTGCGGGATTCGTTCACATTTTTCAACAGTTTCAAAATTCTGACGAAATACCAGCTGCAGAAACGAGGCTGGACAACGGTTAAACGATGCCTCCAAAAGTCAGCGTAGGTCCAGATTGCTTGTTTCGTTTTGGCTTTGGTGTCCTTCGTGCCGTGTGACCGGGGCTTTAGGGGAGCCACCAAGACATCCAGGCAACTCTGAAAGAATTATAGACTTCTGTGGATGTGAATGAAGAAACTGGGAATGGTGTAAAGTTTGCCTGTCACATCCCCATTTACAGCTTTACCTTGGAATGGAGTAGAGACGGATTGCAAAACAGCAAAACCGACCAAATCTAGCCATCTGTCAACCTGCAACTGAAATTTGGCATGTTGTTTTTAAGAAAATCCTCCTCTATACCACTTCATCGTGATGCTGTATAAGTGATGATTGAGGAGACAAAAATTGCATGATGCACAGTTTCTCCAGTCGCAATCACAGAAGCCTATAACTCCTTCATAGTTATCTGGGTGTCTTGATGGCATTCCTCACTAGTCTCCTTCCAGCATGGTTGCTCAATTTTTGAGAACTGCCTTAACACAGATTTACCACACGGTACCATATTGTTTGTATTTCTTAATGGTTGATATAAATGAAGTCCAAGACATATTCAGTAACTTGGAAATGTTCATGTACGAGGTCTGTTAGAAAAGTATCGGACCTGTTTTTTTTTTTTTGCAAAAACCTGATGGATTTGAATCGCGTGTGCTTGCATGAGCCAACTTTGAACCTTTGTGCGCATGCGTGAACTTTTTCATGCCTGTTGATTGCATCATTTTCTGGTAAGCAGCCTTTGTGTGGGACGTGTGCAGTGCGCTCAGCGGATTTTCATTTCAAGGAAAAAGACAACGACTGGAGCAGCGCCGCATCAAATTTTGCCAGAAACTGGGCGACAGCCAGGTGGAAACCATTCGGATGATTCAGACGGCTTTCGGTGACTTTTCAGTCGTGTGACAATCCGAGAAACGGTGGAAGAGGTGGGCATGTCACAGCATGTCCTGTGAGACTTCAACATGAAGGCGCTTTTGCTCCGTCAGCAGCAGCATGAATTTCACAGCCACTCTTTTCATGGCCAAATCTTCTGTCACAGTGGAATGTACCAAAAAAGTGCTGATGTCCACCTTTTCCGCAATTTCTCGGATAGTCACACGACGGTGCCGCATAACCACAGCGTTCACTTTGGAAATGATCTGGTCATTTCAGCATGTTGATGGCTGACCGGAGCGTGGCTCGCTCTCCACCATTGTGCAGATGTCTTTAAACCAGTTGTACCGTTCCTTAATCTGTTTGATGCCAATAGCATCGTCACTGAAAGCCGTCTGAATCATCCGAATGGTTTCCACCTGGCTGTCGCCCAGTTTCTGGCAAAATTTGATGCGCCGCTGCTCCAGTCGTTCCGTCTTTTTCCTTGAAATGAAAATCCGCCGAGCGCACTGCACACATCACACACAAAGGCTGCTTACCAGGAAATGACGCAATCGACAGGTGTGAAAAAGTTCACGCATGCGCACGAAGGTTCAAGGTTTGCTCATGCAAGCACACATGATTCAAATCTATCAGGTTTTTGAAAAAAATTAAAAGGTCCGATACTTTTCTAACAGACCTCGTATTCATCTTATCTCAAGAAAACTGGCTGTAAAAGTAATGATTTAAGCCTTATATTTAGAATAAACCGCCAGTGTCCCAACTTTATTTGGAATGTGTTGATGCCTTTGCAGGAATGCATGCATATGCAGAGATTAAATGACACAAAACATGACCACACAAAATATGAAATATCTTGGGTCCATATTGTCTGCAATAAAAAAAAGTCAGTTATTGTGTTTTGGTTTGTTTGTTTGTTTTTTGTGTGTTTGTAAATTTTCATTTTCCATATCTCCACAACTTTTTCTGATCTGGGGTTATACTTTGTTCCTGGGATTACTAGAAATATCACACAGTATTTGAGCTGAAGTGATGTTTGTTTTGTTTTTTCACGTTGGTTCACTGAAGTTTTACATTCTGGTTTCTGCTTTGCTGCGCCACCAGTGAAGCATTTGCAGAAGTAAACTGAGTAGAAATGCTTATCAGCTTCTGCTGGACAGGAACAGTAACAACTCAAGGACATCTGTTCATACACAGCCTTGAACTCCTTGGATAACTTTGAAATAGAACTGCATAAAGTCTCCCTGCTACGCTGTTCATTATGTCCGCCAAGGACCTAATAAAATCATTGATGTTTATTTATTTGTCTGTCTGTTTGTCTGTTAGCAGGATTACGTCTAAACTACTGCATGGATTTTGACAAAATTCTTACCACATATAGATATTAGGCCATGGAAGACTCCATTAAATTTTGGAGTGATCCAGATCCGGATTCTGGATCAAGATTTCACTTTATATAGACTTTGTAGGATTAAGTCAAAACTACTTCAAGGATTCTCACCAAATTTGCACCACAGATACATATTAGACCATGGAACAACCCATAAAATTTTGGAGGTGATCTGGATCCAGATCCAGATTCTGGATCAAGTTTCATTTTATAGGCTTTTAAGGATTACGTCAAAACTATTTCACAGATTCTCACCAAAGTTGTACCACAGAAATATAATAAGGCATGGAAGAGCCCATTGAATTTTGGAGGTGATCTGGATCCAGATTGGGGGATGTCAGAAATCTCTGATTGCTCTTGCTATTCACGTTATTTTGCCATGTGAAAAAAAAAAAAACTGTCCGCTTCTGTGTAAAGAACAAAATCAAAACACAGTTGTCTGCCATGGATCTCCTGCTGGCAATTTGTAGCATGGCATTCAGTTGGTTTAGTGTTGTCACTTTTGTTAATAAATTAGGAAATATTCACTGAAGCATGTCTTTTTGTTTGTGATACTGTATTTGGAAACAAAAACAACCAGCTGTGTTGCTCAAATAAATTATATTAAATTAATTAAAACTTGGAAGCAAAAACAACCAACTGTGTTGCTCATTAACCCTCTACCACACTGGGATTTAGATAAATCGAATATTCACAGTTCTGCTTTCAAAATTTAAAGTTGGAATGCTTATAATTTATGTAAACCAAATTTTGAGTTTTTTGTGGCAGACTGGTTTGAGAAGGAATATGGAACAGTCATCTGAAATTGCAATAATCAATACACTGTTCAGTAAAGTGGGTGGTTCTAAGAGGGTCTTGGTGAAATCCAGTCATGGTTAAATTCAAGCACATCTGAGATACTCTAATTTGGAACATCCAGTTCAAATGTGGTGAAAATCAGATACATTATGTTGAAGTTATAATGTGCACAATAAAGTTTGACTGAAGCATGGACGCATGCACGGGTGGAATGCAGTTCTATAGCTCCTCCTGGCTTCACTCCCTGCAGGGTTTTTAGGTCATCCGCATTCGTCACCTCTTGTGGTGGTGTTTTAGCAATGACGTCTCTCTCCCATATACACTTTAAGAAAAGTGGATGGGCATCATATCATTGTCATACTGGCAAATACAGGACGAGGTGAGAGTGGATGACTGTGTCCAAAGCATATACACTTCCCCAATGAAGACAAATGTCTCCTGTCCTGCCAACATTCAGCATTGTTGTCCTTTAATCTTAGACTACAGGCTTTAAGATGACTTACTGCTATGTGCAACAGCAGAGAAAACCCCAAAGTGATCTTTTTCAACTTGAAACTTGATGGTTTTTCTCACATTTCCCCAACATGACAAAAAGTGAAACATCACCTTTGTTCACACTTGGCATACAAAGATCATGTACACAGTGAGAAATTGCGATTACATGAACTCAGATAAAACTTGACCCCACAAATTCACATTTAATTTATTGAAAGCCAAAATATAACGTTTCAAAGAAAATAAACATTTCAGATGAAATAAACATTTCTGGACAATTTTTTTTCTAATGCTTCAACATACAGTCATGGAAATAGCTTTCACTGTTACACTGATCACATGCAGTCGGCTCTCCAAATATGTAGCTTTGTGCTTGTCTATTAGCTCACCAGTTCTCATCAATCACGGCTGCTTGTTAGACAATGCAGGCTACCTTTTTCAGTTGCAAGTTTTTGTATGAATGTTACTTGCTAAAATTATTTACATTTCCAACATGCCATAGTTGTTCTCTTAAGTGACTGAATTTGTGATTATGGAGGAGGCGGCACAAATAAATGCACGGGTGAATCAGTCAATAAACCTCGTTAGTATGACGTTACTCTAATTTAAATTCTTTATTTCACAGCTTTGGCCATATTTATTTTGAGTACAAACCTGCATATTAGTGGATGACCAGAGTCCAATCATCTTTTTTGAGGATTTGTGTTTTGAGACAGTATCTGGGACAGAGATATCTTATGACTTTTTATGGTAAATTTATGACTTTATCCATGTAAATTCTAATTTTATCTCTCTCAACCACATCTGCTTTTCTTTTTTAAAATCAATTCTAAAACCCCATCAAACAAATGCACAAACCTATTTATGTCACTTAATAAACTTTCTAAAAAAAATTGCTGCTGACAAAAATGTTCAACAGACATGTGTACTTCAGTTTTGGACACCAGACTTTACTGTGGTTTTTGTGCACCTCCTTCCATGATTTCCATTAAGTGGTATCAAACAACACTTCAGGTGCAGGTTCTTCTCTTGGTTTATAGTACAATAAAGAACACAGCAATGTTTGAAGCATGTTTAATTCCTGTCAGTAGGCAGAAAATGTCTCACTTGCACCATGACAACTGGACATGTTTCACTTTGTTGCTACCCAAACATGGTGACTGTGTTGCTGTGTTCAGTCCAACGTGGTACCTGCTTATGGCATTTCTAGTGGTTATCTTATACAGCATTTTGTTTGATGAAATGCAAAGGGAGAGAGATTGTATGTTTGTTCAGCTTGTGCACAATATACATCTGTAGATATGTACAGGTATGTTTGGTAAGATTGCATTAATTAAAGGCAGCACGGTGGCTTAATAGTTATAGCATTGTTGCCTCACAGAGAGAAGGTCATGGGCTTGATTCCCACCTGTGGCCTTTCTGTGTCGAGTTTGTATTTTCTCCCCATGTTTGTGTGGGTTCCCTCCCGCTTCCTCCCACATCAAAAAACATGTAGGTTAGGTGACCTGAAAGCTTTAAATTGTCCATAGGCAGGGATGCTGCCAAGGATTTTGGATAAATAGTAAATGGACTGCATTTATATAGCACTTTTCCATCTGCATCAGCGTTTTATGCCTCACATTCACTCCTAGAGCAAGCACACATGCGACAATGGTAAGGAAAACTCCCTCTGATGATTTGAGGAAGAAACTTCAGGCAGACCAGACTCAAAGGGGTGACCCTCTGCTTGAGCCATGCTATCGACACAATTGATAATAGAAATATACAGGAAATTTTGGTCAGTCCATGCTGGTGCACAGGACAGGAGGTCTGCAGAAGAAGACACCCACTCCCATTTCTGGATGGAGCCGCACCTCAAACAGAGACAAAAAACAGAATCAGATGGCAGAAAGACAACAAATAAGGTATAATTTGTCAGCATTAAGCAACAAGAAAAACAGAAGAAATGCTAAGATGATCGCCGTCCACTAGCCCAATGCTTCACTAAAAGCCCCAGACTTTTGATAAAGTAATATGCTTCTTTGTCAGTAACCTTTATTACTTTGTCAGCATTACAATTGTATTAGGGGCCTCTCTGGGCCCGCTGCCAATCATGGACCCCTGGAATCCTTCTCCCTCTCCTCCCCTTTTTGGCACTCCTGTCCATAGGTGTGCATGCAGGTGTGAATGTGATTGTCTATATGTGGCCCTATAGCAGACTGGTGTCCTGTCCAGGGTGTAACCTGACTTATGACTGCTGGGATAGGCTCCAGCGACCTGATCTTGGATCAGTGGTTGGAGATGAGTGAGTGTGTGTGTGTGTGTGTGTGTGTGTGTGTGTGTGTGTGTGTGTGTGTGTGTGTGTGTGTGTGTGTGTGTGTGTGTGTGTGTGTGTTTTGATTAAACACTACAGCTTGCATGCTTGAAACATGTTGCTCCATAGTTGCAGAAAGAAGCAGGAAAATAAAGGACAGAAGAATGGTTTATTTCTGTGTTAATCATTCATCATCATCAGTAAATAATCTGCCTGATAGTCTGACAATAATATATTAATGTACTGTATGTCTATCCTCTCTATTTATCCTCTTTGGGCTCTCTGTTAACTAAAGGCTTAGTGCTACATACTGTATTAAAGTACCAAAGTGACTGAAGTAGCTCATCGTTAGTTACTTTTTCAAGAGTGTCTCCACAAGGCAAAGTGGGGGAGCAGTGAGAATTTAAGATAACAAATACAAAAATGTGAGAAAGACTACACAAAAGGGAGTGATTCACACTTAACTATCTGCTGTCATTTGACACTGCTTATTGCCTTCCCACCACTCTGCTTCTTTCCATCCCTAGCTAAGTGCTGTCCACTGTAACTGACTAGTCCTTTCTCTGACCCCAACATCCCCCCATGTTGCGGGAAGGATGGGTGACTGATGGAGGGGAAGAGTAAAAGATAACATCACTTAATTGCTTTTCAAAAGTTCCTTCTTTCAATGCCATTTGCACAGAAGCTGAAACAGGCGATGCTAAAAGCTTACAATGAAAGGGATTGAAATTGCTATTTTGCAGCACAGCATGGTCCTTACAATCTAAAATCTCAGGTTTGTCAGTCAAAACTCAAAGAAGGAGTGTTTCTTTCATTTTCCTGGATTTATTAAGTTCAAATAAAACTTTATTTCTTGTATTGGACAATATTTGACCAAAGTGTCATTCCGTCCAATACAGTCTTGCTCAAGAAAAATAGGTAAAATCAAGGCTGGTGTCTCCTGTGTGCCATCTGCCAAACTGCCGCTAATATTTTGTTTCTTTTCAAGAAAGTACTTCTCTGTTCTACTCTATCATTGAAGTTGTGTAACTTTTGATGCAACAGACAAAAATTGCAAGGTGCACTCTCTCAAAGGTAGAGAAGGCTAATGCCTTCATAGTTGTCATGGTGTCTTGGTGGCTTCCCTGATGTTTTCTTCATGCACATTCTCTCAGTTTTTGAAAACTGCCTTCTCCATACAGATATACCATAAAGGAGAATGTCAAAATCCAACCCCTCATTCACATCATGACACTTGGGTAATGGATCAAGTAGTGGATTGCTTGTTGGGGTGAAATATGGTGGGGACCTTGTGAGCTCCATGCCCGCTACAGTAACCATGAAGGCCCACGAACAACCCTGAACACGAGACACCTATCGGTGCTCTGGTGACACAAGAAGTCCTCAATGATGAATCAAACACAGGAGTTGGTGGCTTCTAACCCTGTGAAGGTGAATGAAGGCTGCAGCAGGTCCTCACACCCAAATATCTGGGATTTCTTACCCATCGGACCAAGCTAAGGATCTGTCATTGACCGTGTGTCAGTTGGCATGCAATGACGTGTGAAACAAATCCATGCACAGACATCTCTAGATCCACCCTGGATGAAGATTTTCTATGTTGCACTGCACACCAAGTCATTCAGCGATTAGTAAACAGTGACGGGGCAGAATTGTGAATCTGGAAGCCTTTAGCTATGACCCGGCAAGGAAGGGGCGGACTTGTGTTTCAGTCACCAGACCCTTTTAAGAAGCAAGAGGGTTTTTTCACTAATTTCATCTGCGATGGAGCAGTTGTATTTAGGATCCGCTCTGCTCAACCTGAGCAGGGAGTGGATTAGAAAAGGTGTCCTAAACATAGTCTGCTTCACCTTAACCTGTCTGGATTACCACGCCCAGAGGGACACCAACTCTGCAGAAGAAAAACAAAAACACAAGGGATGACATTTGGTACATGGCATATATGAACCTTGATGGAAACAAAAATTCAGGCCGACCAGAAAGGCAAATAGTTCTCATCTCAGGCAAACTCCAGAAACTTGACCTCAACATTGTTGCCTTGATTGAAACCAGAAAAGCAGGAGAAAGTCAGCTATGGAGGAAGCAAGGGGCTACACCTTTGTAGGGCTTCCTGAGGAGAAATGATGAATCCACAGCATCGGTTTTGCCACAAAGAACTCTTTCCTTCCAGAAATTACTGAGCTGCCAGTGAGAGATAACACTGATAACACTCTGTCTCCAACTTGTAAGTGAATGCCATGCCACTATCATAAGTGCTTATGCACCAACACTTGACATCGACCATGAAGAGAAGGAAACCTTCTATGCCAAGCTGGACACCATGCTATCTGCTATCCCAGCATCTGACAAGATTATCATATTCGGCAACTTCAATGCCCGGGCCAAAAAGGACCACAAGCTCTGGAACAGAACCATCTAAATAAATGGAGTGAGCAAGTGCAATGTCAGTGGCACCCTGGTTCTCATGAAGTGCACTGAACATGATTGTCATCACCAACACCATCTTCAGGCCAAAGCAAAAGTTCAAAGTCTCCTGGCAACACTCTCACTCAAGTATTGGCACCTGCTTGACTACATCATTGTCCGAAAGTGCAATCAGAAAGATGTCCTATCCACCAGTGCAATGGGTGGTGCAGAACTCCTCATGAAGTACTCTGTCCCAGCTCCTAAACATTAGGAGGAGCTCAAGACAACCATAACAACAGCCTGCCAAGGACACCAAAAGTGGAAGCACCAGGACTGGTTTGAGGAGAATAATCAAGTCCTCCAATGACTCTGACAAAAAGCAAAATGCTTTCTTCAAACTCCAAAAAGATCTGACTTCACAAGACAAAAAGTCTTGACTCCAGCAAAGCAAAGCAACTCTACAAAATGAAACTCGCAAATTGAAAAATCAGTGGTGGATAAACAAGGCTGCTGGAATCCAAACTTTTGCTGACAGACAGGCTTTTTCAATGCCACCAAAATATTCTACAGCCCCTCCACCCAAGGACAAGCATTCTTTGAACCAATCATGGCCTGAGTCAACCCTCCTCCTCCAACCCAATATTGAGGAGGAGGAAGTCTTCAGCCATTTACCAAGACAAGATATGATTGAAGAACTCAGCTGAACCCCAACTTTCGAAGAAACTCTTGTTTCCCTTAAAGGCATGAAAAACAACAAAGCACACGGGGAAGACAACATTCCCACTGAGGTCTTTAAATAACGCGCTTCCTTTCTCCAACGGCAATTGTAGAACATCGTTAGGATGGATGGCAGCTGACTTCCCAAGCAGATCTTTTACTCTGAGCTGAGCAAAGGAAAACAGTCTACAGGAGGGCAGGAAAAAAAACACTACAAGGACCTCCTGAAGCACAACCTCAAGAGCTGTTCCATCAACTGGAAGACCTGGGAAGAACAAGTGAGGGACCGAGCAAGCTGGCAAGCAATGAGCCACACAGGAGTGGAAGTCTTCAAAAAATTGACAAACAACACAGAAGAGAAAAGGAGAAAGAGCAAATAAAGACAGCAAGATCCTGACCAGCAGAAGCTTCCTGCAGCAACCACATGCAGGGCCCATCAAAAACAGTGTGCATCAAGACTGGGTCTGTTCAGTCATCTCCACGTCAACCATCCCATCCAGGAATGCATCAAGAGATAATATTCCTTGCCACTGAGGCATTGCCATGACAGTGACCAAATAGGACCATACTGTTGGTATTTCTGATTGATTGATTAATGGAAATCGGGTCCAAGACATATTCAGTGAATTGGAAATGTTCATGTAATCATCCCCTGACTTTTCTAAAGAAAACTGGCTGTAAAAGTGATGATTTACTGCAAATTCATCAAAGAGTGTCAACAACTATCATGCATACATTTCATATCAGCATTTTTTATTTCACTGTTAGAAACATTTGTCATTGTGCAATGGACATTTTTATTATTCATTCATTCATTTATATCCCCTTAGTCCTCTTTAGTCCATTGATGTCCACACAGTCAGTGGAAAAAGAGTGTCAGAACAGAAAGATGACTGATTAGTTGACAGGGAAGTGCTCTTTTCTTAGTTGTTAATTATTTATGATTATCGCCAAGGAGAATGACTTTAAGAAGCATGTGAAGAAAATATTGCATTACATTAGCAAATGATATCTGAGATGTTTCATGTTCAAAACACAGTACAGACACATACAGCAACAACAAAACAGACTTGCTTTTGAATAACTTGCCATTTCTTTTTTCTTTAAAAGAAAAATGTGCCATCCTTCTTGTATCTAGAGTGTTCTGGCAGTTTGGCTAGCCGAAGCCGTGTGTTAAGCATGTGGATAATATTTCTAAAGTAGCCTACGACTTCTGTTGTATAGCATTCTGCAGCCTCTACACCTTGAATTAATAAAACAAAAAAGCAACCAATGAATAAATAACTAGCTTCTAAGAAATTCTTTTTAATGATGACATTCAAAACTTGTTACCTCATAAATACATCCTGGTTTGACAATATGCAACTAGATAACTGTAAAACAAGCAACATAACAGTAAAAACATGTTAATACAGTATATTCATTAACTTATTCTCTACTGCTTATCTGGGTCTAGGTCACGGTGGCAGTAGACTAAGCAGCTAATCCCACAATTCCATGTCCTCTATCAAGTCCTCTAAGTATTCTTGGGGGATTTTGACATGTTTCCAAGCCAGCTAGATGTAATCCCCCTAATGTATCCTGGGTCTTCCCCTGGGTCTCCTCCCAGTTCAACATGCCTGGCAGACCTCCTTGAAGAGATGAAAAGGGGGCATCATCACATGCCCAAACCACCTCGTTTGGCTCCTCTCGATCTGACAGAGCACCAGCTCTACTCCAAGTCTGCAAGCCCAGATACCCTATGAAGGAACCTCATTTCCACTGCTTGTATCTGTAACCTTGTTTTTTTGGTCACTACCCAAAACTCATGACATTACTTTAGGATAGGAGTGTAAATCAGCTGGTAAATAGAGAGCCTCACCTTCTGGCTTAGCTGTTTCTTGACCATGAAGGTCCGATACTGCCTTAGATACAACACCGATCCCTCTATCAATCTCATGCTTCATCTTATCTCCACTTATGAACAAGACCTTGAGATACATAAATTGTCCCCTGACCCAGAGGTGACAAAACCCCCTTTTCTGGCAGAGGGCTGGGGCGTCAGATTTAGAGGTACTGATCCTCATCCCAGTGGCTTCACACTCTTGCCTCAAACCTGCCAGTGCACATTGGAGATCACTGTCTGATGAAGCCAACAGAACCATATCATCCACAGGAAAACAGATGCAATTCTGAGGTCACCAAATTGGTCCCCTATTCCTCAATCCAACTTGAAATGCTGTCCATGAAAACCACAAACAGGACCGGTGACAATGAGCGGCCCTGGCTGAGTTCAACACCCACCAGAATCAGGTATAATATAATGCTCCTACACTGGTCATATAGAGATTGTATTGTGCATTGCAATGACCTGGTATCCCATACACCCACAGCACACCTCACAAGACACCTCAGGGGGACCTGGTCATAGGCTATTTCCAAGTCCACATATATTTTACTGAAATAAACGAGAAAACCATTGAATCAGTCTAATTCGAGTGTTACCAGATGAAGGACTTCAGTGCAAACCAAGAGCAGACCATGTTTGTCCAATTTTCTAGTATCTATCTTTGGTGAGCCTGTACCCACTGTAGCCTCAGGGTTCTGTTCTGAACTGACATTAACTTGAGGGTGCAGTGGGTACAGGCTCATCTGAGGCTGAGAGGAGTGGCATCCATTGTGGTCTTCTGCTCCTGTAGCTTATCTGCTTCAAGGATCAATGTGTTGTGCCAGAGATGCTCATCTGCTACCTTGGATATAATGACTTTCCACCAGTTCAATCCAGTTTAGTCATTCCTGACTTCTACCATCAACAAGGCATTTTTACCCAGAGAACCACCACTCACTGGATGTTGCTTCTTTATTTGGAACATTCTTAATTCCAGTAAGATCAACAGTTTCTGAAATACTCAAGCAGCCTGTTTGGCACACACAACAACTCAGTAACACATTCAAACTCACTTAAAGTGCATATCTTGTCTATTGTGATACTTGATTTGAATGTTAGCGGCTCATCTAGACCACATTTACAGTGAGGTAAATAAGTATTTGATCCACTGTCAATTTTCAACCTGTGATAGACAGAATCTAAAAATTAAATAAATAAATAAAAAATAAAAATTAGAAAATCACATTGTATGATTTTTAAATAATTAATATGCATTTTATTGCATGAAATAGGTATTTGATACAGTAGAAAAATAAACCTTAATATTTGGTACAGAAACCTTTTTTTTTTTTTTTTTTTTTTTTTTTTTTTTTTTTTTTTTTTTTTTGCAATTACAGAGGTCAGACGTTTCCTGCAGTTATTGGCCAAGTTTGCACACTGCTGCACGGATTTTGGTCCACTCCTCCATACAGATCTTCTCCAGAGCTTTCAGGTTTTGAGTTTCAGCTTCCTCCAAAGATTTTCCATTAGGTTCAGGTCTGGAGACTGGCTAGGCCAATCCAAGACCTTGAAATTGTTCTTACGGAGCCCCTCCTTAGTTGTCCTGGCTCTGTGTTTTGGGTCATTGTCATACTGGAAGAACCAGCCATGACCCATCTTCAATGCTCTTACTAAGAGAAGGAGGTTGTTTGCCAAAATCTTCCAATACATAACCCCATCCATCCTCTCTTCAATACGGTGCAGTCGTCCTGTCCCCTTTGCAGAAAAGCACTTCCAAAAGTGATGTTTCCACCCCCATGGTTGGGACGGTGTTCTTGGGGTTGTTCTCATCCTCCAAACATGGCGAGTGGAGTTGATACCAAAAAGCTCTATTTTGGTCTCATCTAACCACATGTCCCTCTCCCATGCCTCCTCTGGATCATCCAGAAGGGCACCGGCAAACTTCAAACGGGCCTGGACATGTGCTGGAGTGAGCAGGGGGACCTTGCGTGCCCTGCAGGATTTTAAACTGTGATAGTGTAGTGTGCTACAAACGTAATCTTTGCGACTGTGGTCCCAGCTCTCTTCAGGTCATTGACCAGGTTCTCCCGTGTAGTTCTGGGCTTTCTCAGAATCATCCTTACCCCACAAGGTGAGATCTTGAATGGAGCCCCAGACCAAGGAAGACTGACAGTCATCTTGTGTTTCTTCCATTTACTAATTGGACCAACAGTTGTTGTCTTCTCACCAAACTGCTTGCCTGTTGTCCTATGGTCCATCCCAGCCTTGTGCAGGTCTACAATTTTGTCCCTGGTGTCCTTAGGCAGCTCTTTGGTCTTGGCCATTGTGGATAGGTTGGAGTATGATTGAGTGAGTGGACAGGTGTCTTTTATATAGGTAAAGAGTGTTGAATAGGAGGGCAACTAACAGGTCTGTGAGAGCCAGAATTCCTGCTGGTTGGTAGGTGATCAAATGCTTATTTCATGCAATAAAATACAAATTAATTATTTAAAAACAAAGAATGTGATTTTCAGATTTTCTTTTTTTTTTTAGATTCTGTCTCTCACAGCTGAAGTGTACCTACGATAAAACTTACAGACCTCTCCATCCTTTGTAGGTGGAAAAACTTGCAAAATCGACAGTGGATCAAATACTTATTTGCCTTAATGCGTTGAGTTTCTGCCATGTGATGGTTTGATTAGATACAAATTTAATTTAGTAAGCCTCTGCCAAACAAGAAGAAGAATAAGAATGTCTTTATTGGAAGTGTTAGTATAATGAAATATGTCCTCTTCATTTAACTTTTTCCTATTACATTTAGACACACAATCCTCAGAGCTGTGGGCAGCCACAGTCCACTGCTTGGGGCCAACTCCAGAGTCCTCATTTATGAATCTGAATCCTGACTAAAACTGTGTGTACTCACAACGGTCAAACTGTACATCAGCATTATTTTCATTACAGCTAGAAAGCTGTGCATACACATGGTCCTCTTTTAAATATCTCAGTATATGTATGTACACTCAACAAAAATATAAACGCAACACTTTTGGTTTTGCTCCCATTTTGTATGAGATGAACTCAAAGATCTAAAACTTTTTCCACATACACAATATCACCATTTCCCTCAAATACTGTTCACAAACCAGTCTAAATCTGTGATAGTGAGCACTTCTCCTTTGCTGAGATAATCCATCCCACCTCACAGGTGTGCCATACCAAGATGCTGATTAGACACCATGATTAGTGCACAGGTGTGCCTTAGACTGCCCTCAATAAAAGGCCACTCTGAAAGGTGCAGTTTTGTTTTATTGGGGGGGATACCAGTCAGTATCTGGTGTGACCACCATTTGCCTCATGCAGTGCAACACATCTCCTTCGCATAGAGTTGATCAGGTTGTCAATTGTGGCCTGTGGAATGTTGGTCCACTCCTCTTCAATGGCTGTGCAAAGTTGCTGGATATTGGCAGGAACTGGTACACGCTGTTGTATACGCCGGTCCAGAGCATCCCAAACATGCTCAATGGGTGACATGTCTGGTGAGTATGCCGGCCATGCAAGAACTGGGACATTTTCAGCTTCCAAGAATTGTGTACAGATCCTTGCAACATGGGGCCGTGCATTATCCTGCTGCAACATGAGGTGATGTTCTTGGATGTATGGCACAACAATGGAACTCAGGATCTTGTCACGGTATCTCTGTGCATTCAAAATGCCATCAATAAAATGCACCTGTGTTCTTCATCCATAACAGACGCCTGCCCATACCATAACCCCACCGCCACCATGGGCCACTCGATCCACAACATTGACATCAGAAAACCGCTCACCCACACGATGCCACACATGCTGTCTGCCATCTGCCCTGAACAGTGTGAACCGGGATTCATCCATGAAGAGAACACCTCTCCAACATGCCAAACGCCAGCGAATGTGAGCATTTGCCCACTCAAGTCGGTTACGACGACGAACTGGAGTCAGGTCGAGACCCCGATGAGGACGACGAGCATGCAGATGAGCTTCCCTGAGATGGTTTCTGACAGTTTGTGCAGAAATTCTTTGGTTATGCAAACCGATTGTTTCAGCAGCTGTCCGAGTGGCTGGTCTCAGATGATCTTGGAGGTGAACATGCTGGATGTGGAGGTCCTGGGCTGGTGTGGTTACACGTGGTCTGCGGTTGTGAGGCTGGTTGGATGTACTGCCAAATTCTCTGAAACGCCTTTGGAGACCGCTTATGGTAGAGAAATGAACATTCAATACACGAGCAACAGCTCTGGTTGACATTCCTGCTGTCAGCATGCCAATTGCACGCTCCCTCAAATCTTGTGACATCTGTGGCATTGTGCTGTGTGATAAAACTGCACCTTTCAGAGTGGCCTTTTATTGTGGGCAGTCTAAGGCACACCTGTGCACTAATCATGGTGTCTAATCAGCATCTTGGTATGGCACACCTGTGAGGTGTGATGGATTATCTCAGCAAAGGAGAAGTGCTCACTATCACACCAGATACTGACTGGTATCCCCCCAATAAAACAAAACTGCACCTTTCAGAGTGGCCTTTTATTGAGGGCAGTCTAAGGCACACCTGTGCACTAATCATGGTGTCTAATCAGCATCTTGGTATGGCACACCTGTGAGGTGGGATGGATTATCTCAGCAAAGGAGAAGTGCTCACTATCACAGATTTAGACTGGTTTGTGAACAATATTTGAGGGAAATGGTGATATTGTGTATGTGGAAAACGTTTTAGATCTTTGAGTTCATCTCATACAAAATGGGAGCAAAACCAAAAGTGTTGCGTTTATATTTTTGTTGAGTGTATGTATGTATGTATGTATGTATGTATGTATGTATGTATCTATGTATGTACTGTACGTATGTATGATGTATGCCTGATTTCCTCTCCCATTTTTAGCCATGAATCGATGCAGACACTACCTCAAACAAATATACAAACTCTCTGGTCCTGGTGTTTTATAGCTGGACCCTTTTCCTCCTTTAACTCACGGAGAATAGCCCTACAATCTGAAAGCAGCACTTGAACCAGTGATCTTGAGCCAGAAAATCAAAATGATCTCCAAATATTCATTCTCCTCAGGTAGTCACATTGGCACAGTTATGCATGAACATTATGTATAGTTGCATCCACAATCAACAAAAACAATAGTAATATGGCTGACAGTGCACTTTGTGAATGGTAAATTGTACATATTAATATAAGTGTGTGTGTGTGTGTGTGTGTGTATAGAAATATTTTAATATTTTTAAGAAGTGCAAGCTCCGTGGCATTAGCTGCTGTTTTTTTTTTTTGCTTTAAATTGTGCTTCACCTTATCTTTCATTTCCATTTCATCATATCAGCCTTGACTTGCTCTAAAAAAAAAAAAACATGTATACACATGATACACATTTTGCAGTATTTTTAGTCTATTGTTATGATTATGTAATGTACGTATTGTTTGTGCTGTGGTTTTTATTTATTTAATAACTGCTGTAAAGCAGTGAATAAACTTATTAGGCTAATATTATTATTGTATGACTCAGGTTGTAAAAACAGAACTTACCCTTTACAAAAATTGAAGAAGTAGGAAAACGGAAGCACCTTCAGACAGATCAGCCACAAAGCTGCAAAAAGGATCATAGTTATCCATAGTGAGGCAATCATATCCATGATTGCCTCACAGTTGATGTAATAAAAATAAATCTTCACATTTGAGGTGCTAAAACCAGTTGAATATACCTTTATAAATTGTTTATGTGGCTGAGAATTATCAGAACAACAAGGAAATGTGATTTCACCACGACATTAGCAGTGATATAAACAGCACATGTTGGGCTCACCTGCTGGTATAGTGGGGCAGATATGTGAAACGATTGTGAGTGTTATGGTAAAAGCATTAAATTTTGCATGAATATTCCAGAACAGCATAGCAGGCAGCCATCTTGGAGTTTGCTATTTATTATCCATCCATCGTAGGGCATTAGGTAGGGTACACCCTGGACAGGACACCAGTCTGTCTCAGGGCCACATATAGACAAACAAATACATTCACACCCGCACGCACGCCTACGGACAATTTAAAGTTGCTGTTTCACCTAACATGCATGTCTTTTGGATGTGGGAGGAAGCCAGCCAGAGCACCCAAAGGGAACCCACACTAGCACTGGGAGAACATGCAAACTCCACACAGAAAGGGCAGGATGTGATACGACAACCTTCTTGCTGTGAGGCATCAGTGCTAACCACTAAGCCACCCTGCCACCCTATTTATTATCCTTAGGGGAAAAATTACATGGCATGATAATCTAAACTTTTGTATTACATATCAAATAATGGGTGGCCCGGTGGCTTGGTTGAGCTAGAACAGGGGTGGGCAATCATGTTCCATGAAGGGCCCAGACACTGCAGGTTGTCCTTGCTACCAATCACCTCAGCAGGTGATTTCATTAATGATCAGGTGTCTCACCGGGTGATTTAATTGACAATCAGGTCTTTATGTTCACAGGAGAAGCTCATCAGCAACCCACCTGTTGAGGTGACTGGTTGCAAGGAAAACATGCAGTGTCTTGGCCCTCGTCAACTCCTTAGCTAGAGTCTGTGGTGGAGGTGTCAGAGAGGAGGATGTTGACGAAACTGCTCAGCATCCGGGACAGCACCTCCCACCCCCTGCATGCCACACTGACGTCCTATCAGAGCACCTTCACCCACAGACTGAGACCACCGTGGTGCACCACAGAACGCCACAGGAGGTTTTTCCTACCAGTGACAATCAGACGGTATAATTCCTCACCCCTCTGCAGGATGAATACAAAATGAACAGAGTTATTCACAGTTTTCAGTTACTCAGAATTATGTGCAATATTGTTGAACATCTTGTTCAAATGTCTTAAAAAACATTGTTCACTGTTTACTGTCACTGTTTCGGTACTCTGGCAAAATAATTTCCTTTGGGATAAATAAAGTTGATCTTATTCATATTCTTAGCACTGTTGCCTCACAGCAAGAAGGTCCTGGGATCACTTCTCTCCTGGTCCTTTGTGTGTAGAGTTTGTATGTTCACTGTTTTGAGTGTTTCCCTCCAGGTGCTCTGACTTCCTTCCACTTCCAAAGACATGGAGGTTAAGTGAATTGGATCATTTAAATTGATTGTGACTGTGTTTGTCTGTCTTTTTTTTTTTTGGCCCTGAGATAGACTGGTGTCGTGGCCAGGGTGTACCCGGCCTCTTGCCCTATAACTGCTGGGATAGGGTCCATGCCCCCCTGTGACCCTTGAATGAAAGAAGCAGGTATAGAAAATGAATGAATAAATATAAAACTGTGTCTGTGCAAAATGTGGTGCTTTTACCATAAACTACAAAACTAGTAATATTTTACACATACATAATCTGCCTGCAATATGTCATAAAGACAAAAAAGTGTTTTCTATTTTTCATACACACTGAATCCATTCCAACCACAATCACATTTATATAAAAAAAAAAAAATCAAGCAATGTGTGTGCAAAATTTAATGATTTTACCATAAAATGTACAAACACTTCATATATCAATCAATTCCAACCATAATTACATTGCTAAGAAAAAAAAAGTTGTGCATAGTGCATATATTTTGCATTTTGTATCACCAGTTATACCTCTTCATGATGAAGTGGTATAGAGGAGGATTTTCTTAAAAACAAGACCTGAAGGTTCAGCTACACTTTGCCAGACAGTACATCTGCCTTGATTTGATGTTTTGGTGAAAGAAAATCCCTCTCTGCTCCCCTTCATCATGAAGCTGTATAACTAGGGATACAAAATACAAAACATGCACTATGCACAATTTTTCCAGTCACAGCTAGAGAAGCCTATAACGTCTTCTGGGTTGTCTAGGTGTCTTGGTGGCTTTCCTCACTCGTCTCCTTCTTGCACAGTCACTCAGTTTTTGAGAACTGTCTACTCCATACAGCTTTACCACAGAGTGCCATACTGTTTGTATTTCTTCATAATTGATGCAAATAAAGTCAAAGACATATTCAGTGACTTGGAAATGTTCATGTGTCCATCCCCTGACTTGTCTGAAGAAAACTGGCAATAAAACTGATTATTTACAGGTGTTATTTACCAAAGTGTTCCATTACTTATGCAACCCATCATCTTGGCTTTTACATTTTTAATTAATCCTCTCCCTCCCAACTCTTCTGTACTTTGCTGCATGGTGAAACCGTCTGATAAGACAGATGATTAAGTTGTGCACATATCATTCATCACAGAACCTACTGTGGACAAACTGTATCTGCATGAATTACAGATTAATTCCCATTTAAGTCAAAATGGGAGCCTTGCTACTGTCAAGACATGAAATTTGTAAAATGTGTAAAAAAAAAAAAAAAGATTAGAATTTTGCCTGGGCTGAAGAGGATTCATTTATAGCAATATATATATATATATTTTTTTTTTCAGTTTTGGTTTAAGGAAGATAATTTTAGATTTTTTCTTTATTCTTTTTTGTATTTGAAATTGCATAAACAAATTAAAATGTGTGAAATATTAGTGTTCCAATGCTTTTTGAGGGCACTGTGTATAGATGTATTGTTTTCTCTGTTTTCAGACCCAATGGAACTAAGTGTATCCACTATTGCTTGTATTTTGTACTTTTTAAACTAAATAAATTAAACTAATACTAAATTGACAAAAGATACTCAGTTCCACCTGGGGAGAGAGAGAGAGAGAGAGAGAGAGAGAGAGAAACCGACTGTGGCTGACCTGCCAGCGGATAAAGGACCGAAACTTTGAGTATGTCTGTCTCCGGGCGTGTTCACGTTTTTATGGTCATATGAAGAACACGGAAACAGCGCACCTGTGAGCTGACGTCACTGTCTGCCTCTACCTGCCGCTCGAGGCGCAGCCCTCGCGCCTGCTTGCTCAGTATACTTCCCACGGACGACACGAGGAAACAAAAAGGACACAAAAAGAAACAAAACACCGTGTTTTTGCTTTATTCCGGACTTCTGTTTTGCGAGGAGTGTTAAAGGATTTACAGACTGATGGGGAGCGCTCGGTTGGCGGGGCTGGGCGTTTTAATCGTCGTTTTTCAGGTGAGTTTTCTTGCGTGACTCGACAAACTAAAAAAATGACTTTAGTGTACGTGTTTTTTTTTTTTATTATTTTTTTTGTGTTATGGTAATTTTGGCAGCTGGCTTTTATGACTCATATATTTTAACTTTGAATGAAACCGGTTTGTTTTTTGGCTGACTACTACAGGTCGAGTTTGTTGTGTTTGTGTGGCAGTAAGTGTGAGTCTGGTTGTAAATCAGGTGTTGAAGTGAGTCGAACCTCCAACACTAATGTTCACATCTTTTCCTGCACTTTGAGGTCTCTTCGGCTCAGGCCTCGCCCTTTTTCGGCGCTGACGTTGTCAACAGACTTTAATAATATAAATGCTGCGTAGAACACCTGGATCAATCAGTTATATCATGAGTTAAGTTTTAAATGAATTGGTATGTCTTTTCACAGTAGATTTAAAGTAACTGATGGACAAAATAACCCCAGGTTGTTCTGTTAGTGCTTTCAATCTACAACAGATGTACTTGCAACCAGAAGGTGCACTTAAAATGCTTATGTTCTACCCATTATTCAAAAGTGAAATTGGACTGACACCAAATTGGAGTTTTGTTACTGCGCAGGACTTCCGGAAGTGTGCACAATCGTCGTCTGGAAACAGAAATATTCTAAAAATTTCCAATCTTTTTATGCAGTTCAGAGTCCTTGCTGTAACCCTAAACAAATTTAAGACAGCTATTTTGCGAAGTTATTAGGCAGAGGAGGCATCAAGTTTAGAAATCGTTCGGACATAGAAAGGGCACAGCGCCCAAAGAGAACAGAGGACCGAGAGACCACACACTCCGATGCACTTTAGTCCGTTCTCAAGGACGGAAATTACCCCACAGCGCCATCTGGTGGCTGATTTTGGTCGGTGAAAACTTCGCCGAGCTCGGTACAAATACATGTAATTTGATCACTTTTGAAAAGGGTTAGACTCGTCAATAAAATAAATTTAATGTACAGTGGTTCATTTCAGGTCATCTTGGTGTGTAAATCTCATTGTTCCAAGCAAGGATAGCTGTCAGCTGGCTGACAGAAGCAAGCTAGAGACAAAACCAAACCTGGTGATTTACAGCATATAAACTGTGGAACTGAGCCTGCTTTCACCACTGATCTGTATATATTACGGGATAGCTCATTGGCCCACACACTCCGTATAATCCGCTGAAGCAAACTGGCGGCCATCTTGCCACTCCCAATTTATGCGGACCGCACATAGACAGCTTATTAGAAGGTCAACAGTTTCAAGTAATAACTGAGATGATTCTCTCATTTACTTATTTTTGTTCTTTGGATAATGTAAGATTGATCCCCCCTAATCTATGCCTGCCATGATTAGCTATTTGATTTATTTTCTTTCTTTTATTACATTGACACTTTCTTCCCTTCTATTCTTATTTACTCACATCTCACTGGGACAAATATTCAATTCTAAAAATGATCATTCCTTAATCAAAGTTTATACTAATGTTGTGGAATCATTAGCAAGCTATATATATATATATATATATATATATATATATAGTGTGTGTGTGTGTGGGGGGGGGGGGGGGGTAACCTGGCTCACCTGGTAAAGTTCTCCCTACGGTCCTATGGTATCTCCTCACCATTTTTGACTTCATCCCAAAGTCACAGAGGCATTTAAGCATGTTCTATGATACCCACAACCTATTTGTGACGCCAATTGTGACCGTAGGACCTTTGTGGCCAGGACGGCGGTGGGATCGAACCCCAGACTGCTCGCACTACCAGATCAGCCAAAGGGGAATTCCCCGTTAGGCAAGCTAGCGGGAATGTCTTTTCAGTCCAAACTTCATCTTGCTACATACAGTTGAGCTTAAAAGTTTACATACCCTGGCAGGACTTTAGTTTTTTTGGCCATTTTTCAGAGAATATGAATGATAACAAACTTTTTTTTTTCGCTCATGGTTAGTGGTTGGGTGAAACCATTTATTGGCAAACAACAGTGTTTACTCTTTTCAAATCATAATGACAACAGAAACTACCCAAATGAACCTGATCAAAAGTTTACATACCCCTGTTTTTAATACTGTGTTGCCCCCTTTAACATCAGTGACAGCTTGCAGTCTTTTGTGGTAGTTGTGGATGAGGCTCTCTGATGGTAAAGCTGCCACTGAATATGTTTTGGACTTTATTTACATCAATTATGAAGAAATACAAACAATATGGCACTCTATATTGTAAATCTGCATGGAGTAAACAGTTCTCAAAAACTGAGTGACTGTGCAAGAAGTAGAAGAGTGAGGAAAGCCACCAAGACACCCAGAGAACCCAGAAGAAGTTATGGGCTTATGTGGCTGTGATTGGAGAAATTATGCACAGTGCAAGCTTTGCATTTTGTATCACCAGTTATCCATCTTTGAAGTGGTATAGAGGAGGATTTTCTTAAAAGGAAGACCTGAAAGTTTAGCTACAAATTGCCAGAAGGTAAATCTGAGATGCAAGCCTGGATTTGATCTGTTTTTGGTGAAAGAAAATCCTTCTCTGCTCTACTCCACTATGAAGCTAAGAGTAGTGATGCAAAATGAAAAGCTTGCACTGTGCACAATTTCTCCATTACTTGGTGGAATATGCCTATAACTCAGTCACATTAAACACAAACCTCCCCTTCTGTATTTTTTCTTTTTTACTTTGGTTTTCTCTGTGCAGCTCCACATTTAGGCCATAAACTGTGGCTGAAGTTATTATGAGGGCTGCAACAGCGATCTGATTTTCGGTTCATTCTTTTGAAATCAAATGCAGTTTAACAGTGATTTTGCAGATAAACGGACGAACACAAAGTGAAAAGTTTGACTCACTGGTGTCAAAATGACTGTAAGCCACGGAATAAATAAAACCAGCGAGAAGAAACACCGATGCGAGCGTCCAAGAATCCATGGTTCAGTTCTAGCTGGTCAGTTCTAGGTGGCTTTCAGGTTGTTTGAATATATATATATATATATATATATATATATATATATATATACTGTTAATATATATATTAATACTGTTAAGTCTTCTATTTCCATACCATAAGTCAGAACAAGATCTAAGATATGATTAAAGTGGTGGGTGGACTCATTTACTTTTTGAGCAAAGCCAATAGAGTCTAATAATAGATTAAATGCAGTGTTGAGGCTGTCATTCTCAGCATCTGTGTGGATGTTAAAATCGCCCACTATAATTATCTTATCTGAGCTAAGCACTAAGTCAGACAAAAGGTCTGAAAATTCACAGAGAAACTCACAGTAACGACCAGGTGGACGATAGATAATAACAAATAAAACTGGTTTTTGGGACTTCCAATTTGGATGGACAAGACTAAGAGACAAGCTTTCAAATGAATTAAAGCTCTGTCTGGGTTTTGGATTAATTAATAAGCTGGAATGGAAGATTGCTGCTAATCCTCCACCCCGGCCCGTGCTACGAGCATTCTGACAGTTAGTGTGACTCGGGGGTGTTGACTCATTTAAACTAACATATTCATCCTGCTGTAACCAGGTTTCTGTTAGGCAGAATAAATCAATATGTTGATCAATTATTATATCATTTACCAACAGGGACTTAGAAGAGAGAGACCTAATGTTTAATAGACCACATTTAACTGTTTTAGTCTGTGGTGCAGTTGAAGGTGCTATATTATTTTTTCTTTTTGAATTTTTATGCTTAAATAGATTTTTGCTGGTTATTGGTAGTCTGGGAGCAGGCACCGTCTCTACGGGGATGGGGTAATGAGGGGATGGCAGGGGGAGAGAAGCTGCAGAGAGGTGTGTAAGACTACAACTCTGCTTCCTGGTCCCAACCCTGGATAGTCACGGTTTATGATATGATGCACACAGGTGTATGTAATCAGTGTGCAGGTGTCTATAATTTTTCAACCAGGGGCGCACACACAGAACTGCTGCATTTGGGTGAACTGCGCCTGATGCACAGATGCACACGCCAGCCGGACTGTCCACGATTCTTTTCTTTTTCTTTTTATTTTTTTTTTTTATATTGGACCGCATTTAAAAAGTTCCTCAACTTCAAAACACGTCCTGCTGCTGCGCTCAGGCCACAAAGATGGGACCAGACAGTAGAAAGAGCTCAGACAGACAGACAGCATCTGCAGCAGCAGGCTGATAACAGCATTCCCTCACGTGACTACTGATAAAATAATTGTACGCCCCCAAAAACTTGAAATCCTACGTGGTTGTTGATTTAATTTATCACAATATCGCTTCAGATCTTTGGGAAGAGAGTTGACGGGTAGTTTGAAGTCATCTTCCTGTGCATTCTCTCACTGCATCTGCTTGGATTCTGGAGTTTTCTGCCTACCAGGCTGTGTGCGCATACGTAGAAAAGGTGGAAGTAAACAACAACAGCCTTCTATTCGGCGACATCTTGTTAACACCTTGATTTACAAGACATCTTACAGATGTTAATGTGTACATGCACCACACAAGGTCAAAGGCAACTTCTGGTCATTTCAAAACAACACAACAGACAGCATTAAAAATAAATTGTAATCCAATTACATTTTTTTTTCCGTGAATCTGATTGGTTAAGTGTGTGAGATTTCAGACTATCAGTGTAGCTGTGGCAAAATATTCAACCGTTTCACATTTGGATGTATTACTCCACGCCCTGACCGGTGTTCTGATGAGATGTGATTCCTGTCCTCCGCAACTGCGCATGCGCAATATAGTCGGGATGCGGAACTGTTGATTTATGTGACGAGACGCACAATTCGACAGAACACCGGCTGGGCGCACTGCTAGTTGTTAGCGCTGTTAGCTGATTGTGAGAGAAAGTCACGTACCGTTGCCGCCCCTGAAATGGGTGAATTTAAGCTACTATACGAAAGTATTGTGGATTCTGATACAGAATTACCATTTCACATTTGATGGATTACTTCACACCCTGACCACTGTTGGTGCGATGCTGCCTCAGCTCAATGGTAAGCCTCGGCAGCCGAATTACCTACAGAAAAATAAACCATGCAAATGATGGAATTGAATTAGAATGGAAATAACCTCCTTCTGTCTGATTTGCGGCCGTTCATGCTGTTATATGGTCACAAATAACCGATAAAGCTCTACTTGTGACCATATAACAGCATGAACGTCTGCAAATCATCAGACACAACAGTGTTATTCCCTAAATATTTGTTAGGGTATTTCCCTGGTAAATACACCATGTTCATGTTTAATATTGCCAAGGCCTGGCGATACACTTCCATGTCACACCTCCTACAGAGTTTTGATGATCAATTAATATGTATATTACTGAGCAGTTCAGCTCTGATGCGTGCAATGACGCATTACTGCGCATGAGACCATGGAGATGCACAGCGGCACGTGGTGCTTTTGGTTTGATTGTGCGCTATTCACACAGACTGTACATGATGAATGTGTGCCACATGCATGTTATTACACATCAGCATTTCCTTTGTTCTCCCTGGCCAGGGTCTAGTGGAGGTGGACATCCCTGGCACGACAAGCTGACAGGCTTTGCTGTGACCGATCCATCTCAGAGCTCAATCAACTGTGATCAGATTGTTTCAGATGCTGCTTTGATGCTGTCAGAATATCTAGACTGCGATGAGATGACACAAAAACTGCACATAGACCCGTGTCAGATGTGCGTCCCATCTCGATGGTGCCAAGAGTGTTTTGAACATGTGCAACACACTCAGGAGAGCCAAGCGAATGGGACCAAATATGTAGTTGCTCAGAGTGCCATCCGTTGGTCTTCAGACCGCACCTCAGTACTTCCTGATTGTGGCCGGATGTGTCATTCTGACGCTATTCGGCCTCAATCCGCGTATGTGTGATGGGGTATTACATAACAAAATGTGGAAAAAGTGAAGGGCTGTGAATACTTTCCAGATGCAGTCGTACACCTATAAATTAGGAGTCCTGGTACAGGTGCTGCACAGTGGCATATTTAACAAGCTGCTGTCCATCAGTTTCAATAAAACTATCATGTAGATTACAGTGGCAAAGTTTAATAATTTTTTTTTTATGACATTTTACCTTCAGCAATGTCACGGTCTGGTGTGAAACAAGCATTATTGAGGAGAGATCAGATAGCACCAATGGTTCATGTAAATTGTGACAGACTGTTTCAGATATCTACAGCACAGAATATATTTCAGGTGGGAGGCAGTGTCTGAGTTTTTTTTGAGGTGTCCAAATCTATCAAGTAGATTTGGCATTCTGATGCCTTCTGTTGAAAGGTCTGACTGCTTTACCACATCTTTGTTTTCAACTGTAGTTTTTGATCCACACCTAAATTTAATTTCCCTCCCCGTTACCCACGGAGCGTTTGTCCACATGATTTTAATTTAATCTGTAAACCGCTTTTTCATCCCATTTTGACAGCCAGGCACACATCATCTGCTTTTGTCTGATGCAGAAATTTCATCATAATGTCACTTATGATTAATTCATACAGACTGAGTTACTGGATTTGTCCTCTTCCTTTTAGGCCTTGACTTTAGTGATCGCTAAGGAGCCAGCATGCATACCTCATTTCAAATCTGATAATCAGACGTTCATAGTGTTCAGGAGACAACTGCATCATGGTGACAAGCTGGGCAGAGGTAAGCACAATGCAGTAAACTATATAAACACACAGAGACTAAATTAGGACAGGATGAATATGTGTGCTTTTGTGTTTAATGAGTTTACATAAATGCATGGATGCTTATTCGCCGTCTTTGGACGGATCTCCGTCTTTTTGCAAAATCTTGCCGTTTAAAAGAACTAGCAAAACATATATTTTTATTTCCTCAAATCCATACATGTCAACCTGTACAGATTGTCCGTAAATAATACAGATTTTTCCGAGTCATACGGACGTACGAATAAAGTCTTACGGATATTCAGGGTTTGGTCTGCAGCGGCTCTGTAATCAACCGTTTCTGCAGTGTGACTCCACTTTGATGCGTGAGTCATTGAAGCAATGCTTTGAACCACTGGCTCGTGGTTCTTTGATTTGCTGCTCTTCAAAAGCAGTAAATCCGCTTCTTAACTCCTCTCAAAGCCATTAAAATATCGTGAATCGCTTTTGTGTGGATTAAAGTCACTAACTGGGACTCTTGTCATGTTGTAGTCAAGAAACAAGAATCGTCCTCCGTTCCGTTAACACAAAATTGCCGCTTTAAATAAAATGACACCTCTTTCCAAACGCTGTAATACAGAAAATAAACTACAATCGACTAAAACGTTTTATTTTTTTTCCCCAAAATGAGACATCCTGTGTTCTTTATGAATTAAACTGATGCTGACATACAGCACAGCCAGCTGTAAGAGCTCAGCTCAGATATATGGAAAGACATTAATGCCAAAATGTCTGAAAGGAAATGCTTTTGACAAAAACTACAGATTTTGTTTATTTCTATTTATGTCCAGAGATCAAGGATCCGCCATGTAGAGTTTATTATGTACAAAGTTTAAGGATCCAGTAACAAATTTCATATTTATTTCAATTTAATGGGCTTATAAAGCGGCAAGTCACAACAAAAGCCATCTCAAGGCACCTCACATAGAACAGTTCAACATAAAAAAAATTAACATAAAGTGTATAGTGTAGTTTTGTTTTGTTTTTGTTTTTTTGTCTATATGGTCTTAAGAAGCAGCCAAATCCACCAGACATTCTGGATCAACACTAGGGGTGTAGGGGGAAAAAAAAAATCTGTCAGAAACACGATTCAAAACATTTAAAAATCGATTTTTAAAATGACGTCTCTGTTTTGTTTGCTTGTCCTTATTGCAATTCAGCGAGTTGCTTCTGTCCCTGTTTCCTGCTGTTGGCAGGAGGCGGAGCCAGTGTGCTCTATAACCATAGATGTGTAGCTAGCACTTGGAGTGGACGGCATACAATGGTGAGCCAGCCTGCATCGCTCCATCAAAAATGTTTGGAGAGAGGAAAAAAAAAATCTTTACTTGTTTTCTTCCAAACTAGGAACATAAAAGCCAAAGCATATCGATCCATGTGTGTATTGAGTCACTGTCTTTGTATGGAATCAGACCAATGCTGCATGTTCTTGTGTGCAGCTGTTAAAGTATGTTTATGATAGATTTAACATCTTGTTACAGTCCTTCAGATGAGCTGCGCTGTGATGCGATCCGCTGACACAACCACTCGCTCTGTTCACTTCTTCTTTACTCCACTTGATGAGCTGCACGTCGTGTTGGCGAGCAGATCGCACCAACGTAGCATGACATTTGTGTGAAGGATGCGCCGGCACCCCTCTCACGTTCAGTCTTCACCCGTTAAAGACGAGTTTACTCTCCTGCACGACACGGGACGTGCAAGTGCATGAATCGGTCGTGCACATGTCAGTGTACATTTAGTGACTTTAATCTGCACAAAGGTGACTCACAGTTGACATCTTTAAATGGGTTTGGGGGGGGTTAATGAAGAAATTGTGGACCTGCTGCTTCTGAAAAACAGTGAAGCAGAGAACCAGTAATGCAGCAGGTCACAGCGCTGCTTCGTTGCTTCAAGCAGTCTACAATCAACATAAAGAAATGATCATTTTCCCAATAAACACCCTCAAAAACAATGGCCATTCCAGATAGTCCATGAGCCAAGCAGGTTTTCGGTACCACTTAAAGGGAATAAACAACACTTTGAATCCAGCCTTAGTGTATCATGGCCTACACAAAAATGTATGAAAGCCATCCCATGGTGGTAGCTGTAGCCAGGTAGGGGTCAGTGAAGAATTACACAGAGGTCAAACTTTAAAAATGCTCCAATCATGTTGAAAACTATATCACATTATTTGTCTGGTCATAACGATTCCAAAAGGTATAGTTTGGACGATCTGTGATGGAATGTTTTGGAGTTATGGGGTAAAAACAGCAACAATGGTGACAAAGGTCAGTTTCAGTTTGTACAGGGGTCAAAAGTTAAAGTTGCTCCAATTTCAGTATAAAATGATGCAAATTATTGGTTGAAATAAAAGGATTAATAAATGGAATAGTTTTGACTGTGTTGAATGTTTGGTCTCCAAGGTAAAGGTCAAACAAGTTTAAAATCTATTGGATTCTATGACATGTGACATATATTGCCCTGTAACTGGATAACTAGGCATGACTGATGGTGCAAACTATTCCTTATTAGAACCCTATTAACCCAAACAATAATTTGCATTTTTTTTTTCTGAATTTTAGTAACTTTAACTTTTGACCCCTGTACAAACTGAAATTGACCTTTGTCACCATTTTTTTTTCTGTTTTTATCCCATAACTCCAGACCATTCCAGGCTCAAATAATTTCTTAACGATTCTTGAAAGGAACTACAGCGACTGTCAATCCAAGTGAAAGCAAGTGTAATGTACAGTGATTGGTTGTTACATTTATAGTTATTTATAATAATGCCCAGGCTTAAACTGCTAAACAACCTCAGTTACATTTCTTTGTCATAAGGGCCTGATGATCAAATTTGAGGTATATGTGTCATTTTTTGTTAGGTATAATGATGTGAATATTCCATAAATTCCCAGAAGTCTGGTTTTGTTTTCTGTCTATGGCAACTCCCTCCCATTTTCAGGTACACATTTCCCAGAAAAATGTATTGATTGTAAATTTGATTGGAAACGTTTCCAATTAGACACCATAGTGGATATGAAGTCTGGCATTTTCACATCTTCATCCCAAACACCCAAGACTGAAAAATAAATGTAAGGAGCAATCTCATTTATTGAGAGCCGCTGATGGCACACGCAAAGCCAGTGAGAGATATCTCAACAAATCTGACCAAAATCTGTGGCCTTCTGAAAGTTGCTGCATTGGCACTTCAAAGGAAATCATGGATGGAAACGTTCTGCAGTGTGTGTGTGTGTATGTGTATATATATATATATATATATATATATATATATATATATATATATATAACCCCCCCCCCCCAATAAGTCTTTCACAATTGGACATCTTATTCTATAATATTAATGACAACACAAGGTAATTGACAACAAATTCATGGAGAATATTTCTTCCCAAATTATTTCAAACAAATCTATCTTTGGGAGGAATTTACTTCAAACGGTCTACATGCAGACTTATGTTTGTTTTGACCTGGTATGCAAAATATGCATTTTATTGCTTTTTCTGTTACAGGGGTGTGAAATACTTATGTTGGAAAAAGGAAAACCTTTATTATGGTCTTATATTTCAAATACTGATGTGAAAGACTGTTGTGTGTAATTTTGTACAACCCATAAACTGGATGTAGCTCAGACATGCTTACTTCAGCACTGGGTGGAAAAAATCTGCATTATTCCCTTTCCCATTTATATAAGTGAATAACATAAAACTATCTGGTTTACTTTTTATATTTGTTTAAATGATTACTTATAAGAATGTATGGGTAAAAGCCCTTATGTCACTGACTGCCTTTATATGGAAATGGGGGACTTTTAGTTTAATAAGGGTATCGTGAGATTTGTGTTCCCCTGCCTCATAGCAGAATTAGCAGGCTGCAGCTCTCTATCGTTTCACATGCGACAGTATTATTTGCTCAACTCTACAATAGTACAATGTTTACTTCCATTTTTATAGTTTGTGCTGAGAAACCCTGTAAGCAAATCATGTTACTGTTCAGACTTACAGAATTTTTGTAGCTGAAGGGTTACCTTTTAGGGGATCTTGGAGTTCTTCTTGTTTACACTTGTTTTTGTGTGCATTGCATCTTTATTTGCTTACTTTCTTTAAAATTGCAGTGCGCTTTGATGACTGCTCAGGACGGATAAAACTTAAATTCAGAACGAGTGACAGACAATTCTCCATACATTCAGATGGCATGTTGAAGGTGAGTAGATTAACTATTTCATTGCAAGATTGCCAAATTCTTCTCTCGGGCTGCATCACATTCACAATGTAATTATTACAAGGTGCGATTTTAAATAAATCACTTGTGTACACTGCACTGTGCAACTGAAGTCTGGGGCTTCTGCACCATTAAAATGCAGACTTGGGGTTTTTTTGTTTGTTTGTTTTTGGGGGCAGGGGTTGCTTTTCTTTGTTTCTTCTCTCTCCCTGCTCAGTGTTGCCAACTTCTCAGTAAGAAAAGTAGCTATTGGCTGTCCTAAAAGTCCTTAAATGACATCATCATCCAGTTTGCATATTATTTGCGTAATATGTCATAAAAGATGCTGTAGGAAAAAAGAATGTTGTGGGTGAAAAAAAGTGAGTAAAAACACCTTAATATTTAGAATTACAAATAAACTCGATTCTTGGTTTAATTTATTTTGCCATTAAAATTGGCCATCACTTCTCAAAATAAAATAACTTCTCAATTACTGTGCAATAAATGAGGTAAGTAGGCTGACTGAGTCCGAGTGAGGTTTGTGATTCAATGATCAGATCATTGCAGCAGCAGTGATTTAGGTGAGAAATTATTGTTTGCTTTAGATCCTGCTGTAAAACAGGACGGGATCAGCCACAGCGGCATCACGCGTGTGTGTACTTTAAATGCGAAAGGAGTGTAGATTTGTCTGCTCTGTGCTTTGCAGCTGCCACGGCGCACACTGTACTGACCACTTGTGACTGCTTTGGGATGGTGGGAAAAGAGACTGTACATCAATACATGCTTTCACTTTTGAGTTACCAAACACCAGAAAAGTCTCCAATGACACCAGGAAATGTAGCTAGATTTGTCGCTAGTCACTTTTGAGAAAATAAGTCATCAAGAAGGTTTGGGAAGTCACTAGAATTTGTGACAAAGTTGGCAACACTACCCCTGCTCCTCCACTGGACACTGGGCTTTAAACATGTTTGCATAATGATTAATGTTTTTTTTTTCTCTCTAAACATGGTTTGGCTTTTTAGTCACCCTATTTTTGACAAGTGGATTAAATGCGATATGTGGATCATGTTTCTCATAGAGATGACTGTATATAAAGTCATTTTCACACAAAATGAAAGGTTTCAAGGAAGTATGATCTAATGAGTGAATCTGTTGTGTAAACACTCCAAGGAAGTATGATCTAGTCTTCTGTTTTGGAACGAATTGCACTAACCACTTGTGAAAAGAAGGGAGCAAGAATCATCATCAGCAAGAATGACGAGTCAGCATACAGAGAGGAAGTGCTACGGTTAATGGACTGGTGCAGAACCAACAACCTGTCTCTGAACGTAGACAAGACCAAAGAGATGGTTGTTAACTTCAGAAGGACAAGGCATGATCACTCTCCACTGCACATCGACGGCTCTGCTGTGGAGATCGTCAGGAACACCAAGTTTCTTGGAGTTCACCTGGCAGAGGATCTCCCCTGGTCCCTCAACACCAGCACCATAACCAAGAAAGCCCAGCAGCGTCTCTACTTCCTGCGAAGGCTGAAGAAGGCACATCTCCCACCTCCCATCCTCACCACATTCTACAGAGGAACCATTGAAAGCATCCTGAGCAGCTGTATCACTGCCTGGTTTGGGAACTGCACCGTATCGGATCGCAAGTCCCTGCAGAGAGTAGTGAGAACGGCTGAGAAGATCATCGGTGTCTCTCTTCCCACCATCAGACATTTACACCACATGCTGCATCCACAAAGCAACCAGTATTGTGGATGATCACACACACCCCTCACACTCTCTCTTCACCCTCCTACCGTCTGGAAAAGGGTACCAAAGCATCCAGGCCCTCACGTCCAGACTGTGCAACAGCTTCTTCCCCCAAACAATCAGACTCCTCAACAATCAGTCTGGTCTGAACAGTCACACATATTTCAGTGACTGAACACACACACTATCTCATCTTTTAAGAGTGCAATGCTTATGGTCAATAACTGCTGCTATGCTTTTCACTTTATAAAAAATGGTCACAACCGCACTTTACTGCTTACCTGTATTTATTATTGTTTATCGTGATAAACCATAATAATATTCTTTGTAGCACCTTTGGTCCTGGAGGAACGTTGTTTCGTTTCACTGTGTATATGGTTGAAATGACAATAAAACAACTTGAACTTGGGAGCAGCCAAAGGGATGTACTTAGTCACTGTGTTGCACTGGCTCAAACAGTCCTGTAGCTGCTCTAATCGCCATCAAGCTTTTGAGCCAGTCGAATAATATAGTGTTCTGTAGTCAGATGCGGCATAAAGGCAGATGGCACAACAATATTTATAATAATCTTTTTTTTTTTTTTTTTAAATTTCTGTTGCGCTTTAGTGGCAGCATGGTGGTGCAAGCAGTTGATGCATTTGCCTCTGGAAAAAAAAAAATCCTCTGTTTAAAGCCGCACATACCCAATTCTCCTTGTGCATATGCTGACCCAAAGAAGGGAGGGAAAAGAAGTAATGGAAGCCAAAAGAATGTAGTTTTTAATTTATGTAGTATTTTTCAATAAAACCAAGTACAAGGTGCTTTATGACAAATTAGAGGCATATGTTTACAACAGAAAGCTAAAAACACAAATGAGATCAAGTGGACATATAGAATTAACTATTTTAATCAATAATGTAACACAGGCATCATTACATACATTGGGAGGGGGTGATGGACTGGGTAACAGATTGGGGGATTGCCATTCAGTACTCAAGGCAGTTCCATAGTGAGATGGATGTGGTGGTACTCGAGATATCATCGATTACTTAAGTGCCCAGTCACCTGGTTTTAAACAGTTAAACATGAGTAATTTGTGACATTACGTAAAGGAATTCACCTGTAACCTCGTAAAACAGAGCCAGGGCTTCTTGCTTTAATATAATGCGGTACAAAATGCTAAAACCTTCTTTCAGTTGAGTAAATTGCCACGTACCCTTCCTCAGATTTGTGCCACAAGACAGTCCTGCCTTGGAGGTCTACAGACAGTTCCTTTGACTTCATGCTTTGTTTGTGCTCTAATATGTGCTGCTAACTGTGGGACCTTATATGTAGACAGGTGTGTGTGCCTTAAATCATGTTCAATCAATTGTATTTACCCCCAGGTAGACTCCAATTAGGCTGTAGAAACATCTTAAGGATGATCAATGAAAACAGGTTGTACCTGAACTCAAATTTGACCTTCATGGCAAAGGCTGTGGGGGAAAATTTATATATTACTTTCTACCTGCATGTGAAGTTTATTCTTTCAATACTTTGTATTGAGCTGGAAACCCTGAAAATATTGCAAAAAAGCATTTAAACTGTCACTATGAACGTATCCTATTGACTCCTGGGTGCTTACTGCTTTGCCAAGTTTGGGCACATTTAAATTTTGTCTACACACTCCAAACTTTAATTTATGCTGATTCTTCTTTCTCAGGTGAAAAAACAACTTTGTCTTCACGAAGCCCACAGGAAATTCTTCGTCCATATGGTAGATTTACATGGTCACAAAAGTACATTACCGGTCCAGGTAGTTTACCATGGAAATCACTCTGACCACCGCCATGGAAGGTGCCATCAGGATGTGTATGATTCACACCATCACCGTCACCACAAACTTGGCAGCAATCCCCATGGGTTCCATAGAACCGGCAACCATCTGCACGGCCACGGGCACCACAGAAATGACAGCCAGCAGCATCACCTTTCAGAGGAACACTCTGCTCATAATTCAAATGTAAGTCTGGAGTCAGTTTTGTGACAAGGATCAAATGTTTTTGAATATTGCCTGGAAGTAAATTATTTTTTGCTTTGTACCTAACCTGTGCTGTTTCAAATTTAACTATCTCCAAATTTCAATGCATGTGACCTCAAAAACAAGTTTTGTGCTCTCTGTACCCCACATTATTTATTTATTTATGGTTATGGCTTCTATCTGTGTTGCTCCAGACCTCCACACTGCAGTTCAGATGTGGTAAAACAAGTGAATAGTAGCTCCTATGCAGTGACTTATATTCCAGTATTTGTCTAGATTTCCCCAAAACTGATATGCTCCTCACAGCTTTGATTTTTAGTTTATTTTGTCAGCTGAATGATGAACAGTGGCTTTGGCAGTTTATTTATTTTTTTCTTATTTCCAATGGAGTTTTGTGACAAGGATCAATGTGTTTCTGCTTCATGTTATAGATAGAACATTATTTAGTTCTGAGTGTTTAACAAGCATTGTTGTTTCTGACAGCACCCCACAAACACGTGGTGGCCACAAAGGCTATTCTTACTTGTTTGATGGTGTCCAGTGTGTAAATTATTTGTTGTGCTGTAAAAGCAAGTAATAACCATTCTATAAGAAATTTACTGCAGGTTCTATGACAATGTCACCATCTACCAAACATGCCTGTGTTTTTTTTTTTTCATATACACTCAACAAAAATATAAACGCAACACTTTTGGTTTTGCTCCCATTTTGTATGAGATGAACTCAAAGATCTAAAACGTTTTCCACATACACAATATCACCATTTCCCTCAAATATTGTTCACAAACCAGTCTAAATCTGTGATAGTGAGCACTTCTCCTTTGCTGAGATAATCCATCCCACTTCACAGGTGTGCCATATCAAGATGCTGATTAGACACCATGATTAGTGCACAGGTGTGCCTTAGACTGCCCACAATAAAAGGCCACTCTGAAAGGTGCAGTTTTATCACACAGCACAATGCCACAGATGTCGCAAGATTTGAGGGAGTGTGCAATTGGCATGCTGACAGCAGGAATGTCAACCAGAGCTGTTGCTCGTGTATTGAATGTTCATTTCTCTACCATAAGCCGTCTCCAAAGGCGCTTCAGAGAATTTGGCAGTACATCCATCCAGCCTCACAACCGCAGACCACGTGTAACCACACCAGCCCAGGACCTCCACATCCAGCATGTTCACCTCCAAGATCGTCTGAGACCAGCCACTCGGACAGCTGCTGAAACAATCGGTTTGCATAACCAAAGAATTTCTGCACAAACTGTCAGAAACCGTCTCAGGGAAGCTCATCTGCATGCTCGTCATCCTCATCGGGGTCTCAACCTGACTCCAGTTCGTCATCGTAACCGACTTGAGTGGGCAAATGCTCACATTGGCTGGCGTTTGGCATGTTGAAGAGGTGTTCTCTTCACAGATGAATCCCGGTTCACACTGTTCAGGGCAGATGGCAGACAGCGTGTGTGGCGTCGTGTGGGTGAGCGGTTTTCTGATGTCAGTTTTGTGGATCGAGTGGCCCATGGTGGCGGTGGGGTTATGGTATGGGCAGGCGTCTGTTATGGACGAAGAACACAGGTGCATTTTATTGATGGCATTTTGAATGCACAGAGATACCGTGACGAGATCCTGAGGCCCATTGTTGTGCCATACATCCAAGAACATCACCTCATGTTGCAGCAGGATAATGCACAGCCCCATGTTGCAAGGATCTGTACACAATTCTTGGAAGCTGAAAATGTCCCAGTTCTTGCATGGCCGGCATACTCACCGGACATGTCACCCATTGAGCATGTTTGGGATGCTCTGGACCGGCGTATACGACAGCGTGTACCAGTTCCTGCCAATATCCAGCAACTTCGCACAGCCATTGAAGAGGAGTGGACCAACATTCCACAGGCCACAATTGACAACCTGATCAACTCTATGTGAAGGAGATGTGTTGCACTGCATGAGGCAAATGGTGGTCACACCAGATACTGACTGGTATCCCCCCCCCAATAAAACAAAACTGCACCTTTCAGAGTGGCCTTTTATTGTGGGCAGTCTAAGGCACACCTGTGCACTAATCATGGTGTCTAATCAGCATCTTGATATGGCACACCTGTGAGGTGGGATGGATTATCTCAGCAAAGTAGAAGTGCTCACTATCACAGATTTAGACTGGTTTGTGAACAATATTTGAGGGAAATGGTGGTATTGTGTATGTGGAAAAAGTTTTAGATCTTTGAGTTCATCTCATACAAAATGGGAGCAAAACCAAAAGTGTTGCATTTATATTTTTGTTGAGTGTGTATATATATATGTATATGTGTGTGTGTGTGTGTGTGTATGTATATCTATACGAGTATATGTGTGTATGTTTTACAAATTTGTGTATTTAATATGGTTAAACTGTTATTAACTTGTTTACTTGCATCTTTTCACAGAACACAAATGAAATGCACTTGCCTGTGCTTCACTTCCCCGTTTCCAGTAAAGGCCTGAAGAGGTCTAAGAGGGACTGGGTTATTCCTCCTATAAGTATTTCTGAGAACGACAAAGGACCCTACCCCAAACAAGTAGTCCAAGTAAGAGCAACCAAAGCATCTTGTGACTATGAATTTAAGTTTCTGGATATAGATGTACTCTGAGAAGTCAGTTTCAGCTGCAGTTAAATGCTTATTCAAATCACTGTCTTGTCACATTCAAAGCACCTGTAGAGCTTTAATTTTGAGTGACTTATGTAGAAAATTCAATGTTTATCATTTATTAGTGAGACAGTGCAGTTATACTTATGGGATAATGCAGCATTTAAATGTTTCTTTAACTTCCAACTACCGTATTTTCTGCACCATAAGGCGCACCGGATTATACGGTGCAGCCTCAATTAGCGGGTACTTAACCCTGACAAAAGGTGCACGCTAAAACATATAGTCTACAAAAAAAAGGTCACGGAAGCAAAACGGTGAGTTTATTTGAACTTTTTAACAACTTTGAGCTATCGTATTCAACAATATGGTACTCACATTATTTTTTTATTATGGTTCTGTCACAAATCCATCGAAGTCCTCATCTTCTGTGTCTGAATTGGAACAGCTGGGCAATTTCGCCATCAAACACGCCATGTTCCCGCTCATCTTCCCTCTCATCATCGCTGTCGTTTTTGCCTTCAGCCAAATGGTGACTGTAGAGACGCTTCTCCCAGCTTTTCTTTGTTCAGTGACCCATTACTCGAGTTGGTCTTCTAGCTGTGGCCACCTTGCTTTTTTTCTGCGGAAACTCCATTTGGTCTTTTTAACTTGGCTCAGTTCATTTTCTTGTTTCCTCTCACAGCTGCTCTATTCCCATGAACAACCGCGTAACTGATAGCCTGCAGTTTGAATTGTGCCTCATAAGCATGTCTCTTCGCTGGCGCCATTTTCGGGGGTCCTTAGACAAACAAATGTTGTTTTGCAGGATACCTGTAGTATACGGTAACTACCGGAGGAGTGGCGGAGGTAAGTGTACGTACCACGGACTCTTCTCTGATTGTTTTATCGCTGCCAGCGTACGTACTTGACGTATTACGTCCCTGTGTCAGCGGGAAATGATCCGATATTCCGACGGTCAAAGACAACGTCGGTCATTTTACAGATTTTGGAATTCAGTGCGCACATAAGGCGCACCAGATTATAGGGCGCACGGCCGATTTTTGTGAAAATTTAAGGCCTTTAGGTGCGCCTTATGGTGCGGAAAATACATATGTTACTTTAAGAGATGAGGTCAGTATTTGGACAGTGACAGCTGTCCAAATACTGATGTAGGGTGGTCTGTCAAAAAAAAAAAAAAGCAATGTGTTTGAGCCTGCATTGTTGTGCTCAAAGCTATTTTATTGTTTGTTTTCTGTCATCTACAATGGGTATGTGGTCTGTGCTATTAATATTCATGATGGGGCATGGCAATGTCACAGCTGATGATCTGATTGGCCATCCATTCAAACTAGGCTGTTTGCCCGTTTGCTGACCAGCAGTATGTCCTGCTGCAACTGAAATATACTGCTGTAGAGTGAGTGGAAAAGGAAACCTTCATTGAATGGTGTATAGCAGTTCTACACATGTATCACAGATGCACAAGAACACAAATGTAGTATGTGGAAATCTGACCTTGAACATGTAACTTCAGCTACAATTTGGTAGAAGGCGTGATGGAGACTCTGCCCTAGATTTATTAGGGCCCGAGTAGGCAACGTCCTACGAAGACCCTATTGTAATTGCGCTGTTTATTATTATTATTATTACTCTTGAAATCAAAATTTTGGCCTGTTCCCATGCTCAAAAACTCACCAAATTTTCCGAAGTCATCCGGCCGGGTCCGAAATTCGATATTTTGGGGGCGTCACACTTGGTTGCAGCAAAATCGCGAAATAGCGCCCCCTACAAATTTTCAAAAACCCCTCCGCTTTGGGCTTTTTTCATCGTAGCCTCACGAAATTCGGTACACATTTACCATGCCAGGATGCACAAAAAAGTCTCTTACTGTCATGGTGAAATAGACAGGAAGTCGGCCGTTTCGATTTTGAGCAAATCTTTGCCATTTTTGGCCATTTCCACTATTTACATTTGAACGAACTCGTTCTACGGATTTCATCCGATCGTCTTCAAATTTGGTCAACATAAGTCAAAAGGTGTGGCTGCTAGGGGTCGTCAAACTTTGGCGAGCTTTTGGGAGCACGCCAAAGTTGATGATGAACGCCGTGAAGTTACGAGTAACGGCGTCCGTGTGGTGGTGTGCCGAATATTGCCCTTTCGCCATGAAATTACGTTCTTCCTTTTGACGGCTTTAATTTTGTCAGATCATCATGGAAATTGATACACAGGTCAAGCACGTCAACCTCTTACAATTCATAGGGGCCTCGCCCATGGGCGGGGCAAAATGCCTCAATAGCGCCCCCTTGAAACTTTCAAAAAACCCTCCCCATAGGGGTTTTTTTTGGAGTAGGGAGATGAAAATTGGTACACGTGTGACTTGCATAGACGTACAAAAGTCTCTTGCACCATGGGTCTACTCCAGGCAGGAAGTCGGCCATTTTTAATTTTCTTGTCATTTTGGGGTGATTTCCATATGTTGTTTTTGAACAAACTCCTCCTAGGGATTTTGTCCAATGCACTTCAAACTTTTACAGCATCCACACATCATACTGACCAAAAGTTATTGAAAGCTTTTCTGTATGTTGAAGGGTGTGGCCGCTGTGGTGCCGCCATTTTGACCCTTCGCCACGGAACATCAAGTCATGATAACTCCTTCATGCTTTGCCTGATTGACTTGAAACTTTACATGTATGATGACGGTTGGCCCCTCAACACACCTGGCCCCTCTGTTTGTACACTGAGCGCCCCCTAGTCGATGAACCATCAACATGTCATAACTCCTTCATGCATTGTGTGATTTGCTTGAAATTTGAACTGTGGGATGAGTGGTTACCCCTGTACGCACATGCCCACATCTGGTCACAAGACAACACACTACCCTGGGTAGGCGGTCGCACGGAACGAGGGCCCGTATATGACTGCTTGCAGTCCTAGTTATTATTATTATTATTATTAGGGCCCGAGTAGGCAACGTCCTACGAGGACCCTATTGTAATTGCGCTGTTTATTATTATTATTAGGGCCCGAGTAGGCAACGTCCTATGAGGACCCTTTTGTAATTGCGCTGTTTATTATTATTATTATTATTCTCACTCTTCAAATCGAAATTTCGGCCTCTTCTCATGCTCAAAAACTCACCAAACTTTCCAAAGTCGTCCGGCCGGATCCGAAATTCAATATTTTGGGGGTCTCACACATGGTCGCAGAAAAATCGCGAAATAGCGCCCCCTAGAAATTTTGAAAAACTCCTCCGCGTTGGGCTTTTTTCGTCGTAGCCTCACGAAATTCGGTACAGACATTTACCATGCCAGGACGCACGAAAAAGTCTCTTACTCCCATGGTGAAATATCGACAGGAAGTCGGCCATTTTGATTTTAAGTTTCGATTTTGAGCAAATTTTTGCCATTTCCACTACTTACATTTGAACGAACTCGTCCTAGGGATTTCATCGCATCATCTTCAAATTTGGTCAAAATCATCACAACACAATGGTGATCAAAAGTTATCAAAAGACTCTAAGTCAAACGGCGTGGCTGCTAGGGGTCGTCAAACTTTGGCGAGCTTTTCGGAGCACGCCGTTTCACTTTGAACGGCTGTCCCGCCCACATACTTAATCGTAGAACCTTCAAACTTGCTGGACATGATGAGGGCTCTGCCCTGAACGTCTACATACATTACATTCCCACCTCCGCCATAGCGCCCCCCGGTGGCGGCGGGAAATGTCTTCTTTTTACTTTAAGAGGTCCTGATGTCACATAGTTAACCTAATCAACTTCATTCCACTTCTAAAACATGAACAAGTTGGTAAACGTAGGCGTTGAACGCCGTGAAGTTACGAGTAACGGCGTCCGTGTGGCGGCGTGCCGAATATTGCCCATTCGCCATGAAATTACGTTCTTCCTTTTGACGGCTTTAATTTTGTCACATCATCATGAAAATTGATACACAGGTCAAGCTTGACAACCTCTTACAATTCATAGGGGCCTCACCCATTGGCGGGTCAAAATGCCTCAATAGCGCCCCCTTGAAACTTTCAAAAAACCCTCCCCTTAGGGGTTTTTTTGGATTAGGAAGATGAAAATTGGTACACATGTGTGACTGGCATAGACGTACAAAAAAGTCTATTGCACCATGGGTCTACTCCAAACAGGAAGTCGGCCATTTTGAATTTTCTTGTCATTTTGGGGTCATTTCCACATATTATATTTGACCAAACTCCTCCTAGGGATTTTGTCCAATGCACTTCAAATGTCTTCCAGATCATCCAGAGATGATACTGATCAAAAGTTATCAAAAGCTTTTCTCTGTCGAAGGGTGTGGCCGCTATGGCGCCGCCATTTTGACCCTTCGCCATGGAACATCAAGTCATGATAACTCCTTCATGCTTTGCCTGATTGACTTGAAACTTCACATGTATGATGATGGTTGGCCCCTGAACACACCTGGCCCTTCTGTTTATACACTGAGCGCCCCCTAGTGGATGAACCATCAACATGTCATAACTCCTTCCTGCATTGTGTGATTTGCTTGAAATGTGGGATGAGTGGTTGCCCCTGTACACACATGCCCACATCTGGTCACAAGGGAACACACTGCCCTGGGTAGGCGGTCGCGCGGAACGTGGGCCCGTATATGACTGCTTGCAGTCCTAGTTATTATTATTATTATTATTCTCACTCTTGAAATTGAAATTTCGGCCTCTTCCCATGCTCAAAACTCACCAAACTTTCCAAAGTCGTCCGGCCGGATCCAAAATTCGATATTTTGGGGGTCACACACATGGTCGCAGCCAAATCGCGAAATAGCGCCCCCTAGAAATTTTCAAAAACCCCTCTGCATTGGGATTTTTTCGTCATAGCCTCACGAAATTCGGTACACATATTTACCATGCCAGGACGCACAAAAAAGTCTCTTACCGTCCTGGTGAAATATCGACAGGAAGTCGGCCATTTTGATTTTAAGTTTCGATTTTGAGCTAATTTTTGCCATTTTTGGCCATTTCCACTACTTGCATTTGAACAAACTCGTCCTAGGGATTTCATCCGATCATCTTCAAATTTGGTCAACATCATCAGGACACAAGGGTTATCAAAAGATTCTAATTAAGTCAAAAGGCGTGGCTTCTAGGGGTTGTCAAACTTTGGCGAGCTTTTTGTAGCACGCCGTTTCACTTCGAACAGCTGTCCTGCCCACATACTTAATCGTAGATCCTTCAAACTTGCTGGACATGATGAGGGCTCCGCCCTGAAGGTCTATATATATTACGTTCCCACCTCCGCCAGAGCGCCCCCCGGTGGCGGCGGGAAATGTCCTGTTTTTACTTTGAGGTCCTAATGTCACATAGTTAACCCAATCAACTTCATTCCACTTCTAAAACATGCTGAACAAGTTGGTGAACGTAGGCAATGAACGCCGTGAAGTTACGAGTAACGGCGTCCGTGTGGCGGCGTGCTGAATATTGCCCATTCGCCATGAAATTACGTGCTTCCTTTTGACGGCTTTAATTTTGTCACATCATCATGAAAATTGATACACAGGTCGAGCACAACAACCTCTTACAATTCATAGGGGTGTCACCCATTGGCGTGGCAAAATGCCTCAATAGCCCCCCCCCTCCCCATAGGGTTTTTTTTTTTTTTTTGGAGTAGGGAGATGAAAATTGGTACACATCTGTGACTGGCATAGATGTACAAAAAAGTCTATGGCACCATGGGTCTACTCCAAACAGGAAGTCAGCCATTTTGAATTTTCTTGTCATTTTGGCATGATTTCCACATGTGGTATTTGAACAAACTCCTCCTAGGGATTTTGTCCAATGCACTTCAGATGTCTTCCAGATCATCCAGAGATGATACTGATCAAAAGTTAATGAAAGCTTTTCTTTATGTCAAATGGTGTGGCCGCTATGGCGCTGCCATTTTGACCCTTCGCCATGGAATATTATACTTAAACTGATGTCACATAGTTAACCCCATTAACTTCCCTGCTCTTCTAAAATATGCAGAACAAGTTGGTGAACGTAGGCGATGAACGCCGTGAAGTTACGAGTAACGGCTTCCATGTGGCGGTGTGCCGAATATTGCCCATTCACCATGAAATTATGTTCTTCCTTTTGACGGTTTTAATTTTGTCATATCATGAAAATTGATACACACATCAAGCATGACTACCTCTTACAATTCAAAGTTATCGAAAGCTTTTCTTTGTCAAAGGGTGTGGCCGCTATGGCGCCGGCATTTTGACCCTTCGCAATGAAACATCAAGTCATGATAACTCCTTCATGCTTTGCCTGATTGACTTGAAACTTCACATGTATGATGATGGTTGGCCCCTGAACACACCTGGCCACTCAGTTTATACACTGAGTGCCCCCTAGTGGATGAAACATCAACATGTCATAACTCCTTGATGCATTGTGTGATTTGTTTAAAATTTTAACTGTGTGATGAGTGGTTGCCCTTGTATGCACATGCCCACATGTGGTCACAAGAGCACCCACTGGCCTGGGTAGGCGGTCGCACGGAACGAGGGCCCATATATGACTGCTTGCAGTCCTAGTTTTTTATTGTATTTTATACAAGTGCTCACTGTTTGATTTCAACTTCATTGTGGTGTACAGAAGCAAATGTATAGATATGGTCCCAGTTGTAAATAATTTCCACTGTTTTCTGACCTACCACTTTTAAATACATGCACCTTTAAAGTATTTTGATGAGACCCTTTTGATATGTAGTTGCAAATTTTAGGACTTTTGTAAGTTTACACTGATATATGTTTAACTTTGTTTTTCAGATTAGATCTGACCGTGATAAGGAACAGATCATACTTTACAGTATTAGTGGTCCAGGAGCTGATGAACCACCCCTCAAAGTTTTCAGAATGGAAGAAAGAACTGGTTGGTTCTATGTTTTGCAAGAATTGGACAGAGAGAAACAGGACAAGTACCTGGTAAATATTATCATGGATGTTCTACACGTGTGTGTGTGTGTGTGTGTGTGTGTGTGTGGAGATATAGATGGATAGATAGTCATCAGCTTCAAGTAGTCAACTTGTCTAAATATGACTGTGGAGAAATGTATACCAAAATGCTTAAAATGTTTTATTTTTCAATGTGAAAATATTACAAAGTGATTGTAGTCTCAGTTTGACAGGGAACTTTACAGCAATATGTATCTGTTCCCTTCTGTCCTATCTACTCTGGTTTGGGGGGGGAGGGTGGGGGGTAGATGCTCACAGCGCATGAGCAGAGTGCAGACTTTTACAAATGTATTTTTAAACTTTTTTTTTTTTTTTCCAAAGTCTGCTCTTAGTTTCTCTGAATGTTCTTTCTGTGGTTAAAGTAAAAAACACAGCTGCAAACTCACGACATGTTAATAAGCTAAGCCCCCCCCCCCAGTACACCTAAAATCTTTGAGGATGGCATGATGTTCCTGCTCAAAGCCTGTAAACCACGGGCGAATCCAGACAGTTTTGTAGGTGGACCTGCCCTCCACAACATGCCTCGATTAATGGTCCACTTTTGAAGACATTACTACTTCTTATATTAATAATAATTATAACGTATTATTATTTTGACAATGAATAAATTTAAATCAGTATTAATCTGAACCCAAGTTTTATTACAATTCTGGGCTAAGTTTAATTGGTGAACCACATACAGACTTGTTAATTTAACTTTTCTGCATAACTAAAGTGGGATGTGCAGGGCTGTGAAAACTCCACAGATTTCATCATGGGGAGGGGGTGGGGTGTTAGTGATGTACTCTTTAATCGTGAACATCACTGAGTTTTTAAAATGCTTATCGCAAAGCGTTCTCTTTTTTTACAAGGTCGTGTAAGTTTTATAAGTCCACGGACACTGATCTGTGTTACAGATACAAATCAGTTTCATGGAGGAAAAATGCCACTCAAAGCGTAGCTGTTACAACAGTTGACGTAAAGCAGGACTGGTTGGTTGCTGCGGCGACGCTGTGGGGCTCCTGCAAGACACTGAAGCTAAACTTAGCATGTGGACATCCCAAACTTTTAGAGCTTTCAAGTTTTTAAAATAAGATTTGTGCAGCATGTCTGTGTCACGGACTGACGTCACACAGAGAGAAGATGGCAAGAAAGACTGTTTGAAAAAGTCTTATAAGGACAAGAATCTGTGGAATTGTCGCTGGCTTCATCAACACACCTGAAAGATAAATGGGAAAAGTGAACTGTGTTCTCTCAGTAAACACAGTAAGAACTTTTCTCTCCCTGGAAAATAAACATTCTGCTGTTCAAACAGGATTTTAGACAAGATTATGTGACTTTTTTCCACTAATCTAGACTTTCTTTCATTGTAAAAAAGACATTGTGGCTTTGAATGGATTTTAGGCTACATGAATTTACACAAGAATGTGACTTTTTACTGTAAGCTTTGTTAATGCTATTTTACCATGATTTTCCAAATATTCTACAAGCTTTAGCTGTGGTTTTTGAAAGGCTGTAACAGTCTTTTCAGTTTTCATAAATTTCATGTAGTTTAATTGTTCTGAGTTAATGCATAATTTGGTTTACAATTGAAAGGAAAATCATTCCAGGTCCTACTTCCATGTCTTATTCTGTTATTTCAACATCATCACTGACAGGTCAAATAAAAGGTTGAATATAGGATCATTTAAATATCCACTAATTTTGAGATTTGTTCTTCTAGGAGATGCTGAAAAAAGTATCATTGGATAAAAATTTAATTCTGGGGCCCCACAAGGCCCTCGACCCCGGCTCCTGGGGAGCTGTTCCCCCCCCAGACCCCTGCAAATTTTCCTCGGATTTCACAATTTTCATTTCACAGCCCTAGATGTGAAGCAATTTTTATTTATTTATTTTTAGTGCATTGTCTAAGTTTGGGCATTACTGGGGCTGTTTGGGGTTCCAGCTTTAAAATCAGGTTAGTTAGGATGAGGGAATCCAAAAACATGAAAATGATTATGGCTCTTGTGGTTAGTAATCTTATCAAACAAACATGTAGGCTGTGATATCAATTTGGGATAAAGGAAAAGGCAAAGAAAAGGTGAAAATGCAAAAGAAGATACAAATAAAAACACATGGGGGATTGGGGTGAGAAAATCATTAAAAAAAAAAAAAACCTCTAGAATGCATCCCTGGACACAAAAACCCTAAATTTTCTGGGGGCATGGAACAGCTACCAGACCTCTGTCAACAAAAGCCTACTATCGCCAGAAAAGAATCCCTGCTCCCATTTCAGATACTTAAATTTTGATATTGAATGTGAAGTATGTAGTTGACTAATATTTGGCTGACAGTTTTGATTGCTCAAAATTTGACTTTTTACTACCTGAAATGACAATTGGTCAAGATTGCGTATCAGAGTTGGAACTTTGTTTACAATTTTCACGGCGCGAAATAAAACAAAAAGCGAACAAAGAAATTGAGTGACGAAGAGGACGAAGAGCGAATTTTATTACACTGACGAGTTTTTAACTGGAGGAATTAACAGCAAATGAGCTCGAAGTGGACATACAAGATGAAAACACAGCTCCGAACAGCTATATAATAAACAAATTATTAACCTCACTTGCTCGGTGTGTACGGGAATATCAGACCTCGTGCTTGGTTAATAATCCTTTATTATACAACCCCTGGCAAAAATTATGGAATCACCAGCCTCAGAGGATGTTCATTCAGTTGTTTAATTTTGTAGAAAAAAAGCAGATCACAGACATGACACAAAACTAAAGTCATTTCAAATGGCAACTTTCTGGCTTTAAGAAACACTATAAGGAATCAGGAAAAAAAATTTGTGGCAGTCAGTAACGGTTACTTTTTTAGACCAAGCAGAGGGAAAAAAAATATGGAATCACTCAATTCTGAGGAAAAAATTATGGAATCATGAAAAACAAAAGAACGCTCCAACACATCACTAGTATTTTGTTGCACCACCTCTGGCTTTTATAAGAGCTTGCAGTCTCTGAGGCATGGACTAAATGAGTGACAAACATCTGGCTCCAACTTTCTCTGATTGCTGTTGCCAGATCAGCTTTGCAGGTTGGAGCCTTGTCATGGACCATTTTCTTCAACTTCCACCAAAGATTTTCAATTGGATTAAGATCCGGACTATTTGCAGGCCATGACATTGACCCTATGTGTCTTTTTGCAAGGAGTGTTTTCACAGTTTTTGCTCTATGGCAAGATGCATTATCATCTTGAAAAATGATTTCATCATCCCCAAACATCCTTTCAATTGATAGGATAAGAAAAGTGTCCAAAATATCAACGTAAACTTGTGCATTTATTGATGATGTAATGACAGCCATCTCTCCAGTGCCTTTACCTGACATGCAGCCCCATATCATCAATGACTGTGGAAATTTACATGTTCTCTTCAGGCAGTCATCTTTATAAATCTCATTGGAACGGCACCAAACAAAAGTTCCAGCATCATCACCTTGCCCAATGCAGATTCGAGATTCACCACTGAATATGACTTTCATCCAGTCATCCACAGTCCATGATTGCTTTTCCTTAGGCCATTGTAACCTTGTTTTTTTCTGTTTAGATGTTAATGATGGCTTTCATTTAGCTTTTCTGTATGTAAATCCCATTTCCTTTAGGCGGTTTCTTACAGTTCGTTCACAGACATTGACTCCAGTTTCCTCCCATTCGTTCCTCATTTGTTTTGTTGTGCATTTTCGATTTTTGAGACATACTGCTTTAAGTTTTCTGTCTTGACGCTTTGATGTCTTCCTTGGTCTACCAGTATGTTTGCCTTTAACAACCTTCCCATGTTGTTTGTATTTGGTCCAGAGTTTAGACACAGCTGACTGTGAACAACCAACATCTTCTGCAACATTGCGTGATGATTTACCCTCTTTTTTAAGAGTTTGATAATCCTCTCCTTTGTTTCAATTGACATCGCTCATGTTGGAGCCATGATTCATGTCAGTCCACTTGGTGCAACAGCTCTCCAAGGTGTGATCACTCCTTTTTAGATGCAGACTAATGAGCAGATCTGATTTGATGCAGGTGTTAGTTTTGGGGATGAAAATTTACAGGGTGATTCCATAATTTATTCCTCAGAATTGAGTGAGTCCATCCCCCCCCCCCCCCCCCCCTCTGCTTGGTCTAAAAAAGTAACCGTTACTGACTGCCACAATTTTTTTTCCTGATTTCTTATAGTGTTTCTTAAAGCCAGATAGTTGCCATTTGAAATGACTTTAGTTTTGTGTCATGTCTGTGATCTGCTTTTTTTCTACAAAATTAAACAACTGAATGAACATCCTCCGAGGCCGGTGATTCCATAATTTTTGCCAGAGGTTATAGCTTAGTTTTTTGATTTTTTTTTTTTTTTTAACCATGTTGTAAAAGTGTGTAATGTGGTAGAACAATTTATGCTGTTGGAATCATGTATTCTTTTTGCCCAAATTTGTATGCTGAAATGCAAGGAAAAAAAAACCTGTTGTACAAATTTTCCAGGGAAGCATTCCCCTAGACCACCTCCCCCTTTTTTTTTTTCCTCCTTTTTTCCAATTTGCCACTCACACCCCTGAATATAATGCATATATTTTTCTGTGTGTGCAGCTGAAAGCAAGGGCTCAGATACTGGGATCAGGAAAGGCAGAAGACCCCATGGACCTTATCGTGAAAGTACTTGACCAGAATGATAACAAACCTGTTTTCATTCAAGACACCTTTCGTGCAGAAGTGCCTGAAGCCTCATCAAAAGGTACTGCAAGCAGATTTTATGGAAAAACTCAACTAATGTATGTTGTTTTTCAAAGTACAAATGGATAAATGGGACCTCCATATCTCAAAATGAGACTACTGAGTTTGGTCAGAAAAACTGGAGCTATAATGACTTGCTAGCTATATTTAAGAGTTTATTGCCAAGTAAGCTCGCACATACAAGGAATTGGATGTGGTGGTGTTGGTGCATAAATAAGAAAAGAAAAAACACTTCTGTAATATTCAAAAGTCAAAAACGCAAAACTATAGTACTGTTAAATAAATATAACATAATGAAATGGGACTGTGCAAAAACAGGTGATTGAAGTACAGATGGACCTTTCGGTGCACCAAACTATACTTTATGGGGGTGGGGGGATTAGTGAGGTAAGCAGATATGGATCTGCTTGGAGATCTATATGCCATTATTTCTTGAAGTGAGTTGTTAATACTATGTTTTTACTTAACAGTTTGAAGTGAGTTGTATTTGTTTCAGAGGGCTTCATACCTGTTAAAATTCACCAGAATACACAAAAATTGACTTGGTCTTTAAAAAATGTTCTGGGGGGCACCTCCAGACTCCCTAGAATCAAGACTACACCCCCCACCGCCACCACCCTTTTATGTACCTTTATGTTCAAGTTTTGCATTCTTTTTATGCTTTGTCTCTCTCCTTAGAGGCTATTTAGAATAGATTTGTATGCTGTATAATGTGTTAATCCTCTTTGAGGGGAAAAAAGAGCATGTGCCCCCACTACGCCCCATTTTAGGGAATTGCTGGCATTGATTTTTGCCAAGAAAAAATTTCAGTCAGATGAAAATTTATTGCTTCAACCCATGGCCTAAGCACTCCCATGTCAAAAAAAAAAAAAAAAACTATTTTTTTATTTTATTAGGGGTGTCTAATAAAAGTTTGTTTGTTTTTTGTTTGTTTGTTTTGTTTTTTGTTTTGTTTTTTTTTGCATGGGAGCACTTAGGCTGTGCAGATTTTTGCTTTAATATTTGCAGATTTCTGCTTTAATATTTGTCTCACTTTGATCCAACATGCTGTTTTACACATCTTGGATGTGTGTTTTTGATTCATCGAGAGAGAGAGAGAGAGACTTGTTTCTTTACTAAATTATTTAATTAATTTATACATTTATCTATATGCCATACCATATGTCTTTGTTAAAGAGCATAAGACAGTACTTTCAGCATGAAAGTACATATTTTTAATGTGACAGCATCCAGTATCGTAACGGAATCTCTGCTGTTTCTAACAAACCAAACTATGGGAAAATTGGGTAAAAATTTGGGGAGTTACAGATTATTGTAGTTGGGGATACACCTTCCTCAGTACAAATAAATGCATTGGGGGCACAATAGGGACCCAGCCAAGATGACGGCCGGCTGATACATCAGCTCCAATAGCTCCAGCAGTCCATGAGGCGTCTATTCTTTGTAGTCTGATTTCAGATATGGCTGCCATGGTAGGAAAATTAGGAAAATGCCACCTCAAGCCAGTGGTCAGCAGTTTTCAAAGCTATTGAACTGAAATTTGGTACAAGAGTAGCAAGTAGGTACCTCCAAAACACGACTGGTTTTTAAAATTGTTATATAGTTTACTTTGATATAGTCTTTGGAGTTTGACTATGCCCATTGTTCTAGCTGAAATTGTGATATCTTGTGTGGGTGATCCGTAATTTATTTAGTCAATGAGAGAACATTATACATATCTGCAGTTATACATATATGTTCTGTTATGTGACAATATTGTCAAGAAGTTTTTGAATTGTATTAAATTCATTTCATTTGACAGTCTGGTATTGATTACACGCAGATGTTGATGCAACTACTAGGCTATGTAAATATATAGTACAATAAATACATGTTATGAGCTTCCGAACCTTTACTTCAAGAAATTTTCTCTAAATGGGTCTATGTAAATTTTATTTGAATACCCCTGATATTTACTGAAGAAAGATACAAGTAGTTTTTTATATATATATACGAGGGCTGTCCATAAAGTATAGGTCCTTTTTTTTTTCAAAACTATATGGATTTCATTCATATGTTTTTACGTCAGACATGCATGAACCCTCGTGCGCATGCGTGAGTTTTTCCACACCTGTCGGTGATGTCATTCGCCTGTGAGCACTCCTTGTGGGAGGAGTGGTCCAGCCCCTCGTCGGAATTCCTTTGTCTGAGAAGTTGCTGAGAGACTGGCGCTTTGTTTGATCAAAATTTTTTCTAAACCTGTGAGACACATCGAAGTGGACATGGTTCGAAAAATTAAGCTGGTTTTCAGTGAAAATTTTAACGGCTGATGAGAGATTTTGAGGTGACACTGTCGCTTTAAGGACTTCCCACGGTGCGAGACGTCGCGCTGCGCTCTCAGGTGGCGTCATCAGCCTGTTTCAAGCTGAAAACCTCCACATTTCAGGCTCTATTGATCCAGGACGTCGTGAGAGAACAGAGAAGTTTCAGAAGAAGTCGGTTTCAGCATTTTATCCGGATATTCCACTGTTAAAGGAGATTTTTTTAATGAAAGACGTGAGGACGGGTCCGCGCGTCGGGACGCAGCCGGCGCGGAGCGGCGGCACAGGAAAAACACCTCCATGTTGATAACCATTTGTAAAATCCAGGCGGCTTTTGATGGCTTTCAGTGGAGTGAGTATATGAGAAATTGTTTAACAGCTGGACATGTTCCAACTTGTCCTTAAGGGATCCAACGGAGGTGTTTTTCCTGTGGCGGAGGGTCGTGGTGGCTGCGAGCCGACGCGCGGACCCGTCCGCATGTCTTTCATTAAAAAAATCTCCTTTAACAGTGGAATATCCGGATAAAATGCTGAAACCGACTTCTTCTGAAACTTCTGTTCTCTCACGATGTCCTGGATCAATAGAGCCTGAAATGTGGAGGTTTTCAGCTTGAAACAGGCTGACGCCGCCTGAGAGCGCTGTGCGACGTCTCGCACCGTGGGAAGTCCTTAAAGCGACAGTGTCACCTCAAAATCTCTCATCAGCCGTTAAAATTTTCACTGAAAACCAGCTTAATTTTTCGAACCATGTCCACTTCGATGTGTCTCACAGGTTTAGAAAAAATTTTGATCAAACAAAGCGCCAGTCTCTCAGCAACTTCTCAGACAAAGGAATTCCGACGAGGGGCTGGACGACTCCTCCCACAAGGAGTGCTCACAGGCGAATGGCGTCACCGACAGGCGTGGAAAAACTCACGCATGCGCACGAGGGTTCAAGCATGTCTGACGTAAAAACATATGAATGAAATCCATATAGTTTTTGAAAAAAATAAAAAGGACCTATACTTTATGGACAGACCTCGTGTGTGTGTGTGTGTGTGTGTATATATATATGTGTGTGTGTGTGTGTGTGTATATATATGTGTGTGTGTGTGTGTGTGTGTATATATATGTGTGTGTGTGTGTGTGTGTGTATATATATATGTGTGTGTGTGTGTGTGTGTATATATATATATGTGTGTGTGTGTGTGTGTGTATATATATATATGTGTGTGTGTGTGTGTGTGTATATATATATATGTGTGTGTGTGTGTGTGTGTATATATATATGTGTGTGTGTGTGTGTGTGTATATATATATATATACACAAGATCTGTCTATATTGTAAAGCTATGCTAAATGGATATGACATGTGGATACACTCAAGGTTTCCCAGTGGTGACTGTTGAGGCTACAGATGCTGACGACAATACTACATACAATGCAGAGATTGCCTACAGTATTATCAGCCAGACGCCAGAGGAGCCAGTAGGCCTGTTCTTCATCAACGCAAGGAGTGGAGCCATCCTCCTTAATATTGCTCATGGATTAGACAGAGAGGTAAGGCATTAAACATGCTTAACTAAAAACTAATAACTCAAAATAGGTCACTGTCTAGGGGTAGCACTGGTACCACAGTCTCTTACACAAAGACTGGTAGCGTGTTTTTGAAAACATATTTGTGATTGGTCCATCTGATACGTCCGCCGCTATTGGCTATCACGCCACGCTCTGTGATTGGCTGTTGCATAACCGCCGAAAATGTAAGTTGGTTCCACTCCTCCAGAGACTGGTACCAGTGCAATGTTGTAAACAAAGTCTGCAGCCAATCAGAGAGCAGAGTCTCAGCCAATCAGCAAAATGTCACGTGACCAAATAACCCGATACCGACTCCTTTGCATTGGCTGGAGGAGTGGACCCAACTTATGTCTCGGGGTCACTAAACAGCCAGTAAGTCCACTTAAAATATCTCAGATTAAAATATTTCAGTGACACGTGATGCAATTTATTTTGCCACTGTGCACCACCACAATGGAGGTGAAATGAAACGGGTGCATTGACAGGTGGATGGATACATCGTTTCCCTGTCACTGAATGTCTTCAACTTAATTTATGAAGACAAGTAGTCTGTCTGGAGTAGACAGCAGTCTACTCCAGACAAAACTGAATGGTCATTGCAGGAGGACACTAGTGATTGAAACCACTAAGATGTCCCATTCGTTCCTCATTTGTTTTGTTGTGCATTTTTGATTTTTGAGACATATTGCTTTAAGTTTTCTGTCTTGACGCTTTGTTTTCCTTGGTCTACCAGTATGTTTGCCTTTAACAACCTTCCCATGTTGTTTGTATTTAGTCCAGAGTTTAGACACAGCTGACTGTGAACAACCAACATCTTTTGCAACATTGTGTGATGATTTACCCTCTTTTAAGAGTTTGATAATCCTCTCCTTTGTTTCAATTGACATCGCTCGTGTTGGAGCCATGATTCATGTCAGTCCACTTGGTGCAACAGCAAGGTGTGATCACTCCTTTTTAGATGCAGACTAACGAGCAGATCTGATTTGATGCAGGTGTTAGTTTTGGGGATGAAAATTTACAGGGTGATTCCATAATTTATTCCTCAGAATTGAGTGAGTCCATATTTTTTCCCTCTGCTTGGTCTAAAAAAGTAACCGTTACTGACTGCCACAATTTTTTTTTTTTTTTACTGTTTTCTTATAGTGTTTCTTAAAGCCAGATAGTTGCCATTTGAAATGACTTTAGTTTTGTGTCATGTCTGTGATCTGCTTTTTTGTTTCTACAAAATTAAACAACTGAATGAACATCCTCCGAGGCCGGTGATTCCATAATTTTTGCCAGGGGTTGTACACATATACGAGGTCTGTTAGAAAAGTATCAGACCTTTTTATTTTTTGCAAAAACCATATCGATTTGAATCACATGTGATTGCATCAGCCAAGCTTGAACCTTCGTGCGCATGCGTGAGTTTTTTCACGCCTGTCGGTTGCGTCATTCACTTGTGAGCAGTGGTCCACCCCTCTCGTCGGATTTTTATTGCGAATAAATGTCTGAACGATTTGGAGCTTTGCTGGATCAAATTTTTCCAGAAACTGTGAGAGACCTCCAGGTGGACACCATTCGGAAAATTCAGATGGCTTTCAGGGACGATTTTATGGGGATTACACAGATTAAGGAGTGCTCCAGCCAGTTTAATGTCCGCCCACAGCTTCTGAGAGCGCGGCGCTCTCCGAGCGCCAATCGACAGGCTGAAACCCCGCTGAAACAACCAGATCATTTCCAACGTGAAAGCTTTGTTGATCCGGGACGTCGTCTGACTTCCACAAAAATGGCAGAAGACGTGGACATCAAGACTTTTCGGCACATTCCACTGTTACAGGAGTTTTTGTCATGGAAAGAGGAGGGGAGGAATTCCACGCGTCGCGGTGGAGCCGCATGGCGCAAAGCAACGTCGCGGTGGAGCCTCACAGGACATGTTCTGGCATGTCCAGCTCATGCACAATTTCTCGGATAGTCACACGACTGAAAAGCCACCGAAAGCCATCTGAAAGCCGTCCTGTGAGACCAACACGGAGGTGCTTTTGTCCCGTGCCTTGAGCGGCTCTGTGGTGCATCCCACCACTCATCTGCCCACACTAAGATGCTGTGGGCGGTCTTTAAACCGGCTGGAGCACTCCTTAATCTGTGTAATCCCCATAAAATCATCCCTAAAAGCCATCTGAATTTTCTGAATGGTGTCCACCTGGAGACTTGTAAAGATGTAAAAAAAAAAAAAAAATTTACCCAGGAAAACAGAAAAGGATACACTAAATTTGACAAGCTCTGTGATGATGCAGTGACATTGTGCCATTGCTTGGGGAGAGCCCTGGACTGTTAAAAATGCAAAAGTACTTTTTATCTGATCACTCAATTAATCGCCAGAATAATCGATAGAATACTTTATTACTAAAATAGATAGCTGCAGCCCTAAAACTTAATATTAAAATGTTATCCCATTCATTACACAAGAAAACTGAAACAAATTTGGTAATAAAATGGGAGGAGGGTTATTTGGAGAAATCCTTTTATGCAGCCTGTTATGTTAATCTTGATATTTTGACGCTTCATATTAGTGATGCTGTTCATTGAGGGGTAAACATCTTGGACCATTATTCAGCCAAAAAAAAGTTGATGCACTCATTTGCACTTTTCGAAAAAGGCTGAAAAGCGGTGTTATGCTGAAGTTTTAATACAATGTCTGAATGCTATGAAAGCTCAATTTTTTTCTCCCAATAGACAAACCCAGAGTACACTTTGGAAGTACAGGCAGCAGATCTGGGGGGAGTTGGACTTACTGGAAAATCAAAAGTGATCATCACTGTTACTGATAGCAATGACCATGCACCAGTCTTCACTCAGTCATCCGTAAGTACATCAATCAATCAATCAATTTTATTTATATAGCACCAAATCACAACAAACAGTTGCCCCAAGGCGCTTTATATTGTAAGGCAAGGCCATACAATAATTACGGAAAAACCCCAACGGTCAAAACGACCCCCTGTGAGCAAGCACTTGGCGACAGTGGGAAGGAAAAACTCCCTTTTAACAGGAAGAAACCTCCAGCAGAACCAGGCTCAGGGAGGGGCAGTCTTCTGCTGGGACTGGTTGGGGCTGAGGGAGAGAACCAGGAAAAAGACATGCTGTGGAGGGGAGCAGAGATCAATCACTAATGATTAAATGCAGAGTGGTGCATACAGAGCAAAAAGAGAAAGAAACACTCAGTGCATCATGGGAACCCCCCAGCAGTCTAAGTCTATAGCAGCATAACTAAGGGATGGTTCAGGGTCACCTGATCCAGCCCTAACTATAAGCTTTAGTAAAAAGGAAAGTTTTAAGCCTAATCTTAAAAGTAGAGAGGGTGTCTGTCTCCCTGATCCGAATTGGGAGCTGGTTCCACAGGAGAGGAGCCTGAAAGCTGAAGGCTCTGCCTCCCATTCTACTCTTACAAACCCTAGGAACTACAAGTAAGCCTGCAGTCTGAGAGCGAAGCGCTCTATTGGGGTGATATGGTACTATGAGGTCCCTAAGATAAGATGGGACCTGATTATTCAAAACCTTATAAGTAAGAAGAAGAATTTTAAATTCTATTCTAGAATTAACAGGAAGCCAATGAAGAGAGGCCAATATGGGTGAGATATGCTCTCTCCTTCTAGTCCCCGTTAGTGCTCTAGCTGCAGCATTTTGAATTAACTGAAGGCTTTTCAGGGAACTTTTAGGACAACCTGATAATAATGAATTACAATAGTCCAGCCTAGAGGAAATAAATGCATGAATTAGTTTTTCAGCATCACTGAGACAAGACCTTTCTAATTTTAGAGATATTGCGTAAATGCAAAAAAGCAGTCCTACATATTTGTTTAATATGCGCTTTGAATGACATATCCTGATCAAAAATGACTCCAAGATTTCTCACAGTATTACTAGAGGTCAGGGTAATGCCATCAGAGTAAGGATCTGGTTAGACACCATGTTTCTAAGATTTGTGGGGCCAAGTACAATAACTTCAGTTTTATCTGAGTTTAAAAGCAGGAAATTAGAGGTCATCCATGTCTTTATGTCTGTAAGACAATCCTGCAGTTTAGCTAATTGGTGTGTGTACTCTGGCTTCATGGGCAGATAAAGCTGGGTATCATCTGCGTAACAATGAAAATTTAAGCAATGCCGTCTAATAATACTGCCTAAGGGAAGCATGTATAAAGTGAATAAAATTGGTCCTAGCACAGAACCTTGTGGAACTCCATAATTAACCTTAGTCTGTGAAGAAGATTCCCCATTTACATGAACAAATTGTAATCTATTAGATAAATATGATTCAAACCACCGCAGCGCAGTGCCTTTAATACCTATGGCATGCTCTAATCTCTGTAATAAAATTTTATGGTCAACAGTATCAAAAGCAGCACTGAGGTCTAACAGAACAAGCACAGAGATGAGTCCACTGTCTGAGGCCATAAGAAGATCATTTGTAACCTTCACTAATGCTGTTTCTGTACTATGATGAATTCTAAAACCTGACTGAAACTCTTCAAATAGACTATTCCTCTGCAGATGATCAGTTAGCTGTTTTACAACTACCCTTTCAAGAATTTTTGAGAGAAAAAGGTTGGAGATTGGCCTATAATTAGCTAAGATAGCTGGGTCAAGTGATGGCTTTTTAAGTAATGGTTTAATTACTGCCACCTTAAAAGCCTGTGGTACATAGCCAACTAATAAAGATAGATTGATCATATTTAAGATCAAAGCATTAAATAATGGTAGGGCTTCCTTGAGCAGCCTGGTAGGAATGGGGTCTAATAGACATGTTGATGGTTTGGATGACGTAACTAATGAAAATAACTCAGACAGAACAATCTGAGAGAAAGAGTCTAACCAAATACCGGCATCACTGAAAGCAGCCAAAGATAACGATACGTCTTTGGGATGGTTATGAGTAATTTTTTTTCTCTAATAGTTAAAATTTTATTAGCAAAGAAAGTCATGAAGTCATTACTAGTTAAAGGAATACTCGGCTCAATAGAGCTCTGACTCTTTGTCAGCCTGGCTACAGTGCTGAAAAGAAACCTGGGGTTGTTCTTATTTTCTTCAATTAGTGATGAGTAGTAAGATGTCCTAGCTTTACGGAGGGCTTTTTTATAGAGCAACAGACTCTTTTTCCAGGCTAAGTGAAGATCTTCTAAATTAGTGAAACGCCATTTCCTTTCCAACTTACGGGTTATCTGCTTTAAGCTGCGAGTTTGTGAGTTATACCACGGAGTCAGGCACTTCTGATTTAAAGCTCTCTTTTTCAGAGGAGCTACAGCATCCAAAGTTGTCTTCAATGAGGATGTAAAACTATTGACGAGATACTCTATCTCACTTACAGAGTTTAGGTAGCTACTCTGCACTGTTGGTATATGGCATTAGAGAACATAAAGAAGGAATCATATCCTTAAACCTAGTTACAGCGCTTTCTGAAAGACTTCTAGTGTAATGAAACTTATTCCCCACTGCTGGGTAGTCCATCAGAGTAAATGTAAATGTTATTAAGAAATGATCAGACAGAAGGGAGTTTTCAGGGAATACTGTTAAGTCTTCAATTTCCATACCATAAGTCAGAACAAGATCTAAGATATGATTAAAGTGGTGGGTGGACTCATTTAGATTTTGAGCAAAGCCAATTGAGTCTAATAATAGATTAAATGCAGTGTTGAGGCTGTCATTCTCAGCATCTGCGTGGATGTTAAAATCGCCCACTATAATTATCTTATCTGAGCTAAGCACTAAGTCAGACAAAAGGTCTGAAAATTCACAGAGAAACTCACAGTAACGACCAGGAGGACGATAGATAACAACAAATAAAACTGGTTTTTGGGACTTCCAATTTGGATAGACAAGACTAAGAGTCAAGCTTTCAAATGAATTAAAGCTCTGTCTGGGTTTTTGATTAATTAATAAGTTGGAATGGAAGATTGCTGCTAATCCTCCGCCTCGGCCCGTGCTACGAGCATTCTGGCAGTTAGTGTGACTCGGGGGTGTTGACTCATTTAAACTAACATATTCATCCTGCTGTAACCAGGTTTCTGTAAGGCAGAATAAATCAATATGTTGATCAATTATTATATCATTTACTAACAGGGACTTAGAAGAGAGAGACCTAATGTTTAATAGACCACATTTAACTGTTTTAGTCTGTGGTGCAGTTGAAGGTGCTATATTATTTTTTCTTTTTGAATTTTTATGGTTAAATAGATTTTTGCTGGTTATTGGTGGTCTGGGAGCAGGCACCGTCTCTACGGGGATGGGGTAATGAGGGGATGGCAGGGGGAGAGAAGCTGCAGAGAGGTGTGTAAGACTACAACTCTGCTTCCTGGTCCCAACCCTGGATAGTCACGGTTTGGAGGATTTAAGAAAATTGGCCAGATTTCTAGAAATGAGAGCTGCTCCATCCAAAGTGGGATGGATGCCGTCTCTCCTAACAAGACCAGGTTTTCCCCAGAAGCTTTGCCAATTATCTATGAAGCCCACCTCATTTTTTGGACACCACTCAGACAGCCAGCAATTCAAGGAGAACATGCGGCTAAACATGTCACTCCCGGTCCGATTGGGGAGGGGCCCAGAGAAAACTACAGAGTCCAACATTGTTTTTGCAAAGTTACACACCGATTCAATGTTAATTTTAGTGACCTCCGATTGGCGTAACCGGGTGTCATTACTGCTGACGTGAATTACAATCTTACCAAATGTTCGCTTAGCCTTAGCCAGCAGTTTCAAATTTCCTTCAATGTCGCCTGCTCTGGCCCCCGGAAGACAATTGACTATGGTGTCGCTAACTTCACATTTCTCAAAACAGAGTCGCCAATAACCAGAGTTTGATCCTCGGCGGGTGTGTCGCCGAGTGGGGAAAAACGGTTAGAAATGTGAACGGGTTGGCGGTGTACACGGGGCTTCTGTTTAGGGCTACGCTTCCTCCTCACAGTCACCCAGTCGGCCTGCTTTCCCGGCTGCTCGGGATCTGCCAGAGGGAAAACTAACGCCGGCTAAGCTACCTTGGTCCGCACCGACTACAGGGGCCTGGCTAGCTGTAGAATTTTCCACGGTGCGGAGCCGAGTCTCCAATTCGCCCAGCCTGGCCTCCAAAGCTACGAATAAGCTACACTTATTACAAGTACCATTACTGCTAAAGGAGGCCGAGGAATAACTAAACATTTCACACCCAGAGCAGAAAAGTGCGGGAGAGACAGGAGAAGCCGCCATGCTAAACCGGCTAACTGGAATGCTACTCAAAATGATGCAGTACTACCATGTGTGCTGGGTTAATCCAAAAGATTAACTAATTTAAAAAGTTATATAAGTAACACAATTAATTGGCTTAGCAGTATTGTTAAGTTTATGGGGTCAATGGTAAGACAAACCCTTGTTCAAGTGTCAAGGCTTCTCAACCATTTTCCTTGCTAAAATCTAAATTCTTTGAAGTCCAGTGGCTGTGTGGAGTCGAGCCCTGGTCCCACCAAATAATGAACAGTGAATAATGAGCCATGCAGCATGTCTCTTTTTCAGTTTTTTTTTTTTTCTTTTTTGTATAAGAGGTATTCAGCAACTGTGGGAGAATAATGGCTCCGAGATGCTCTTAGAGTCAGAATATTCGGCTAACAAGGCCCATCTCTGAGCGTGGCGCTAATTTCAGGAAGTTCAAAATTTAGCAACAACAGTGTGGGGCAGATTGTATGAAGTACTATGAGGACGAACAAGGATTTTAGAGATGTGTGTGTGGTGAGGACAAGGCTGCTAAAAGACCATTATCTGAGGCCTAGCACCTACGAGGATGGGACAGGCTATTTTGGACAGGCTCAGCCCTCTTGCACACAATTCCACCTGCTTTGTGTGCTGGATGCTGTATATAAAATAATTATTTTGTATTAGATTAATCATTTTCTGTCAGAGCTTGGATGTTGAAAACACGTCTAATCGCTTCTGGAATCAGAGGACTCTTTTATCTGGACCCTTTTTGTCCCGTCTCTCTCCTGCTCCATGAAGTGTAGAATTTGTATGAATAGCTTGGTAAAACAGTTGCATGTTCATTCCTTCTTTATAAGCTGCTGTAAAAGTATGTTTATGATAGACTTTGCATCTTGTTAATGGATTAGATGAGGTATGCTCTGTGCGTACTGACACAGTGACTCGTGCGCAGTAAGAGCATTTACGCAGTGCGCCAGCTTGCAAAGAGTGATTTTTGCAGTCAATAACTGACAGACACAATGTTAAAAGTTTGATCATGGTATCAAAATGACTGTTTAAAGCTGCGGAAGAAATAAAGCCAGCGAGGAGTGTAGAGGCGACTGTCTATGAACGCAGAGTGCGATTTTGCAGACATATCAGACGAACACAAAGTTAAAAGTTGGATCACTGTGTAAAAATGCTGTTGAAGAAATAAAGCCAGCAAGAGGAAGCGGTGAGGTGATCCAGGAACCCGTGGTTCTGTTCTAGCTGGTCTGGTGCATTTAATGACTCTGGAGCACAGGTGAACAGCAGCCTGGCGCACGGCGCACACCGGCTGGACTGTACTGGATTGTCTATCTTTGAACTGCGTTTAAAAAATGAGACATTTTGAGTGGATGCTGTGAATCGAAAACCCACACTTTAAAGGGACAAGTGTGGGAGGGCTGGAGGTTTGGACCAAACCCATGCCTAAACGTGCACCAACATCGTGTTAACATGGCACTACGTGGATCGCATGTGGCTTGACGTGGATCATATGCTGTGACACGAGCCTTTGGAGGCTGGATGGGGCTGAAATGACAGGTCAGTCATGGCTCATTAGAGGCTGATACCTGGCACATGTGAAGTACTTAGAGGCTTCTTCATAGCGGATAAGTAATAATTAAAACATGGATCATTCTTCAAATATTCGCTAACACACCCATGCGTTGCTCATTATTCATGGCTTATTATTCATTGAGACCGAGGCTTAAGCTGCTTGCGCAGCGATAAATCCGCTGTGCACCCTCTTTATGCATATCTTAAAACTGGGCATATACAGTAGTGTTCAGAATAATTGTAGTGCTATGTGACTAAAAGTCCATTCAGCTGCTCCTTTGTTTGCACTTGGGGTCGCCACAGCAAATTCAAGGTGGAGCTGCATGTTGAATTGGCACAGGTTTTACGCCGGATGCCCTTCCTGACGCAACTCCACATTACATGGAGAAATGTGGCAGGGGTGGGATTTGAACCTGGAGCCTTCTGAACTGAATCCAAGCGCATTAACCACTTGGCCACCACCCCCGCTAGTAGTGCTATGTGACTAAAAAGATTAATCCAGGTTTTGAGTATATTTCTTATTGTTACAGGTGAAACAAGGTACCAGTAGATTCTCACAAATCCAGCAAGACCAAGCATTCATGATATGCACACTCTTAAGGCTATGAAATTGGGCTATTAGTTAAAAAAAAAAAAAAAAAATAGTAGTAGTGTGGCATTCAGTCAGTGAGTTCGTCAATTTTGTGGAACAAACAGGTGTGAAACAGGTGTCTCCTGTTTAAGGATGAAGCCAGCACCTGTTGAACATGCTTTTCTCTTTGAAAGCCTGAGGAAAATGGGACTTTCAAGACATTGTTTAGAAGAACAGCGTAGTTTGATTGAAAAGTTGATTGGAGAGGGGAAAACGTATACGCAGGTGCAAAAAAATTATAGGCTGTTCATCTACAATGATCTCCAGTGCTTTAAAATGGACAAAAAAAAAACAGACGCGTGGAAGAAAAAGGAAAACCATCAAAATGGATAGAAGAATAACCAGAATGGCAAATGGCATTGATCAGCTCCAGGATGATCAAATACAGTCTGGAGTTACCTGTAAAGCCTCGGTCCCACCGAATAATGAAGGCTGAAGAAGGAGCCACGCATGGGTGTGGGGTGATTATTTGAAGAATGACCCACGTTTTCATCTTAACACATATCCACTATGAAGGTGCCACTATGTGCCTCTCTGTACCCCGCATGTGCCACGTAGCAGCCTCTAGTGAGCCACGACCGACCTGTCATTACCGCCTCGAATGGCTCGCATCAGCCACACTAAGCCACGTAGTGCCATGATAGCACCATGATAATGCCATGTTGGTGCACGTTTAGGCATGAGTTTGGTCCAAACCTCCAGCCCTCCCACACCTGGTCCCTTTTAAAGTGTGGGTTTTCAATTCACAGATTCACGGCGGCATTTAAAGATGTCGCTTCTTTTTTTTTTTAAACGCATTCCAAAAATAGACACTCCATCACAGTTCCGCAGTTGTGCGCTGTGCGTCAGGCTGCAGTCCACCTGTCCACCACCAGACCAGCTAGACCCGAGCCACGGGTTCCTGGAGAGCCGCCTCTGTGCTCCTCGCTGGCTCCGCGGCTCTCTGGCTTTTTTTTTTTTTTTTTTTGCGGCTTTAAACACACAAAACTTTGTTTGTCCGTTTATTTCTGCAAAATCGCTCTTTTGCGCGCGCGCTGCTGTTGTCCTTTCATGGACAGCCGCCTCTCTGCTCTTTCTAGCGTCCGTTCCATCCGTGGCTTGCTGGCTTTATTTTTTCCCTGGCTTTAAGCACAATCATTTTTACAACGTGATTCCACTTTTGATTTTGTGTTCGTCCGTTTATTTCTTAAAAGCGCTCTTTTGCGCGCGGTGCCGTTCTGCATACAGAATGAGGTGGCCGTTCTATTATATACACCTGTGGATCATTTTCAATATATATATTTCTTTATTTCTTCCACAACTTACAAGTCACCATGATACAACTTTTAACTTTGTGTTATGTCTTCAAAATCGCTCTTTTGCACGCTCTCCACCTGTGTTGCCGCACAGCTCCTGCTCATAGCTGCTCCACTGGAGTTATTATCTTCCATGGCTTTAAACACGCATCCACTTTCACGCAGTCACCCAAATTTTAAGTTTGTGTTCGTCCAATATTGACTGAAGTATCTCTCTTTTGTGAGCTGGCGTTCTGCCTAAATGCTCGTTTGAAGCGTGATGAGTCACTATTGCCTCAGTGCGCACACACAGAACGGAGCTCATGTGATCCATTAATTCCAGAAGTGATTACAGGTATTTTCGGCATCCAAGGTTTGACAGAAAATGATTAATCCGCTACAAAATAATTATTTTACATAGAGTCCAGCGCACAGAGCGGGTGCAATTGTGTGCGCAAGAGGAGGAGCCGCTCCAAAAATAGCCTCTCAGGTCCTGCCTCAGTGCGCACACACAGTGATCCATTAACAAGATATTAAATCAACATACTTTTACATACAACAGACATCAACATACAGACATACTTTTATAGCAAGGAACTGTTTTATCAAGCTATAAAAAAAACATTAAAAATAATTAAAATACATCCCACATGGAGCAGGAAAGAGAGGGGAAAAAAGTGTCCAGATGAAACAGTCCTCTGTGATGCCAGAAGTGATTAGAAGTGTTTTCAGCATCCAAGGTTTGGCAGAAAATGATTAATCCACTACAAAATGTATAAAGTCCAGCGCACAGAGCAGGTGCAATTGTGTGCGCAAGAGGAGCCGCTCCAAAAATAACCTCTCAGGTCATGCGAAGGTGCCAGGCGCACGGATAATGGACTTTTTGCAGACTCGTAAGCACCACACAAATGCCTCTAAGCCGTCCCAGTAACTCGAATACAAACTGCGCCACGCTGTTGTTGCTAAATTTTGAACATCTTGAAATTAGCGCCACGCTCAGAGAGGAGCCTCGTTAACTGAAGATAATGCCTCTAAGAGCCACTCTGAGCCACTATAATGCCACGACAGCTCACGAAACAAAAAAAAACAGGCTGCCTGGCTCCTTCTTCACTCGGTGGGACTGAGGCTTAAGTGCTGTGACAGTTAGACACCTGTGTGAAGCTAATTTATTTGCAAGAATCCCCCGCAAAGTCCCTCTGTTAAATAAGACGTGCAGAAGAGGTTACATTTTGCCAAAGAACACATCAACTGGCCTAAAGAGAAATGGAGGAATATTTTGTGGACTGATGAGAGTAAAATTGTTCTTTTTGGGTCCAAGCGCTGCAGACAGTTGGTGAGACGACCCGCAAACTCTGAATTCAAGCCACAGTTCACAGTGAAGCATGGTGGTGCAAGCATCATGATATGGGCATGTTTCTCCTACTATGGTGTTGGGCCTATATATCGCATACCAGGTATCATGGATCAGTTTGGATATGTCAAAATACTTGAAGAGGTCATGTTGCCTTATGCTGAAGAGGACATGCCCTTGAAATGGGTGTTTCAACAAGACAATGACCCCAAGCACACTAGTAAATGATCAAAATCTTGGTTCCAAACCAACAAAATTAATGCCTCGCAGATGTGAAGAAATCATGAAAAACTGTGGTTATACAACTAAATACTAGTTTAGTGATTCACAGAATTGCTAAAAAACAGTTTGAAAATAATAGTTTTGAGTTTGTAGCGTCAACAGCAGATGCTACAATTATTGTGAACACCCCCTTTTCTACTTTCTTTTTTACTAATAGCCCAATTTCATAGCCTTAAGAGTGTGCATATCATGGATGCTTGGTCTTGTTGGATTTGTGAGAATCTACTGGTACCTTGTTTCCCATGTAACAATAAGGAATATACTCAAAACCTGGAGTAATCTTTTTAGTCACATAGCACTACTATTATTCTGAACACTACTGTAATTAAACAAGGGGTGTAAAGTTCTGATTGAACCCACTGGTTATCAGCCCAAAAAGCATTTTTTGATTGGTCAGTGTGGGATATATTAAACCTGACTCACTTACAAAAAAAAAAAAAGTCTGGTAACTACAGTACATTCATGCACCTGAAAACAGAAAATTTCCCATTGCTAAAACAATTCTATACATGGGTGATTCTTAAACTACGGCCACTTTTTTGTCCCTTGATCATATTTTATGAACAAAAGAAAAAAGGGGAAATTTCACACTTTTATAGTTATCTTTACAATGAAAGTGTTTTAAGAAATTTGTCCCAGTAGTCTGACTTTTTCACCTTTTTTCAGCATCATTATATGCAAATATTGCCGTTTTGTGCTTGTCCCACACCCAGACTTATGATCTTCAATGATAAAAATGAATAGTAAACGTTTTTTCTAATGTTTTAAAATATCTCTGAATAAAATATCAGTAAAATAATCAAAACATAATTGGGGTATTCAATGTCATACAACTGTTGTGATTTTTTTTTTTTTTACCGAAATGTAGTTGTCCCACACTATTGCCGTAATTTCCACCACAACGATAATGTCCCTTTAAAGAGTTTGTATGAAAGATTGTGTGGGTAGTTTCTATGGAGATAAACAGTGACATCGGAGCACATGTATATAGCGCCAAATCACAACAAACAGTTGCCCCAAGGCGCTTTATATTGTAAGGCAATGGTGTGGTGGAAATTACATTTACAAGGCCAATAGTGCCCGTAGTTAAAGAATCACCCACATATGTTTTGTAATGATTCACTATTTTCAACAGGCATTGAGACTGGCTGTGCACTTATTGTTGGCCCATACGCTGCTAGAAAAAGCCCATTTTCTTTTTATGATTAGTAGGCCTTTGGCCCATTTGCTGTATTACCCAGGAACATCCCTGAAGCCCCATAATGGCTGTTAGATACTGATATCTACAGGTCAGATAACATAAAGAGTTCCTATATTACAAGTTAGAGACCACCAAGCACAATTAGTCAAGGAATATTATAGTCTTTGAAATCAAGTCATTTTTTTCCTCATATTTGGAAGTGGTTTTATTGTTCAATTGTATGTGGGAAAGGTGACATTTGTTTTGCCTTTCTACTACTTAGCTTTACTGAGACAACTAATGAAAATCATCAGGAGACTAGTCGGCGATTAAATTTGACATTGAATGAATTAAGGCCAATTTTGAATCTTCATGGTGAAACACACGTGACATTTATTAAAACAAATATAAGCACAAAATCGCATTCACATTTACTAGGCATAGACTGCTAGTTTGAGTGAACTAATTCTGCCAAGGTTCACATACTTTCTTCACTGAGTGAAGGGAGTGGTGGCATCACCAGCAAATCTATTCTTTTAAGGGATAAATTAACTTAATAAATGGCTTTCAACTAGTTGACCATTACAACTAGTTGTCCCATCCCTAGTATTCACAGAGATTTATTTGTTCCTTGCCCTCCAAAAGGGGGACATTGAAATGGGTTGTGCGCGTCTGTCATGCCCCTTGTCACTATGAAAGCTCATTAACTATTCCAGGTTCTGCTATAATCAAATCAAATCAATTTTATTTATATAGCGCCAATTCACAACAAACAGTTGCCCCAAGCCGCTTTATATTGTATGGCAAAAGCCATACAATAATTACAGAAAAACCCCAACTGTCAAAAGGTCCCCCTGTGAGCAAGCACTTGGCGACAGTGGGAAGGAAAAACTCCCTTTTAACAGGAAGAAACCTCCAGCAGAACCAGGCTCAGGGAGGAGCAGTCTTCTGCTGGGACTGGTTGGGGCTGAGGGGAAAGAATCAGGAAAAAGACATACTGTGGAAGAGAGCAGAGGTCAATCACTAATGATTAAATGCAGAGTGGTGCATACAGAGCAAAAAGAGAAAGAAACACTCAGTGCATCATGGGAACCCCACAGCAGTCTAAGTCTATAGCAGCATAACTAAGGGATGCAGAGTCACCTGATCCAGCCCTAACTATAAGCTTTAGCAAAAAGTAAAGTTTTAAGCCTAATCTTAAAAGTAGAGAGGGTGTCTGTCTCCCTGATCCGAATTGGGAGCTGGTTCCACAGGAGAGGAGCCTGAAAGCTGAAGGCTCTGCCTCCCATCTCAGTGCTGAAGAAGTCTCCTGTTATCACCCTATGGTCTTCACTCTGGTAACCTTGAAGTGCTTTGAGAGCCTGGTTCTTCAGGATGTCAAAGACTATCTCTCCCCCAGACTTTGATCCTCACCAGTTCGCATACCGCACGAACAGAGACACTGAGGATGGCACCACCATAGCTGTCCACTAAGTCCCCTGGAACAGCAGCATAGCTATGTCCAGATGCTCTTCATGGACTACAGCTTTCATTACAATCATTCCAGACATTCTCATCACCAAACTGAGCACCCTCAGCATTCCCTCTCTTGCCTGTGCCTGGATTGAGGACCATCTCTTCAACCGGCCCCAGACTGTGAGACTTGGCCCCCATCTCGCTTTCACTTGCACGCTGAGCACTGGCTTACCTCAGGGCTGTCTGCCGATCCCCCTCCTGTACTACATCTACACCCACGACTGCAGTCCGGCCCACATCAACCTCATTGTCAAGTTTGCTGATGACACCACAGTGGTCGGACTCCTCTCAAAGAAAGACGAGCCTGCCTACAGGAGGGAGGTCCTGAAGTTGGCAGCCTGGTGTTCAGAGCCAGATTACTCTCTGAACACCAGAAAACCAAGGAAATCATTGTAGACTTCAGAAAACACAGCACCAATCTAGCCCCTTTTTACATTAACAGTGAGTGTGTGGATAGGGTCCACACCTTCCAGGTTTCTCAGCATCCTTATCTCCGCTGTCATCTGAACAACAATACGGTTGTCATCAAGAAGTCTCAACAGTGGCTACACTTCCCAGACTTCAGCCTGACATTGGGGTGACTGTGAGGCATTGATGTGTAAAGTGCTTTGAGTGTCTGATGCAGATGGAAAAGTGCAATATAAGTGATTTCAAGGACCTGGTGTAACTTTGACTGGTCCTCGCATGCACAGGAGCAGTCTTTCCAACACTAGTTATACCTACACATGTAATACATCATGTAGTGTAATCGCCACACTTTTATCCCTAAGACTATCAAGGCTGATATTCTTGTTTGCTGTATGAACATCTGTATGTCCAGCTGTTTTCTGTGCATTTTAGTGAACATGGCCTTATTGATCAGCAGAAACTGTTGATATCAGCACAGTTTTGAATTGGCACCTGGTTAATGTCAAAGGATGGTACTTTGTCTTCAGAGCTCAAAATCAATGTTGCCCCCCCCCCCCCCCCCCCCCCCCCCAAAAAAAAAGCATATCCATTGTAAGTACCAGATGGTTTATATTATGTTACTCTGCTGCAACAACCTTTTTGATTTTGGTCTCAGAAGATTAGGTACAGATAGCTGAAGTTTGTATAATAAATAATATGCATTGCATTAATTAAAAAAAAAAAAAATCCTTGTAAGCGACTAGTATTTTCTATAAGCTTTTACTATAAACTGAGTGTTTATGTTTGGTGATGTGTAATTAAAAACATACATTTGAAACAACCCTTGCTTTCTTCCAGTATGAAGCATTTGTTCTAGAAAATAATGTGGGAGCTCTGGTCACAAACATGATGGTAACTGATGGTGATGATCCACATTCACTGGCCTGGAATGCAAAGTTCACAATCGTTGGCGGTGATCCAAACAATCACTTCTCTGTTTCAACGGCACCCAGCAAAGACCAAGGAGTCCTTGTGACTGCTAAGGTTGGACTTTTTTTCAGTTTCATGCTGTGTGTGTGGGGGGGGGGGGGGGATTTCTTGTTAATATGCTATAAACTGATTAGATTTGTGGAAATTTTAGGGATATACGTATTTGCATCTCTCAGCACAGGTCAGTTCTCTTGTGGACATATTTCATTAATAAAGTTGGTAGATGCAAACCATTTCAGTATGGGCTTATTATGTCTTCAAAGGTTTTGCACAGTATTGTCTACATAAGCCACATAGATATGCCAGCATAAATGTATACATTAGTTACGTTCTGCGAGGTGCTGACATGTCTGTAAGCACTTCTTGTCTTTCTATACCCAGGAACTTGATTATGAGACGACCAGCAAATACACCCTTTTGATTGCAGTAGAAAATGAAGCTCCTTTTGCCATTGCAATGCCCACTTCTACTACCACTGTGACAGTGAATGTGAAGGATGTCAACGAAGCACCAATTTTCTCTCCTGAGCAGAAACTTGTGGTAAAAAAGGAGGATTTGGCTCTTGACTCTGAGCTGACACAGTATACTGCTACAGACCCAGATATTAGCCGCAATCAGAAAGTCAGGTAAACATAAATGTCTTGATAATAAATGCTCTGTTTTGTTTTAAAACATTATCACTGGTACATATTGGAGGATATGGGAAAATGTTTGTGATCAGGTTTACCTGTGAAATTTGTGGGATTTTAAGTCTCTTTTTGTTTACCAGAGAGAATGCATGTTGAGTTAAACCCTTAAAATATTTCAGTGCAGTAATTGGTTAAAACTTTTGGAATTACAGCAGTATCCATTCTGCTTTCTGTACAACATTGGGTTTGTAATTCCCTTAAATTAATAAAAGTTTCTGTCATTGTTCAAAGAAGAAAATGGTTTTGGAACAAACTGAAATGAGAGTATTTCATTGGTAGTATGAATACAAATTCTCCCCCCCAATCAAAACATTGATTAAACAATTGTAAATGTTCATAGTGAAGGAGGCTTGATGCATTTGTCTTATTTGGTCTGTGTTCAGGTATAAAGTGTTGCGGGATCCTGCAGGGTGGTTGGCAGTGAAACAAGACACAGGCCTGATTCTAGTCAAGAGCTCCATGGACAGAGAGTCCCCCTTTGTGAAGGACGACAAATACACGGCACTAATTATTGCATATGATGATGGTAGGTGATGAGAACTAGACTTCCATGAATTAAACATTGCTAAGACTCCCAAATGGGAACGAATCATTCTGTGATATATTTCCTGCACTTGGACACTAAAATGTAGATGAGTGGTTTAATTAGTCTCAGCAACCTTGTCAGCAAACTCCAAAACATTAATGCTATCTTCAGGTCACTCACCAAATTGAAAGACCACCATATACTGGAGATTATGTAACAGCAATTTCTGTCTCTGTCCACACGTCTCTCCCACCCGAAATTGGTATAAGCGCTCTAAAATCAACTTTTCACATTTTTAGGAGGAATTTCATGAAAATGAAAAGGTCCCGCACTCCGTCTTACTTGCTGTAGAAAAATTTATTCAGGACTGTAAATTTTTCTACAGCAAGTAAGACGGAGTGCGGGACCTTTTCATTTTCATGTTAAGCTGGGCTTGTTCCTTATCTCCTACGCACCCGTTTGAGGAGTCTGATGTGTGAAGTTTTCTCTCTCTAGGAGGAATTTCACAAAACGTGGTAAAAGTCCTTGTTATCGGTTGATAATACACATAATCATATTGTTTGAGTTTGGCCCATTTTATCAGGGGGTATGGCCCTTGTTTAACAAATCTAGGCTCCATCAGTTTCATGAGTGGGTGCCTGCATTCTAATAGTCCTCTCACATTTTTAACATGAATTTTAAGAACTTGGTACAATTCCTTGTTATAGGTTGGTAAATGCGCATATTGTAAAAACCTAGACACTACTAGTTTCATGAGTTAGTTGATTTCAAAGTACAGGCACCATCACATACCTTGAAATGTTATCACAATGTAGGAAGCAGTTTATACAAGGTGTCCCAAAAAAGTGCCACAAAAATAAAGCCATAGAAAATCTGTACACTTTTGGATGTTATGTCACATGTCATCTTGAAGCATATTTCAGGGAATTTTATTTCTGATGTTCATTTCTAATTTCACCTGAGTTTGTAAGAGTTTTGGCATTCACAAGATGTGCTCAATATGTGCACCGCTCTGGTTCGGCCAGTCTCCCTTTAACATTGTGAACAGTTCTATCAGTTTGAAACGTCTTTATAATTCTCCATAGTGTCTTTCTGTCTGGAGCTTTTCTAACTGCAAAATGACATTGATATTGTCGTTGGGTCGATTTGGTCTCAAAGTAGAATTCTAGCAGTTTCCCTGTTTGTTCGACTGTAAGCGGCATAGTAATTGCATCTGTCTCAAAATACATCAGAAGAAATTCTTCACATATACCTTGATGTCTGGGGGGGGGGGGAGCAGAATTCAGATTAGCCATTGCAGAATTGGAGTCCAATGATTTTGTGGCACTTTTTTTGGTGGGACACCCTGTATTATGAACTTTTGTCTTGGCCTGATTTTATTGTGATCTTATTCCTTACCAGATGAGGTCCCAGCCACAGGAACCGGTACTCTAGTGATCCAGCTGGAAGACGTCAATGACAATGCACCTACCATTGACGAACGGGAAATCAGGGTGATTTCTCTTTTCAGATGCTGAAAAAAATAGATTTTTTTTTTAAGTGGCTAAAAGTGGTGCTTTATAGCTGTTTAATGCACAAGGCTAGATATGTGGTGGCGTTCCTTAGCCCCAGTCACTAAAAACAGTCAAAACACAAAGTCAGGGTTGCCAGTGATTCTTTTACAATGTGTATACATATTTGAGTGAGACTGTCCTGAGTGAAAAGACAACCCCAGAATCCTCTTTAAAAAAAAAAAAAAAAAAAAAAAAAAAAAAAAGTTAGTGCGGAAAAAAGTTTGAAGTTGTTCAATAATAAAAACTGAGAAACAAAAGGGCCATGGAGACGGTTGACATTCTATAAGTTAGCTTATTCCTGACAATTAATAGGACACTGTTAAAGCCACCGGTGGTCAGGGAAGCCGTCCGACTGAAGTAGGAGTCTTTCTGGAATATGTTATCTCGGAGGACTCTGAGGCAGTTGCAAGGTACCAACAGGCCTGAAGAGCGGCAGCCTCTGCTGTGGGGAAGGCAAAGAAGTGGGTATGGGAGGAGTTCAGAGCAACCATGGAGAAGGACTTTTGATCGGCACCAAGGTGCTTCTGACGAACCGTGAGGCACCTCAGGAGGTGAAAACAACTAACCAGCCAAGCTGTCTACAGTATGGATGGGACTCTGTTGACATCAACTGAGGATGTAATTTGCTGCTGGAAGGAATATTTTGAGGAACTCCTGCATCAGACCAGTGCACATTCAAGGACAGAGCTGGAAGCTGATGGAGGATTATCATCAGAGTCACTGAGGTATTCAAACAATTCCGCAGTGACAAGGGCCCGGAGATTGATTAGAGCTGTCCAAAAATGCTGAAGGCTCTGGGTGTGGAGGGATGGTCTTGGATAAGACATCATCTGGAGGGGGCCTGGGAGTATGCCCATCCAGTTGATGTGTTTTGTGGACTTGGAGAAAGTGTATGATCAGGTACCCCGGAAGATACTGTAGGAGGTGTTGTGGTAGTATGGAGAGAGGGGGTCCCTTCTCAGGGCCATCCAATCTCTGTACTCACAAAGCGAGAGCTCTGCTCAGCAGTAAGTCGGACTCGTTTCCAGTGGAGTTTGGACTGCGCCTTGTCACCAATCCTATCTGTGATATTCATGGACAGGATATCCAGGCACAGTCAGGGGAAGGAGGGTATCCAGTTTGTTGGGCTCAGGGTCTCATCACTGCTTTTTGCAGATGATGTGGTCCTATTGGCTTCATCAGCCTGTGACCTCCAGCATTCACTGGATCGGTTTGCAGAGTGTGAAGCGGCTGGGATGAGGATCAGCACCTCTAAATCTGAGGCCATGGTTCTCAGCAGGAAAACTGTGGACTACCTACTCCGGTTAGGGAATGCGGTCTTTAAGTACCTCGGGGCTTGTTCACGAGTGAGGGGACAATGGAGCGTGAGATTGGCCAGAGAATTGGCGCAGCAGGGGTAGTATTGCATTGGCTCTACCGTACTGTTGGGAACTGAGCCAAAAGGCGAAGCTCTCAATCTACTGCTCAGTCTTCATTCCTACTCTCATGAGGATCATGAGACCGCGGGTACAAGCGGCCAAAATGGGCTTCCTTAGGAGGGTGACTGGTGTCTCCCTTAGAGATAGGGTGAGAAGCTTGGTCATCCGTGGGGAGCTCCGAGTAGAGCCTCTGCTCCTTCCCATTGAAAGGAGCCAGCTGAGGTGGTTTGGGCGTCTGGTAAAGGGGCTTTCATGGTGGCATATTCGTAGACCTGCTCATTACAGCGTATCATCTACGCTGTAATGAGCAGCTCTCTGCCCACTTCACAAGGAGTTTTTTTCTCAATACGCAGCAGTATGTTGAGGGCTACACGCGTAGGACGAAAGAAATGAAACCTGTTTAATTTTCTTCGGCGTACAGCACAGCATGGAGCCTTCACGCGAGTACACGCAGCGCCGTGCTACTGTCCGCTATTGTGAGCCCGCCCACGCTTCAACACGGTACTGTGCGCCACTTCACATCTCCCTGTTCTTCTGGAGCTATAAATACTGCAAGATCGTTGCTTCACTTCATCATACTGGACTAATTATATGTGAGGACTGTTTCACTGTGTCGCATCGTTTCATAAAAGCTCTCTCTCTCTCTCATCAGAGCTGTGGCTCTTTAAAATAAACGCGCACTCGCTGCATGTCGGTGCGCTCATCAAACGCCCTGATCGATCAGTCTGATCAAAACTGTGACTCTAAAAAATAAACGCGCACTCGCTGCATGTCGGTGCGATCATCAAACGCCCTGATCGGTTAGTCTGATCAAAGCTGAAGAGCTGTGACTCTAAAATAAATGCGCACTCGCTGCATAAAAAAAATAATAATGTTAAATGACTGTTTTTGAGCCGCACCACACCATGCAGTAGAGAACAGAGCGCACTTCCACAAAGGCAGAAAATAGCACTGAACTGTGGTGCAGCATGGCACACACGACTGTGTGCACACATTAAAACGCGAACACACACAGCTGCAAATATGAACGAACACTGTTAAAGGCTGAGTATGAGCATATTTCTGCCGTATTTAAATGAAACGCAACGCTGCAATGAGCAGCTCTACGAATATGCCACTGTGAAAGCCCCTTAAGGATGCCCCCTGGGGGCCTCCCTAGGGACATGTTCCAGGCATGTCCATCTGGGAGGAGACCCCGGGGAAGACCCTGGACGAGGTGGAGAGATTGTCTCCACACTGGTGTGGGAAGGCCTCAGTATCCCCCAGACAGAGGTGGTCAATGTGGACTGGGAAAGGGAAGTATGGTGTCCCCTGCTGGTGCTGTTGCATCCACAACCTGATCCTGGGTAAGGAGTTGAAGATGAGTGAGTGAGTGAGCGATTTTAAAGCAACTTCTTTTAAAGTAACTTCTGGTCTTTTCAAAAGCAAATTTATGTGCACCCACACACCCTCCTACAGACGCTGTTAAATGGTGAATAAGATATTTGTTATGGAATTCCCCTCAAGTAAATTTGTTCTCTTCTTTTACAAGATGTTTCTAAAATAGACATAATGCTTGGTTTCAGTAGAAATTAAATTTTGTCAGTTTAGTGAGATTTGAGACACTTTAATGTGTCTTTAACAGTCACAATTCATTAAAAGTTCAATGTTGTAAACCTGAGACCTATTCTCAAGACTTGATTTATGCTTTAATTGAAGACTTTTTGGGTTCGTGAAAGTTTTCATGTTTAATCAGACAAACAAGAATTTCAATATGTAGTGAAAATTCACAAATCCAATTTTTTCCCCCCTTCCCTGAAATCTGACCCTTTGGTTCCACAGGTGTGTAACAAGGACATGGTTCCACAGCTGCTGTCTGTAACTGATAAAGATGGGCCGGGATTTGCTGCTCCATACAGTGTCATCTTACAAGGCTCATCGAAGACCAACTGGACTGCTAAGATGAATGACTCTAGTGGGTACAGCATTCCTACATGACTCTCAGAAAGAGATGAGATTTATTATCATTGTCATTACATGAGTACAACAACGAAATTACATTTACACTGAAATTGCCTCAGACAAAATACAGCAGTTAATCCGCAATTATTACTACTTGAACATAATAATGGCACACATTAGAATTAAAGACAACACATACATTTGACACTGTTTATGTGCACTAAACCTGAAGCAGTCCTTCATCCGAATTGAGTCAAAGTTGGTGAAGGCTGCAGCAGGAGGGGCCCGTGCCGCTCAGCTTGGGGAGTTGAAGGCTGTAACAATAAAAACCACGCTGCCTTCGAGGTGGCATGGAGGAAGCCAGGGTGAGGGGAGAGGAGAGACATTGGGGGGGCGGGGGGGGGTTAGTAATAGGGATGGAGGGAGGGAGACATGCGTCATGTGCAGATGAGTTAAGTTTGTCAGTTTCTGTCCGTGTGTACGTAAGATAAGAAGGGGGAGCTGAATTCCTTCACCAAGGTCGTAGATCCTTCTGGGGGGTCCAGACTCCACCGGAAACGATTCACTGATTAACATCCCTCTGAACAGGTGGGATGAGTGAGATGATTTCCTCGGTGAAATCACCTGCTGGATTCTGTGGTTGCAAAGAAAACCTGCACTCTGTCAGCCCATTCTGGAATAGTTTGGACACCACTGCCATAGCCTGTGCTGTCCACCAGTTCCTTTTGAACTCTAATATTTAAAGACTACATTACCTAGCAAATATGACTCTTAAAATTCTGTGTGTTCAAGGTTGTGTAGTAGGGATGTGAATCTTACAACAGCTCACGATTCAGTTCCGATTCTTGGGGTGAGGATTTGATTCAGAATCGATCTTCAATTGAAAGAGCTCTGAGAAATATACTCAACAAAAATATAAATGCAACACTTTTGGTTTTGCTCCCATTTTGTATGAGATGAACTCAAAGATCTAAAACTTTTTCCACATACACAATATCACCATTTCCCTCAAATATTGTTCACAAACCAGTCGAAATCTGTGATAGTGAGCACTTCTCCTTTGCTGAGATAATCCATCCCACCTCACAGGTGTGCCATATCAAGATGCTGATTAGACACCATGATTAGTGCACAGGTGTGCCTTAGACTGCCCACAATAAAAGGCCACTCTGAAAGGTGCAGTTTTGTTTTATTGGGGGGGGGGATACCAGTCAGTATCTGGTGTGACCACCATTTGCCTCATGCAGTGCAACACATCTCCTTCGCATCATCCGTGAAGAGAACACCTCTACATGCCAAACGCCAGCGAATGTGAGCATTTGCCCACTCAAGGCGGTTACGACGAACTGGAGTCAGGTCGAGACCCCGATGAGGATGACGAGCATGCAGATGAGCTTCCCTGAGACGGTTTCTGACAGTTTGTGCAGAAATTCTTTGGTTATGCAAACCGATTGTTTCAGCAGCTGTCCGAGTGGCTGGTCTCAGATGATCTTGGAGGTGAACATGCTGGATGTGGAAGTCCTGGGCTGGTGTGGTTACACGTGGTCTGCGGTTGTGAGGCTGGTTGGATGTACTGCCAAATTCTCTGAAATGACTTTGGAGACGGCTTATGGTAGAGACATGAACATTCAATGCACGAGCAACAGCTCTGGTTGACATTCCTGCTGTCAGCATGCCAATTGCACGCTCCCTCAAATCTTGCGACATCTGTGGCATTGTGCTGTGTGACAAAACTGCACCTTTCAGAGTGGCCTTTTATTGTGGGCAGTCTAAGGCACACCTGTGCACTAATCATGGTGTCTAATCAGGATCTTGGTATGGCACACCTGTGAGGTGGGATGGATTATCTCAGCAAAGGAGAAGTGCTCACTATCACAGATTTATACTGGTTTGTGAACAATATTTGAGAGAAATGGTGATATTGTGTATGTGGAAAAAGTTTTAGATCTTTGAGTTCATCTCATACAAAATGGGAGCAAAACCAAAAGTGTTGCGTTTATATTTTTGTTGAGTATAGTTATATTACTTAAAAAAATGTTTATGTTTAAGAAAATGCAGCTTTACAAGGCTAATCAAGTGATTCTAAAGATGTAAATTTACTTATCTGCTTTGCTCGTTCAGAGTTGGCTGGCATTTTAAGCGAAGTGATGGAGTGTGCGCTGGTCAGTAGTCAGCAGAGACTGCTGCTCCACTTCTTTTAGCTCCGGGTGATGCCGTAGCATGTGGGCTTAGTGAATTTGAAGTGTTTCCAAAGTACTTGACTTTCATTTTGCAGATTTTGCACACTGCACAAGTCATGCCAAGCTCCTTCTTACACAGCAAATAATAAAATCCAAAATGCACCCAAACATTTGCTTTCAGCAAAGACGGTGCTGGCTGAATTAGCTCTTCGTCCGCCGTGCTAAGCTGCAGCTCACGAATGTTTGAAGCACGCGGGACCCACCCCTCGTGGGGACGCTGTAGTATGAAGGCCGTTGCCTAACAAACAGTACACACAGGGAGTAAGCAAGAAAATGTTTAAAAAATGCTTTTTAAAAATTGATTTTTAGACATTTTGGATCGATTCAGAATCTTAATAAATAAGTATTGTGATTCGGACGTTAATCTTTTTTTTTTTTCCCCCGGCACCCCTATTGTGTAGTAATTAGTGACCATTCAAGGTTACATTACGCTTTTCACATAGTGAATATGCTGTGTTGTCTCATCTCCCTTTTCTGCAGAAACGGGGATCATTTTGACTTTAGCCACTGACCTGCCCCAAGGAGACTACAGTGTTGTCTTGAGGGTTGCAGACAATCAAGGCATGGAGCAGGACAGCACCATCAATGCCAAAGTGTGCAGCTGCACTGGAAAGTATGAGGCGTGTACTGCATTGAGAGAGGCTGGTGGCCATCTGCCCATTATACTGGGAATACTGGGAGCCATCCTTTTGCTGCTCTGTGAGTGTGATTGCTGTTGCAGATGGAAATGAAATAGGAAGTTATAAAATGACAAAACAATTTCAGGTTGAGAAACAAAACCTACAACCCCTGGCAAAAATTATGGAATCACCGGCCTCGGAGGATGTTCATTCAGTTGTTTAATTTTGTAGAAAAAAAGCAGATCACAGACATGACACAAAACTAAAGTCATTTCAAATGGCAACTATCTGGCTTTAAGAAACACTATAAGAAATCAGGAAAAAAAAATTGTGGCAGTCAGTAACGGTTACTTTTTTAGACCAAGCAGAGGGAAAAAAATATGGAATCACTCAATGCTGAGGAAAAAAATTATGGAATCATGAAAAACAAAAGAATGCTCCAACACATCACTAGTATTTTGTTGCACCACCTCTGGCTTTTATAACAGCTTGCAGTCTCTGAGGCGTGGACTTAATGAGTGACAAACAGTACTCTTCATCAATCTGGTTCCAACTTTCTCTGATTGCTGTTGCCAGATCAGCTTTGCAGGTTGGAGCCTTGTCATAGACCATTTTCTTCAACTTCCACCAAAGATTTTCATTTGGATTAAGATCTGGACTATTTGCAGGCCATGACATTGACCCTATGTGTCTTTTTGCAAGGAGTGTTTTCACAGTTTTTGCTCTATGGCAAGATGCATTATCATCTTGAAAAATTATTTCATCATCCCCAAACATCCTTTCAATTGATGGGATAAGAAAAGTGTCCAAAATATCAATGTAAACTTGTGCATTTATTGATGATGTAATGATGTAGTGCCTTTACCTGACATGCAGCCCTTATCATCAATGACTGTGGAAATTTACATGTTCTCTTCAGGCAGTCATCTTTATAAATCTCATTGGAACGGCACCAAACAAAAGTTCCAGCATCATCACCTTGCCCAATGCAGATTCGAGATTCATCACTGAATATGACTTTCATCCAGTCATCCACAGTCCACGATTGCTTTTCCTTGCCCATTGTAACCTTGTTTTTTTTCTGTTTAGGTGTTAATGATGGCTTTCGTTTAGCTTTTCTGTATGTAAATCCCATTTCCTTTAGGCGGTTTCTTACAGTTCGGTCACAGACGTTGACTCCAGTTTCCTCCCATTTGTTCCTCATTTGTTCATTTTCGATTTTTGACACATTGCTTTAAGTTTTCTGTCTTGACGCTTTGATGTCTTCCTTGGTCTACCAGTATGTTTGCCTTTAACAACCTTCCCATGTTGTTTGTATTTGGTCCAGAGTTTAGACACAGCTGACTGTGAACAACCAACATCTTTTGCAACATTGCATGATGATTTACCCTCTAAGAGTTTGATAATCCTCTCCTTTGTTTCAATTGACATCTGTTGTGTTGGAGCCATGATTCATGTCAGTCCACTTGGTGCAACAGCTCTCCAAGGTGTGATCACTCCTTTTTTATATGCAGACTAACGAGCAGATCTGATTTGATGCAGGTGTTAGCTTTGGGGATGAAAATTTACAGGGCGATTCCATAATTTATTCCTCAGAATTGTGAGTCCATATTTTTTTTCCCTCTGCTTGGTCTAAAAAAGTAACCGTTACTGACTGCCACAATTTTTTTTTCTTGATTTCTTATAGTTTCTTAAAGCCAGAAAGTTGCCATTTGAAATGACTTTAGTTTTGTCATTCTGTGATCTGCTTCTTTTCTACAAAATTAAACTGAATGAACATCCTCTGAGGCTGGTGATTCCATAATTATTGCCAGGGGTTGTATACTTGAAGAATGTCTTGCTACACGGATATACAAGTATTAACATTCAGAAAATGTAACTTTTTCAGTCAATCAATTGAGGCACCTGTGCTGCTTTATGTGACTGATTTGAGGGGAGGGGGTGGTGAGGTATTTAATTTTATAGCAAACCTTTTGTGTGTTCAGTGCTGGTGTTACTGCTGTTGATGTTCTTGAGGCGGAGGAGAGGTGAGAAAAAGGAGCCTCTGCTGCAGGACGACGATATCAGAGACAACATCTATTACTATGATGAAGAAGGGGGAGGAGAGGATGATCAGGTAACAAAGATTTCTTGTACTGTGAAGTCTTAAATCTCAGGATGCAATTTCACACCTCTCAATCACTTTCCTCAGGAAGTTTGACTTACAGCAGTGATTACCCAAACATCGGTTCACCCCAAAGAGCATAGGATAGCTGTAGTGTAAACTGTACTGTAGCTGGAGTGGGTACACCTCTGTCATTGTAGAAATTGACATTTAATTTTACCTTCCCTGTTTCCCCACATGCACGGGTGGTGCCAGAGGGGGCTAACTGACAGTTACACAAATACTGCCAGTGCAACTGCAAGCATCCAGGATGTAACCTGGATTAGATATAGCACCCCAAAGAAAATAATGGCTCATTTATTTTCTCATGTTTTTAAGACCTTGTCCACAGTGAAACTGAACTTTCACCAAATGATCTTTGTCTTGGTAATTTCCAAAAAGTGTTCCATTCAAGAAATCTCTCCGTTCTCACAGATCCAGTGAAACTGTGTAGTGCATATGCTTGGCCTGTAATGTGCCCACAAAAAAAAATAAAGAAGCCGTGAAGCTAATCAATTTAGCAACGGAAGTGGCACACAGAGGCACTTGTGAATAAATGAATGGTTTTTACGAAGTCCCTCAGTGTTTGTCTGTTCTAGGTGGCTTTCTTAGCCAGAGCTGAGACGATGCTGGTGCTTTGTCCCACCACCAAGAAGAAGAAAAATTAGCTTATGTTAAATTACACTGTTAACAACAACAACAGCTTTATCTGAGGTCATTATGAGGCCCTGAGGTTACAGAGGCAGGGCTATGACATCATCCTTTCAGAACAGGAAGATGCAAATCTGGCATTTTCAAATTTGTGATTTGATAAATATTTCACTCAGAAAATATGCATTCTTAACAGAAATGATTCTTACACATTTGTAATCATATTTACCCTTTCACCTAATTCCTCACACTCGCGAACATGACATACAATGACATTACGTTCGACAATGTCATGATGACGACGTTCTGTCGTGAGTGTAGTTTGTTTCAAGTTTCTGAAATGGATCAGTTTTTGCTGCCCAAATATCCACGAGTGGAATTGGAATGAAGTGTATTTTGTTTGCCTAAAGAACTGCTATCTGAGGAATATCAGTGGGGACGGCCGAGCCAGCATCCTGGCACTCCTGGCTATTAACCCTCAGAGAACACGGGCCCTGTCCATGACCAAGTCATTGATGCTTTTGGTCTTAACCATGATAGGTGCATTGTGCTGTTATGAAGACATCAATGGCATTAATGCATACTGGACCAAAGTGGCCTGATATTAGATTGGTGTTGGTGTTGAGCAGACAGCTGGTCAAATCAGATGCATGTTAAATGTGCAGAAGTGACATTTCATAATCGCACGTCTTCCATCAGGATTATGATCTGGGTGTGCTCCACCGTGGTCTGGATAACCGACCAGATGTGTTCAGGAACGATGTGGCGCCAGTCTTCATGTCTGCTCCACAGTACCGGCCTCGCCCTGCCAACCCCGAGGAGATTGGCAACTTCATCGATGATGTAAGTCAACAAAAACTTCTGAAAGAACGTTGGAACCTTGTTGGATGTTTGTTTGCTTTGTGGGTGTTTTTTTTTTTTTTTTTTTTTTTTTTTTTTTTAGCAGGAGGAATTAACTTGTCCATCAGAGTTTCTTGGCCCTCACCCTGAAGATGAATGGTGTAGAGAGGCTAATATACTTGTTTAACTTGTTGGTCAAAGGAATGTTTCTTTGATGATCTCCCCCACCAATGTGTTTTCCTAGTGTTTCACATTGAGGCTCACACACTTAAGCTCCTCTCACCCAGTCTCTGTTTTTTACCTAACTGCACACTTTACAGACTGCATTAACTACAATATCTTAAACGTGCTGTCAGGTCTGAGTTTGTCAGTTGTTGGCTATATTCAAGTTAAGTTGCTGACACAATATAGGATATTCCTTTTTTTCTTCTTCTTTTTTTAAGGCCAAAATTTGATAGTCTTTCTTGCCTTTTGTAGAACCTGAAGGCAGCAGACAGTGATCCTACAGCGCCCCCCTATGACTCCCTGCTGGTATTTGACTATGAGGGCGGTGGCTCTGATGCAGGAAGCCTGTCCTCCCTGAACTCCTCCAGCAGTGGTGACCAGGACTATGACTGCCTCAACGAATGGGGGCCCCGCTTTAAGAAACTGGCAGACATGTACGGAGGAGGAGAAGATGACATGCTGTAATCGTATGGATCAGTGTTGCGCATACCTGTGTCTGGTGTAGCTGAAATCATCCCAGGGAAATTACTCATCCAGCCCATGCTGTCAGAGGCTTTTGTGTGTTGTAGTGTAGTTTAGCATTCAGTGCTAAACTGTGACAGCCAAAGCTCAGAGGCCAAAGTTTGAGTTTTGGGGGGGTTTTTTTTTTTGTTGTTTTGTAAACTAAAAACGACTGCTTAGCGGTCAGCGTTCCATGTTTTTAGATCCATATTTGCCCTCCAGTCTACAGATTTGAGTTGCAGAGCAGCAGCCTCATTTATTAATTTTGGGCAGAGTCCACATATTTTATCCTGCATTATAGCTTATTGGGTGGCAATGGACTCGCATGCAGATGCTTGCAGTTGCACTGGCAGTATTTGTGTAACTTTGGCATTCTGTGGTATGTTTATCTTATACTGCTTCAGGTTTTCATTATTATGTTGTACTTCAGTTTGAGAAATGAATTACATTAGTAATCGATGTGGAAAACCTAACACAAACCATTTCACCCCAGTGTGAGGGTGTGGTCAGATTGATTAATAAATGGTTTTTAAAGGGTTTGTCTGCTCACTTAAGATTACATTGTAATACTTTTATGCTGTTGCTTTCCTAACATTGCATATTTTTTTATAAAGTTTTTTTGAAAACTGGATTTGTAGTTTCTTATTTCATTATCCCAAGTGAACAATTTTGAGTTTAAGGTCTTTAGTATGTGTAGCCATTTCTCTGTCTCTATGGTTGCTGTAGTACCATTGCTTACTTTTAGTATTATCATCACAACAAAAACTGCAAACATATGTGAGATTTTACTGAAAAAAAAAAACTGTCAAAGTTGACATTGTGGGATGCTAGACTTGCGAATAGAAAACTGAAAATTGTGAGTGGGGAACATGTACCAATACAAATCACAAAGGCACATTTATTTTTGACAGCCCTTCACTGGGTTCAAATGGAATTTAAAAGAAAATTGTATGTTACATCTAATGAATGTCTTACTCCGAACATTAACAATTTTGGATCAGATGGAATTAATTTTTCCCATCAAACTATACTGCCTGCATTCAACACTTTAAGCCCTTTGAAACATAAACCATACAAGACTGCAGTGTCCCACACATCTTTATCAAGAGGCAAATCGGGTTGGCTTGATTTGCAGAAACACTTTTATGGTGACTGACTGTCCAGATTTGACCACTGTGAAGTTTGTTGGTTGGATATTCAAGAGATATTCCTTGCTTTCAGCCAGTGTTGATGGCAGGCAATAATGGGATCCCCTTGCTCTGAACTGCTTTAGGGCTGCTTTCACTTTAGGGCTGTCAATAAATTAATCTGAACTAAATAATAATTACAGGTGACTCTTATTTAAAGACAACTGCAGCAAATTAATAGAATGGAATGCCCTTTATTGTTGTACAAAATGGACAAGATTGGAAAGAGCTCATTTTTCATTGCAAACATAAAGTGAGGGAAAAGTATAGTTACAAGTATAAAGTCCTACAGGACAGTGCAATGAAATCTATGTGCGAATATAAGATGACTGTATTGCACAGTATGAATAAATGCTGCGATAGTGGGTGGTGGTCAAGTGGTTAGTGCACTTGGTTTAGGTGCGGTAGGTTCCCGGTTCAAATCCTACCCCTGCCACATTTCTCCATGTAATATGGAGTTGCGTCAGGAAGGGCATCCGGCGTAAATCCTATGCCAATTCAACATGCAGATCCACCTCGGATTTGCTGTGGCAACCCCGAGTACAAACAAGGGAGCAGCTGAAGGGTCTTACGCTATAGTATTTAAAGCAGAGCAGCAGTGACAGTGATGCATATATTGCACATTGTACCTTACTGGTGCAGTGCCCATAGGATGTTTCTATTCCTATAGAAAATTGGAAGCATATTTTTCATGGATGGATGTATGAGGCTGTGTTTGAAGATGGGATGTACAAAGCGTATAGTGTGTGTATGTTTATGACATGGTTGGTATTGAGAGACAAAGAGGCAAGCAAATAGTTATTTTAAATTATTCATTGGATTCTCCAAATACAAGTACACTCTGCACAGTCTTTGACATACAGTGATGTAAGGCTGTGATCAGGAATCTGGTACATCAGTTCATGCAGCATTTAGACAAGTCTTTGAATCCCATCATATGTGCTGTTTTTGACACCACCTTAAAATATAGGTCCAGGATTAGGACCCACTGGTTACAGATATTACATACGAACTTCTCTGTATAAGTTTGTAACTGCCCAGATATAGACCTATGGACATATGTTTCTATGTACTCTTGAGTCTTGAATAAAGTCACTACGATTATTACAACAGACCTCCTCTGTTGCTCACTGAAGAAATAATGTGTTTGCTTATCTGGGTTCATCTGTGACTTTTGGACATGTATAACGGGCCAAAACATTATGTAACAGGAAAGAGGGAGCATTAAAAGCTTTGTGAATTTACTTCATTTAAATGTATGCACCACTCCCACATGCTTAGGAGAATTTTGCCAGTTGAACACATTTTGAGCATGTGGGAATAATGCACACATTTAAATCACTAAATTTCACAAACGTTTCCCAGTAAGGGTCTGAAACAGAATGAAATTAAAGAATTTTTAAAAAAAGTTGAAAGTTTATCATTGTTTCCTAATTTCAGACATCGGCAAGGAACATTACAAAAAAAAAAAATCCTGTTGTGCATTACACTGTTAAAACTATGTAATGTGCTTGAGGGAATAAACAAGTTAGGGAATAAATAAGTTGTACATGTCTTTGCAAAGATAGAATAGATGACCAGGATTCTGAAAAATTAGCCAAGGACCGTAGTAAAAGCAAAACAAAGCAATCCTCATAGACACTGACATGATTAAAAAAAAGATTTTCTATGACTGTTGCTTTAAATAGAAGGAGCTGCTATCATCTTTCTCCATCATTACACTTCCACACTGTGAGCCCAGGTGGCTCAGTGGGTGTGGCTCAGAGAGCAAGCAGTACACATAAATTTAATAAAAGCAGATTGATGCCTACATTTTTCTTGGAGCAAACTGGAAAAAGCCTAGACATGTACTGACAAAAAAGTTAATAAATATAGCCTTCTGAGCATAAAATTAAAAACTTGAAATTTTGCAATCAAGTAATACTAACAGACATTTTTCATTTGAAAATGTGGAACACAGTACAGCATGTCTGTGACATGCCTATCTCGGCTTTAAGTGCTTACCAGTCGAGTGAGTATAAGAGACATTGTGGAGAGCTGGACATGTCCCAACTTGTCCTCTAACACTCCGAAACGGAGGTGTTCCTTTGTCTCGCTTCATTAGCGAATCGGTCATGATGTGCGAAGCCTCCGCGCGGCTTTCCATGACAAAATCTCTTGTTAAAAGTAAAATCTGCCGGAAAATGGCTGATGTCCAGCTCTTGTGATAACCAGACAAAGAGCACACGACGGTCTCGTATCCACAGAGCCATCCGTTTAGAAATGATTCGGTGGTTTGTGCCTCGTCGTCGCAGCTCGGAGCGCGGCGCGCCGACCGTCATTAAAGCAGTCCTTAAAGCTTTAGTAACAGTCCTTATTCTCTGTGAAGCCCGTAAAATTTTCACCGAAAGCCAGATAAATTTTTCACTTGTATTTTTCACTCCACATCTCTCTTGCCTTTTTGTAAAATCACTGGTGTTCTCTTTTATGGTATCAAATACTTTGTTGTGGAGTTTAACTGTAATTTTCCCAAGAAGTTAACTGTCTCTCGCCACATTTTTAAGTGTTTAGGTGACGCTGGATCTTTGGTCATCATCTGTGGTCTGGTGAGTGTAGGGAGGTGGAGGAGGCGCACTTGCTGTATCTTCAGCATTATCTGCGGCTGGGTAAAGCGCTGCACCTGCATTCTGTGGAGGGGGCCTCTGGCTCCCTCCAGGTGTCTCGTTATCAATTTCATTTTTATTCTAAAAGACGCTCTTAAGATCGTCTTGTCCCTGCTTCAGTTTGTTTTTGACTTTATTCTCAGCCTCACGCCGCCTGTAGGCTTCACTTTTCCACTTTAGTGCATTTTCTAACCCACACTTTTTGCTTTTTTGCAGAGTCCTTAACTTTCTTCTTTATATTATCCACTAATTCTGTTGTTGCTTCTGGCTGTAATTTCCCTGAGAAATTGAACTGTTTTTGCCACATGCTTAAATGTTTAGATGACCCGGGAAATTTAACATCCATATACCTAAAATCATTAGACTGTGGTTGTGTGTCATGTTTACTGTCAGAACAGCAGTTACCCATTTTAGCTGTTCGTGGGGTTATCTCATAGGGAGATCTAAATGAACAGGCTGTTGTTCTTTTTTCACTGTTTGGTCACCGATCAGTCTGAAAAGTGTCACCACTTCGACCTCTGAGAGGTGGGTGACCTTGCTTAGGGATTCTTTCCAGACTCGTAGCTTCACAAACAGGTGTGGTGCGTATAGAACGCTTACAACTTACTTCACAGGCAGGGCTTCATTTCTGCAAGTGGGTTAAAACTGGTGACAGGCCCCCGCGATTCAGTTGCGTACGTCCTCAGTCACACACATTCACACCGCTGCGCTTCAGCTGTTATCACGTTTTAGCTCCGCTGTTATCACGCTTTCTGCTCCAACCGGTTTTTATATCAGAATTTATATAATATATTTATATATAATACATCGGAATTTTACGGCTCGCCCACCGAAGGTTTCACCGACCTAACACTGTACAGTTTTTTACGCGCTGTTCAACCTGAAAGTGGTCTTTCAGTTGTCTCTTGCTTCTTTTAATTGCCAATTGTAACCGCTGCCGGCTCAATTTGGAGCCAACAGCCACATCAGGTGTCTGACACAGCAGGAAATGCAGCGCGCACACGCGGCTCCGTAACAGATGGTCTTTAACCGCTGCGCCACCTGACTTTTCTTTCTCTCCCAGAGAGTAAAATTTAACGCTTTACAGCCAGGCCTTAGCCTCACACCTTACAGTGTTTAAGCCAAGAGACAAACCAAAAAAGACATTAGGGGGTTTTCCTTGCGGTGGTCCCGGCCACACGCACACACGTGCACGTAAAGAAAAGCAGTTTCACCCGTGATCACACTCTGCCACCACTGCTGAAGTCCATATGCCTTCACCCTGTTAGGCACCGACCCGTTAGGGAGGAGACCCGTCCCCCCGGAAAAGCGTCTGCGGAACTAGTCCCGGCTGTGGCCACGGTCTCCACGGGCGTCCTCCGTTACAGGCCGACCACCGTTCTGGTCTGTTGGCACCCGGCTGTCGAAGGACCAAGATGTCAGAGTTGAAATCTGTAAAAAGCAACTCAGTTAACTAAACACAAAGAATGATCACGCCAGAAACTGAATTTCATTTCCTGATCAGGGAGAGCCAGCGTGACCCCTCGTCACTGTCCGTCAGTCAGCTCTGAAGGGCCCGCCCACTCTGCTCCTGAATTTATTGCACACAGACATATTACAAAACAATACACAAGGCACAGCTGTGTTTCTTCAGTCAATTCATACTTGTATCACTTCGCACCTGGAAGGCACCCTGCAGTCTTGCTCAGACAGAAAGTAATTGTTCTTCAAATTGAGACATTACAGCACCAGCCTCGAACTAGTGTATAAGCTGTGTTATTCTCTGCTCAAGGCCGAAATATTAATCTGTGCTCGACAAAAACACAGCTCTAGCAAAACAGTCTGCGCATTCATTCACCAACAAATGTTACTTTTCTTATGGGAGCAGTTGTAATCTGTGTTCAGCAAAAACATAGCTTTAGCAAAACAGTCTGCGCATTCATTAAGCAGAAGAACAAATGTTACTTCAACAGTTCAGTTTATATTACTGTTTTAACAATGAGTGATTATTTAGAAGAATAATGGTGCATGAACTCTTACACATGCATATACGAGGTCTATTAGAAAAGTATCCAACCTTATTACTTTTTTCAAAAACCATATGGATTTGAATCACGTGTGATTGCGTCAGACAAGCTTGAACCCTCGTGCGCATGCGTGAGTTTTTCCATGCCTGTCGGTTATGTCATTTGCCTGTGAGCAGGCTTTGAGTGAGGAGTGGTCCAGCCCTCTCGGCAGCTTTTCATTGTCAGGAAATGGCGGAATGATTTGGGCTTTTTTTCCATCAGAATTTTTTCAGAAACTGTTAGAGACTGGCAGCTGGAAACTATTCGAAAAATTTATCTGGCTTTCGGTGAAAATTTTACGGGCTTCACAGAGAATAAGGACTATTACTACAGCTTTAAGGACGGCTTTCAGGACGCTCGGCGCGCTGCGCTCCATGCCACCATTGAGAGCCACAAACCACCGGATCATTTCTAAATGGATGGCTCTGTGGAGACGGGACCGTCGTGTGCACTTTCTCTGGTTATCACAAGAGCTGGACATCAACCATTTTCCGGCAGATTTCACTTTTAACAAGAGATTTTGTCATGGAAAGCCGAGCGGAGGCTTCGCGTGTCACGACCGATTTGCTGATGGAGCGAGACAAAGGAACACCTCCGTTTTGGTCTCACAGGACGGCTTTGAGATGGAGTTCAGACAGCTGACGGTGGTTTTTCCATCAAGTGATTATCCAAGAAATTGTGGATGTGCCTGGACATGCCAGAACATGTCCCGTGAGGCTTCATCACGGCGTTGCTTTGCGCCATGCGGCACCGCCGCAACGCGCGGAATTCCTCCGCACGTCTGTCTCAATGTGCCAAAAAAGTGCTGATGTCCGATGCCGTCGTATACGACGGTTGAGACCAAGCTTTACTAAATTATAAATAACTTTTTAATAAATATGAGATAGAAACTTACCTTTTTTTGCTGAAAAGTTAACTCCGCGGACTTTCGAGCCACTGTCCACCATCTTTGTACTCCTCATAGAAGCTGTGCGAGCAATGTGAGTGTCCGATCAGAATTGGTTCACCGTGATATGGTTTTCCAAAATCCAATCGTAGGGCAGATTCACCTCACGTGACACACCAAAGATTGTTTTTAGGAGTGATGTGTTACTAGTTGGCCCATTTCAATAGCCCCGTCACTGCTCAAATGTTCCCTGCGCCATTACGCACAGGGAAAGAGAAAGTGAGCAGACGGAGAGCCTCTCATACAATCTCATGTGCTCAAACAGAGTGTGTATCAGGATTGCTTGACTAGTTTTCCTGTGAATGTTACTGGATAAGCCTGTGGCAAGCTCTCTCGCTCCAGCGTAAAGCACTGTTTACCATATCAATGGAGCAAGGGGGGGGGGGGGCACTCCTCAAACTGAATGACCCTCGAAGTGTGATTGTTGATTTCAGAGCAGGAGAGAACAAACACACAGTCAACTTCATAGTAGAAGTTTGTGATGTGACTTTTGTGTAATAGCAGACAGAAATTGCTTTGAGATGAAGACAAACAAAACACATAGACCATTTTGTATACATTGTTCAAAATGTGCATTTTTGAACCTTTTTGTTGTACAGTCTTTCACACAAGAGCCCAAATTACCTACCAGGGACAGCTGTTAACTGCAATAACAAAACATTTATGCCAGGCAAGTGAACTGTCCAAAAAATGCCCTCGGAGCCCAGAGGGTTAACCAGTGAATCTGGAAAATGATGACAGATGCATGAAACGATGTGGAATAAGTCTCTTTGCCAAAGGGTATTCCATGTGACGTCAGTGACCCTATGGCCTTGGCGGACGTTTGCACTCTCCGTGTGCTTCTAGTTTTATTTAAAGAATTATTGCACACTTTCTGTAAATCCTATGAACTTCATTTGACTTCTCAAATATCACTGTGTTTGTCTGCTATAACTGAAATTGCTGATCCAAACAACCAATGATTTATAAAGGAAAATCATGGAAATCATCAGAGGTGCCCAAACTTTTACACACCACTGTAACTTTGCTGTCATTATTAGTCCAAGGTTCAAACGAGGGGTTCAGTTCAAATCTGAGGCAAACATTTTTCTTCTTCCACTAAGATGGATTTGAACTCTTTGTGGTACTCAACTGGGAGGAACCTAGCAGTCAATGTGACTCACTGATTTCAAAATGCAGCTCTTTTCAACCAGATGTGTGGTGCCTTGACATGTCAATCATCTGTGTCTAATCAGATTTCAGGGGAGTTCAGTGCAACCCTGGCCTCCGCTCTAGCTCCGCCCATGACAGGAAGTGTTGACATTTTCTGTTTCACTGGGGACTCAAAATTTGGCACTTCCTGTTTCAGTGTGAACTTGCCCCTGAGTTCCCACGAGATTCCATGGGATCTCATCTGACAATCCAGGAAGTATTTGACATGTGGCATTTCCCGTTTCACTGTGGACACAAAATTTGGCACTTCCTGTTTGGGACTCCCTGTATGATAGAGTAAGCTTTGCGCCACTGAGCAGCGCTTCACTCATATTAAAGAGTGTAAAAACTGAAGGAAATCAAATGTAAGGCCTGAAAGAAGTTTCTGTAGGAACTATTCTTGCCATAAGGTCAAATGAAAGGGGGAAGTGTTGGTTTTTTAAATACTTGAAATACACTAGACTCATCGAGAGGATTTTATGCTGCAAAAGCGGACTGATGCAGCAGGTGGCAGCAATGCAACAGTAAGAATGCCGGCTACCATTATACACCACAAAAGAAGAAGGGTTTGTTTGTTTTGTTGTACTCCACATGGTCACGTTTTGAGAAAAAGCGCGTTTTGTGTCAAAATAAAGCCATAAAATACATATATATATATTTTTAAGTTAGCGGTTTTATATGACAAAATAAATGGAACATAGAAACAAATTTTTGACAAAAATCTGTATACTAATGCTGGTTTTGCAGCCCTGAATTTCACTTCAGTACACTTACAGTATAAATAACTGCACCACATTTAAAATTTAGAATTATTGGACACGCACCTCAGCACTCGATGTTCAGTCGCTGACCGGTGTCAGGAGCTCAGCACTCCCCCTGACCAGTACAAGTGCTGTGGGCTTTGGGGCTCGCTGTGCCTCTTCCGCGCTCTTCTGGACTGGGGCAGATTAGTCCGTTTAATATTAATTTGATGACATGTTTCTTTGTCTTGCAGTGTTCTTCCAAGGTTTTGTTGATGAAATATGAACATAACGTGCAAAGAGCTTTACCGGGGAGTTCGACCTTGCAGACAAAGTCACAGAGTCTTGCTTTAGTCCTGTAAACGTCCACCTCCCGCTCGAATCATGTCCACTGAAACCTATTTTACACAACTATTTATGTCTTTAAAGCGGTCTTCATCCTGTCTCAATGTAATTTTGGCCATTTTAAAGATGCAACTCGACAGCCCAAACTTGTAGAAAATCCACCTCCGGGTACTTTCAGTGACTTTAGATATTACAGAGATTCTGATTGGCTGAAAGTTCGCTGTTGTAGAAAATTAACCAATGACATCTCACGTTTTAGCTTTGAGTTTCAGCAATGCAGTTCCATGCTTATGAGGAAAGGTTTAACAAGCATGGCTGGCCCCCCTGCACCTCCCTCCCCCAATTTTTCTCAACAAATTTACACTGATCTCAGAAATGGCCGAAAAATCGAGAAAAAGTCAGAAATCTGTGAATCTGCAGAGAATTTTCATCCCTGTTCAACTTCTGGCTTCACCTCAAGGCTCTCCTAATTACAGCCCTCTTAACTCTCTGCCACTTTAAGCATTTTTTTAAATGTAGATGTAAATTCATATTCAAACTTTTCAGCTAGTTGACAGTAGGGTTGAACAATATGGCCAAATTAGCTGAACCTTCAGGTTTTCTTTTTAAGAAAATCCTCCTCTACACCATTCCATCAGGAAGCTGTACAACACCAATTCTAATGAAGTTGGGACATTGTGTAAAATGTAAATAAAAACAGATACAATGATTTGCAAATCCTCTTCAACCTTCAGCCAACTGAATACACCACAAAGACAAGATATTTAATGTTCAAACTGATAAACTTTATTGTTTATGTGCAAGTATGTGCTCATTATGAAATGGATGCCTGCAACACATTTCAAAAAAGCTGGGACAGTGGTATGTTTACCACTGTGTTACATCACCTTTCCTTCAAACCATACTCAATAAGCGTTTGGGAACTGAGGACACTAATTGTTGAAGCTTTGTAGGTGGATTTCTTTCCCATTCTTGCTTGATGTACGACTTCAGTTGTTCAACAGTCCGGGGTCTCCATTGTCGTATTTTGTGCTTCATAATGCACCATGCATTTTCAATGGGTGACAGGTCTGGACTGCAGGCAGGTCATTCTAGTACCTCCATTCTTTTACTACAAAGCCACGTTGTTGTAACACATGCAGAATGTGGCTTGGCATTATCTTTCACACAAGTTTTGGATGGCAGCATGTGTTGTTCCAAAACCTGGATGTACCTTTCAGCATTGATGGTGCCATCACAGATGTGTAAGTTGCCCTTGCCATGGGCACTGACACACCCCCATACCATCACTGATGCTGGCTTTTTGAACTTTGCGCTGGTAACAATTTGGATGGTCTTTTTCTTCTTTGTCCGGAGGAAACAACATCCATGATTTCCAAAAACACTTTGAAATGTGGACTCATCAGACCACAGCACACTTTTACACTTTGCGACTGTTGATGGGGTTGATGAGATCGTCCAGAAAAGGTGAAGGCTCTGGGTGTGGAGGGACTGTCTTGGATGAGATGTCACTTCAACATTGCGTTGAGATCTGGGCCAGTGCCTAAGGAGTGGCAAACTGGGGTGGTGGTCCCCATATTTAAAAAGCGGGACCAGAGAGTGTGTGCCAACTACAGGGGCATCACACTACTCAGCCTCCCTGGTAAAGTCTACTCCAGGGTGCTTGAAAGGAGGGTTTGGCCGATAGTCAAACCTCTGATTGAAGAGGAACAATGCGGGTTCCGTCCTGGTCGTGGAACAACCAATCAGCTCTTTACCTTCACAAGGATCCTGGAAGGTGCCTGGGAGTATGCCCACCCAGTCTACATGTGGTTTGTGGACTTGGAGAAGGCGTATGATTGGGTACCCCGAGAGATACTGTGGGAGGTGCTGCGGGAGTATGAAGTGAGAGGGTCCCTTCTCAGGGACATCCAATCTCTGTACTTGCAAAGTGAGAGCTCTGTTCGGGTGCTCGGCAGCATGTCGGACTCATTTCCGGTGGGGGTTGGCCTCCGCTAGGGCTGCGCCTTGTCACCAATCCTGTTTGTGATATTCATGGATAGGATATTGAGGCGTAGTCCGGGGGAGGAGGGCTTCCGGTTTGGTGGGCTCAGTGTCTCATCACTGCTTTTTGCAGATGATCTGGTCCTGTTGCCTTCATCGGCCGGTGACCTCCAACACTCACTGGGTTGGTTTGCAGCCAAGTGTGAAGCGGCTGGGATGAGGATCAGCACCTCTAAATCTGAGGCCATGGTTCTCAGCAGGAAACCGATGGATTTCCTACTCCGGGTAGGGAATACGGCCTTGCCCCAAGTGAAGGAGTTCAAGTACCTCGGGGTCTTGTTCACGAGTGAGGGGACGATGGAACGTGAGATTGGCCGGAGAATCGGCGCAGCAGGGGTGGTGTTGCATTCACTCTACTGTACTGTTGTGACGATAAGGGAGCTAATCCAAAAGGCGAAGCTCTTGATCTACTGGTCAGTCTTCATTCCTACTCTCATCTATGGTCATCAGGGTGGGGTCATGACCAAAAGAACTAGATCGCGGGTACAAGCAGCCGAAATGGGCTTCCTCAGGAGGGTGGCTGGTGTCTCCCTTAGAGATAGGGTGAGAAGTTCGGTCATCCGTGGGGAGCTCGGAGTAGAGTCGCTGCTCCTTCACGCTGAAAGAAGCCAGCTGAGGTGGTTCGGGCATCTGGTAAGGATGTCTCCTGGGCGCCTCCCTCGGGAGGAGTTCCAGGCACGTCCATCTGGGAGGAGACCCTGGGGAAGACCCAGGACTAGGTGGAGAGATTATATCTCCACACTGGCCTGGGAATGCCTCAGGATCCCACAGTCAGAGGTGGTCAATGTGGCATGGGAAAGGGAAGTCTGGGGTCCCCTGCTGGAGCTGTTGCCCCGTGACCCGAACCCGGAAAAGCGGTTGAAGATGAGTGAGTGAGCGTCTATTTCAAATGAGCTCAGCCCCAGAAAATGTGGCAGCGTTTCTGGATGTTGTTGATGTATGGCTTTTGCTTTGCATGGTAGAGTTTTAACTTGCACTTATAGATGTAGTGATGAACTGTGTTAACTGACAATGGTTTTCTGAAGTGTTGCTGAGCCCACATGGTAAGATCCTTTATACAATGATGTCGGTTTTTAATGCAGTGCCGCCTGAGGGATTGAAGGTCACGGGCATTCAATGTTGGTTTTCGGTCTTAATGTTCTCTAGATTATCTGAATCTTCTGATTATGTTATGGACTGTACATGAAGGAATCCCTAAATTCCTTGCAGTTGAATGTTGAAAAACATTGTTCTTAAACTGTTGGACTATTTTTTCGCACAGTTGTTCACAAAGTGGTGATTCTCCCCCCATCTTTGCTTGTGAACAGCTGAGCCTTTTGGGGATGCTCCTTTTATACCCAATCATGTGTCCTCAGTTCCCAAACGCTTACTGAGTGTTGTTAGAAGGAAAGGTTACCACAATGGTGAACACAGTAGTAACACAGTGGTAAACATACCACCGTCTCAGATTTTTTTCAAAGCTTTTTTCGTGTTGCAGGCATCCATTTAAAAATGAGCAAATATTTGCACAAAACAATAAAGTTTATCAGTTTGAACATTAAATATCTTGTCTTTGTGGTGTATTCAGTTGGTTGAAGGTTGATAAGGATTTGCATTGTATTCTGTTTTCATTTACATTTTACACAACACCCCAGCTTAACTGGAATTGGGGTTGTATTTTAGATTTTTAATTAAATTTATACCAAGTTGTAAAGATTTGCTATCAGTCTGAGTTTAAGGAAGATAATTTTAGAAGATTTTTTTATTTAAAATGGCATCATCAAATTAAAATTAAAATTAAAAGTGTTCCAATACTTTTGAGGGCAACTGAGAAACACTCAGGCAGCATCTTACATCTCAAATAAGCAAACAGAGCATGAATCAGCTGCTTCCTGCTCATTTTATTAATCTAAAATCACCAGAGAAACACATACATATAAGGCAACCCAAATTAAAGGAGAAATCCAGTAAGTGTTCAACATTTGACATTTCCTGTTTCACTGTAGGCTCAAAATTTGGCACTTCCTGTTTCAGTGTGAACTTGCCACTGAATTCCCACGAGACTGCACGAGATCTTGTCTACTGTCAATCCAGGGAGTGTCGATCCAGGAAGTGTTCAACATTTGACATTTCCTATTTCACCGTGGACTCAAAATTTGGCATTTCCTGTGGGACTCAGAGTACCATGAGCACAGCGCAAAGTTTGTATAATCATAACAGTTTACCAAATGACCAAACAAACAAACAATCAAACAAAACCATACAGGATATAATTAATTGATTTAAGCAACAATTTAAATACAACATGAATAATGTTTTTGAATTGGCCCAATTTGGGAGTTTTCTTGAATCTTAAATCTTTTCATAAAATTACCAAGAAATAAAATCAACAACATAGCAAATATATATAAAAAATAAGCAGTGCTATGTGTTTTTGGTAAAGCCACACACCATACTCTTACGTTTTCTTCAAAACCTCTAAGTAATTGACATCAATACAACATGTCCACATACATTTTGAATTTCAAATGTGTATGTGTACACATACACACAAATTGTAACAGTGTAATTTGTAAATAAACATTTCCTTGATTATAGTAATTCATAGTGCAGGTTTATAAAATGATTGTCATGGCAATCAGGGTAACATTACACAAAATAATATTGAGAAATAGGTTTTTTCAATATATGCTGACTTCAACAAAAGCAGCAATTTAGGACAAACCATTTTAACTAAGAGGACATGTTTTATTTTTTATTTATTGTTTTTTGCTTTATAAAAGTAAACAATTTGAGTGTATTCTCATCACACCACAGTCTGTCAAAAACTGTCAGCATTTGACAGACAATATAAATTTGCTTTGCGATTAATTATTAACCATTTTTGGAAAAATTATGCATCATCTGATATACATGCATTCAACAATATACAATCAAAGAAAAGAGATTGACTCTACCTCTGCACATCACGTACCCCTCACAGTCCAGACCAACTGATTTAAAATATGATGTCTAATATAATTAAGTCAAAGCCTTGGACCGAACATCGAGGTATGCCTAATAAAGACCTAAATAATAATAAACGCCTAAAATTACCTTGAGTTGAGTATCCTGGAGCTCTTTGTTGTGGTGCACAGTAGGCCTAGGTAAAATATCCTGTACTTCTCCTTTTGGCTATGCCTGTTAGGGGTTGTTTTTTGCTTTATAAAAGTAAAGCAAATTTGAGTGTATTCTCATCACACCACAGTCTGTCAAAAACTGTCAGCACTTGACAGACAATATAAATTTGCTTTGCGATTAATTATTAACCATTTTTGGAAAAATTATGCATCATCTGATATACATGCATTCAACAATATACAATCAAAGAAAAGAGATTGACTCTACCTCTGCACATCACGTACCCCTCACAGTCCAGACCAACTGATTTAAAATATGATGTCTAATATAATTAAGTCAAAGCCTTGGACCGAACATCGAGGTATGCCTAATAAAGACCTAAATAATAATAAACGCCTAAAATTACCTTGAGTTGAGTATCCTGGAGCTCTTTGTTGTGGTGCACAGTAGGCCTAGGTAAAATATCCTGTACTTCTCCTTTTGGCTATGCCTGTTAGGGGTTGTTTTTTGCTTTATAAAAGTAAAGCAAATTTGAGTGTATTCTCATCACACCACAGTCTGTCAAAAACTGTCAGCACTTGACAGACAATATAAATTTGCTTTGTGATTAATTATTAACCATTTTTGGAAAAATTCTGCATCATCTGCTATACATGCATTCAACAATATACAATCAAAGAAAAGAGATTGACTCTACCTCTGCACATCACGTACCCCTCACAGTCCAGACCAATGGATTTAAAATATGTCTAATATAATTAAGTCAAAGCCTTGGACCGAACATTGACGTATGCCTAATAAAGACCTAAATAATAATAAAGGCCTAAAATTACCTTGAGCTGAGTATCCTGGAGCTCTTTGTTGTGGTGCACAGTAGGCCTAGGTAAAATATCCTGTACTTCTCCTTTTGGCTATGCCTGTTAGGGGTTGCCACAGCAGATCAATCATTTCCATCTCACCCTATAACTTCCTCTGTCACACCAACCACCTGCACGTCCTCCCTCACCACATCCATAAATCTCTTTTTTGGCCTCCCTCTTCTCTGCCTGCCTGCTGGCTCCATCCTCAGCATTTGTCTCCCTATACACCCTGGGTCCCTCCTCTGCACATGTCCAAACTATCTCAATCCCACCTCTGACTTTGTCTCCAAACTACCCCACCTGAGCTGTCCCTCTGTCTGATATGCTCGCTCCTAATCCTGTCTTGTCACTCCCAAAGACAATTGCAACATCTTCAGCTCTGCCACCTGTCTTTTTGTTAGCGCCACCGCTTCAAGACTGTCCAAAATAGCTGGTCTCACAACTGTCTTGTAAGCTTTCCCCTTCACTCTTGCAGATATTTTTCTATCATAAATCACTCCTGCCACTTTTCTCAACCCACTTCACCCTGCCTGCGCTCTCTTCTTCACCTCTCTACTCCACTCTCCATTACTTTGGACAGTTGACCCAAAGTATTTAAACTCATCTACTTTTACCACTTCATCTTCTTGTAACCGCATTATTCAGATTCAGATTCTTTATTGTCATTGTCACAAATACAGTGAAAGGTAAGGTGCATGCCTTTCAGTGCAAATATAATCCTGAGTAAACTACAGACTTAAAAGGTCTGGGGAAAAAAGAAAATAAACAACAATGAAAAAGTTGTGTTCAAAGCGCAAATTAAAAAAAGAAAACAATTATAAGTACATAGTAGTAAAAAACAGGTTATATATAAAAAAGAGAAAAGCATGCACAAAGCTCTGGATATTTCAGTGGCAGTGGATATTGCACTTTACCGGAGCATTGCTAAGCCGGTATCATAGATTTACATCGATGCTGTCTGGCTATACCCGCCCGCTGTGCGTAAACAAATGACGTCATAGCGCGCGCAGCCCAAGAACTGTCTGCAGAGGGGGGAAAAAAAACAAACTGTCCAAAATGACAGCTATAATAGCTGTCATTTTGGGCGACTGGGCATGGACGTCAGGCCTCTGAAAATGCATACCACCCTCCAAAAGCATGTTATTGTGTTATTAGCAAAAATAGTGCAATGCCCGAAGGAGGTTTGTATTCTTATAGAAAACTGGGAGCTGAAGTAGATTTCTTATGGATGGTCATATAAGAATAAGAAAGAACTTTATTAATCCCGACAGAAATTATTTTACCAGAGTGCCGAAACAGTAAACAGTAAATGAGAATATTTAGTGTATTTGAAACAACAAATTCCCACCTCCTGAACACAGTTTATTTAAACTTGAACTCACAGCAAATAATAGTGGGAAATTTGTTGCTGTTAGCAAAAACAGATTGTAGCACTCCTCAGTGTTATCAAGTTAAACTCAGTCGCAAGGAACACTGACAGCACACATTTCACAGTAAAAGCATTTGCTGGGATGCTTGCATTAAAGGTTTTATTGCGAAATTGTGCAAGCAATATGAACTATCTGATGTTGTTTAACTTTGCTACCAGTAACATAAGCGAGCCGCACCATCTTGGAAGTAGGAATGTTACAATGTTAATCAAAATAAAGGTTTTAAATAAAGGTTTTGAAAATTAATTCCCCAAATTTTCATAATAAATGATGCGTAAGCCATATCCAAAAGCTGAGGCCAATTTGACAAATAGTCAGAGAGATATGTGAGAGAGACACACACACACACACACACACACACACACACACACACACACACACACACACACACACACACACACACACACACACACACACACACACACACTTCTTACTTCATAGATAGATATTACACTCATTTTAAGTGTAACATGAATATTTGGTTCCAGTGGTATTCATAGCTCTAACAGCAGCTGGGTAAAAACTGTTTTTCAGTCTACTTGTACTTGCTTTAATGGCCCTGCACCATCTGCCTGATGGCAGTAGCTCAAACAGAGAGTGGCTAGGGTGGGATGAGTCCTTTAGGATGGTGTTGGCTCTCCTGAGAGTGTAAGAGCCATAAAGGTCCTTCGGCGAGGGTAGAGGGCACCCAATCATCTTCTCTGCCATTTTGGCTATTCCACTAGACTTGGGTGGCACGGTGGCTTAGTGGTTTGCACTGGTGTCTCACAGCAAGAAGGTCAGGAGATTGCTTCCTGCCCTTTATGTGTGGAGTTTGCATGTTCTCCCCATGTCTGCGTGGGTTTCCTCTGGGCATTCCAGTTTCCTCACACAATAAAAAACATGCTTATTTAGGGTCTGGTCCTTTCACTGTCCTTTACCAAGGCAGTGTCTCTATATCTGGAGCTGACCCCCGGGCGCCGGACTGTTGCTGCTCACTGCTCCTAGTGGTTGGATTGTATTTAAATGTAATTTGGATGGGTTAAATGCAGAGGACAAATTTCATTGTATGTATGTATATGTGCAATGTCAATAAAGGCTCTATTCTGTTCTATTCTATTTTGTGCTGCCTCTTATTCACACACGTGTACTCACTCTTGCTCCTATTGACTTTCATTCCCCTTCTCTCCAGAGCATTTCTCCACCTTTCCACGCTAGACTCAACAACCTGTTTACTCTCACTACAAATCACAATGTCATCTGCAAACATAGTCCATGGAGACTCCTGTCTGATATCATCAGTTAACCTGTCCATCACCATTACAAACAAGAAAGGACTCAGAGCTGATCCCACCTTCATCCTGAATGAGTCTGTCATTCCTACTGCGCATCTCACCGCAGTCACACTGTCTTTGTATGTCCTGCACTACTCTCACATACTTCTCTGCCACTCCACTGACATGACCAGGATATGACTTGTTTTCACCCATGACAACAGAATGACTGTTCAGACGAAGGCTTAAATTGTTGTTTTTGGTTTAGATTTTTTTTTTGTTGTTTTTTTTTTTGCCTTTACACTAATTACAAATATCAAATACCTCGAGTTTGAGTGACTGACGAGTCCTCTTGGCACCCGGGTCTCAGCGGCTCCTGAAAAATTATGTGAACAAATTATTTAAATTTTGAAGACTTCTCAGGATGTGCATTTCAAAAAAATATTTATTGAAATGGGCGGGAACACCGGCAGTCGCAACTTAGTTGCAACAAAAGTGAAATACGTTTGACTCATAGAAATAAATTGCTGCTCAGGTTGTGAATAGTTCAACAAAATATGTATTGGAATGGGCAAGAACACCGGTGATCACAACTTGATTGCACAAAAAGTTAAATAAATTTGATTCAAAGAAATAAATTAGCAGGAAACATGGCCTAGAATGTAAATAAAAACAGAATACAATGATTTGCAAATCCTCTTCAACTTATATTCAATTGAATACACCACAAGACAAGACAAGATATTTAAGTTCAAACTGATAAACTTTATTGTTTTAATGCAAATATTTGCTCATTTTGAAATGGATGCCTGCAACACGTTTCAAAAAAGCTGGGGCAGTGGTATGTTTACCACTGTGTTACATCACCTTTCCTTCTAACAACACTCAATAAGTGTTTGGGAACTGAGGACACTAACTGTTGAAGCTTTGTAGGTGGAATTCTTTCTCATTCTTGCTTGATGTACGACTTCAGTTGTTCAACAGTCCGGGGTCTCCATTGTCGTATTTTGCGCTTCAAAATGCACCACACATTTTCAGTGGGCGACAGGTCTGCACTGCAGACCTGGTTTTCTGAAGTGTTCCTGAGCCCACACGGTAAGATACTCCTTTACACAATGATGTCGGTTTTTAATGCAGTGCCTCCTGATCAAAGGTCATGGGCATTCAATGTTGGTTTGCGGACTTGCTGCTTACATGTAGAATGTTGTCCAGATTCTCTGAATCTTCTGATTATATTATGGACTGCAGATGATGGAATCCCTAAATTCCTTGCAATTGAACATTGAGAAACATTGTTCCTAAACTGTTGATTTTTTTTTTTTCATTTATATAGCGCCAAATCACAACAGAGTTGCCTCAAAGTGCTTCACACAGGTAAGGTCTAACCTTACCAACCCTCAGAGCAACAGTGGTAAGTCATATTTTCCACACAGTTGTTCACAAAGTGGTGATCCTCTCCCCATCTTTGCTTGTGAATGGCTGAGCCTTTCGGGGATGCTCCTTTTATACCAAATCATGACACTCACCTGTTTCCAATTAGGTGTGCTTTGAACATTCATCAACTTGTCCAGTCTTTTGTTGCCCTGTTCCAACTTTTTTGAAATGTGTTGCAGGCATCCATTTCAAAATGAGCAAATATTTGCACAAAAACAATAAAGTTTATCAGTTTGAACATTAAATATCTTGTCTTTGTGTATTCAATTGAATATAGGTTGAAGAGGATTTGAAAATCATTATATTCTGTTTTTATTTACATTTTACACAATGTCTCAACTTCATTGGAATTGGGGAAGTATCTGTATGATGAGAATATGTGTGGGCTGTTCTTCAACATATGCTTTGAGGTCCAATGGTGTTGCGATGCTTGCATCACCTTGATGCAGAAGCTTTCATTCTGAAATAACAGACACACCATCATCATGCTGATGTTTTTTCAGCCAAATATTTTAAAAAGTGGTGAAAGTAAGATAGTGCTAAATCAGTAAAGTATATGATGTGGTTAATGGGCAGCATGGTGGTGCAAGTGATGAGCATGCTTGTCTCCAAACTAGAAGGTCCCCAGTTCAAGGCCACACATGCTGAATTATCTATGTCTGAGGTTAGATCAGTAAAAGTATCTGGTGTAAAGCTTGTGCCAAATAAACATACAGAACTCTCTTTGGTGACCCCAAGCAAAAACTGGAAAAGCCTAAAGAAATTAGTTCATTAATCATCTGGAAGTCAGTCATACGCAGTAACTATGGCAACTACCAATGTGTGAGCGAGGGCATTGACCTGATGAAACAAAAACATCTTTATCAGCTTTCCTGGGCCTCTAGTCTTGATAGCTGCCTCAGCAAGATGGCATGGTGTTTTTCCATTTATTGTCTGTGCCTTCAGATGGTGGGCCAACACATTTACCTTTGCATCACAGAAAACTAACAGCATTGATCTTCAGTCTTTTGAAGAAGTCAGTTGAAGGAGCAGCACAAAGTTTTGAAGACCAACAAAAAGTCCACTTGGTGAAGAGTAAACTTCTAGATCTTGTCTATGTTTCATTGGATTTTAATGCTGGTGTTTCTGAAGTAACTGGTACTGGCTAGTAACTGGGACGAATCACTGTTCATGTCACATTCTCGAGGAAAACTCACACCTGGATGTCACATTATTTACATTCAGTGTCAGACTAGACTGATGCACAGGTGGCACTGACTGAAGGTGCCTTTCATTGTATTCCACAATGGGCCCTCTGGTGGTCTTTCAGCGACTCAACACACATTGTCCTTTTGCGCAGCTGCAGATACTCCAAGAGTAGCTGTGACCAGATCCATGCCAGAGTGGGCACGATAGCTCCAGGTCAGCAGAGGGAGACGCCAGGCAACTGAGCACGTCCTGCAGAGAAAGGAGCTTCCTGGTCCGAGTCACCAGTTGTTGTCTGGAGCACCGAGACAGGTCTGCACCACAAAGTCAGCTATGCTGGAGGAACGCAGAAAAATTACTGTTATGTGTGGTGTTTTGCACAGCAAGGTGTGTGTATATATATTTGGACACACTTTCCACTTTCTCTCTCTCTCTCATTTTCAAATACATCTTGTAGTGCTACAGTATTTTGTCGCAAAATAGCAGCTGAACTGATGTTTACCTCTGCCAGTGAAGTTTAGTGCAGCAGATAACTGAACCAATCGTTCAAATGGTGAAGCAAGCATCAAATTCAGGAGAAATACTCCTAAGGCATTACTCTTTTGAAAAAAACTGACTGGTCACTTGAATTTTCAATAGGCAGTCAGGTAGGGGTCACTTGAGGAATTACACACAGGTCAAAAATTAAAAATGCTCCAATCATTTTGAAAACTACACCAAATTATTTGTCTGACCACAAAGAGTCCAAAAAGGTATAGTTTGGACTATCTATGACTGAATGTTCTGGAGTTATGGGGTAAAAACAGCAAGAATGGTGACAAAGGTAAATTTCAGTTTCTACAGGGGTCAAAAGTTAAAGTTACTCCAATTTTGGGAATAAAAGTGGTGCAAATTATTGGTTGTGCTAATAGGATTAATAAATGGAATAGCTTTGACTGTGTTGAATGCTTGTTCTCCAAAGTAAAGGTCAAACAATGTCAACGTCCATTGAATTCTATGGCATGTGACATATGTTACCCCATAACATGATAACTAAGGATGACACAAGGTGCAAACTATTTCTTTTTGAAACCCTATTAACCCCCTTGGGTCCTGGCAACCACCCAGGAAGACAACTGGTCCATCCCCTCCTCTCAAAAGTAACCATCTATCTGACACAGCCAGGTGAAACTCGGGTGTCCCCTTGGCTTATCCAGCCACTGGGGTCCTCAACACTCAGGCACCTGCATGCTACGTTATGCACAGAAAAATTATGGTACAGTAGCATTAAGACACAGCGATTGTGCTGCTGGTAATGGTCTGAAATACTTAACGATTAGATTAGACAGAAGTTTATTAATCCCCTGGGAATTGAGGTTCCAACAGCATTGTATAGCAGCACATAGGATAAGAAGCACACAAAATATCGAAAGTGAAAGTAAAAAACAAATTACAAACATAAATATAAATACACAAATGTAAATACCAGAAATAGTGCTTGCTGCTGGCTACTACTTTTCTTCTCCTTCCCGTCCTTTGTCTTCCTGTTACTCCTCCTCCCCCCAAGTGAGGAGTTATACAGTCTGATGACTAAAGGATGAGTTCAGCTATTTACAACCCCAGTCATATCAAAACATTGTTTGCAAACAAAACTGAGTGCTCTTCTCACCTTTGACAACTGGTTTACGAGCAATACTTTTTGGAAAAAATTAGTATAGGAAAGAATCGAATGAGAGTAAATGGGCGCTTGTCCCAGGAGTTACAAAAATTCATCATACGCTCAAAATAATAAAACAGGGCTGGCAACATACAGTACCTTTCAACTGTCCATATGTTAGTTGTACCACAACATCTGAATACAGGCAAGCTGTATTTTTTCCTAGTACATATACTGGTTTATACCTACCCTGCACCACTGTCAGAAGTGATATCTTAGGTCAGTTTGTTTATCTGTAATGGGTGAATAGGTCATTCAGAGGATTTAATATGACTAATGTGGAAAAAGGAAACTTGAGATGTCCTTTAATGATGATTGCTCACTACAACAAATATTACCCATAAATCAAGCTGACTTCCAGTCTTGCCCAGTTAAGAACTATTATTCTATTACAACCCCAATTCCAATAAAGTTGGTACATTGTGTAAAATGTAAATAAAAACAGAATACAGTGATTTGCTCTTCAACTTATATTCAATTGAATACGCCACGAAGACTAGATATTTAATGTTCAAACTTATAAACGTTTTTTTTTGTGTGTGTGTGTGTGCAAATATTTGGTTATTTTGAAATGGATACCTGCAACACGTTTCAAAAAAGTTGGGACGAGGCAATAAAAGACTGGGAAAGTTGATGAATGCTCAAAGAACACCTAATTGGAAAAATGTGAGTAGGTATAAAAGGAGCATCCCCAAAAGGCTCAGCCATTCACAAGCAAAGATGGGGTGAGGATCACCACTTTGTGAACAACTGTATGAAAACATAGTCCAACAGTTTAAGAACAATGTTTCTCAACGTTCAATTGCAAGGAATTTATGGATTCCAGCATCTACAGTTCATAATATAATCAGAAGATTCAGAGAATCTGGAGAACTTTCTACACGTAAGCGGCGAAGCTGAAAACCAACATTGAATGCTCGTGACCTTCGATCCCTAAGGTGGGACTGTATTAAAACCAACATCATGAGGATCTTATCGCGTGGGCTCAGGAACACTTCAGAAAACCATTGTCAGTTATCACAGTTCATCACTACATCTACAAGTGCAAGTTCAAACTCTACCATGCAAAGTGAAAGCCATACATCAACAACATCCAGAAATGCCACCTCCTTCTCTGGGCCCGAGCTCATTTCAAATGGATAGACGCAAAGTGGAAAAGTGTGCTGTGGTCTGATGTTTTTGGAAATCATGGACGTCGTGTCCTCCGGACAAAAGAGGAACAAGACCATCCAGCTTGTTACCAGCACAAAGTTCAAAAGACAGCATCTGTGATGGTATGGGGGTGTGTTAGTGCCCATGGTATAGGCAACTTACACATCTGTGATGGCACCATCAATGCTGAAAGGTACATCCAGGTTTTGGAGCAACACATGCTGCCATCCAAGCAACGTCTTTTTCAGGGACATCCCTGCTTATTTCAGCAAGACAATGCCAAGCCACATTCTGCACGTGTTACAACAGCGTGGCTTCGTCGTAAAAGGGTATGGGCACTAGACTGGCCTGCCTACAGTCCAGACCTGTTGCCCACTGAAAATGTGTGGTGCATTATGAAGCGCAAAATACAACAACTGAAGTCGTACATCAAGCAAGAATGGGAAAGAATTCCACCTACAAAACTTCAACAATTAGTGTCCTCAGTTCCCAAATGCTTATTGAGTGTTGTTAGAAGGAAAGGTGATGTAACACAGTGGTAAACATACCACTGTCCCAACTTTTTTGAAACATATTGCAGCCATCCATTTCATGCAAATTTTGCATTTTATGCAAATATTTGCGTAAAAACAATAAAGTTGATCAATTTGAACATTAAATATCTTGTCTTTGTGGTGTATTCGGTTGAATATAGGTTGAAGAGGATTTGCAAACCATTGAATTCTGTTTTTCTTTACATTTTTCACAAGGTCCCAACTTCATTGGAATTAGGGTGGTATTATCGTCATTATTATTATGCTTTTTTAAAGTGACTTTTCATTTAATCATCTGCTGTGGAAAAGAATTTAAATGCAGTAATAATGACAAAACATTACAGTACAGCACGTTATAGCCACACAGAACATACACACACACACCTTTGGTCTATCTGTAATTCCATTCTGTACAAGCTCTTTCGAGACATTTGACTTCTTGAAATCTGGTCTGCCTTGGGATGAGACCCCCTGGTTTTGTCCATCATTGTAGTTTTCCCAGTGGGCAAAGCCTTTATTTTTAGAGGCCTTCCGGTGAGTGTGGTGCTTCATTTTTGGAAAGGTGTGGGAGCTAACGCCTGTGTCACCCCAACTGTGTTCGGTCCAGAGCAGCTCCGTCTGGGTGGCCTGGCTGATGGTGGCCCTCTGCAGGCGCACAGAGATTCTCTGAGCTGAGCCGGTCATTAAGGTGATGGACCGGCTGTCCAGAACTGGACCTGCTGATGTCACGGAGGGGAACTCGAACACTTCATCCTCATCTAAAGTGAGAGGACAGATGATGATGAAGAAATTAAATTTTAAAAAGTTGAACAATTTGACACAACAGAGGTTTGCTACAACTCAGTACCACCAGTAACTCGAAAAATGGAGGTGTGTATGAGTGCGCATGCGTATCACAAAACACAATCTGACGCAAAATCCTAGCGCTGTAGATTGTTGGCTCTTGGTGGAGGTATGAGTACTCCTCTCATTAGGAGTTTAAAAAGGTGATAATGACCTTTGCACGTGGCCAGCGCTGGGCTGCTCGGTAGCGAGCTGTGGGTCAGTCTTGCAGGAGAAATGCTGCCTGGTGAACCTGAGCAGACGAGCTTACGACATGCCAGCACGAGCAGCTCCCGGCATTGCTTATGACAGTTGACACCACAATCTGCAAAACAAACAAGAAGTTGTGGGCCAAAATTCTGCACGTAGAAATGTTCAAATTCAATTTTCTCTTCCTGCACAGATTCCATTTTATTAACAATAAACAATAACAATACATGTGTTAAATCATTTGGAATGTTGACTTGATTTTCATATGAAGTTATTTTAAAATAATATAAACCACAGTAACATGTACAGTGAGGAAAATAAGTATTTGAACACCCTGCGGTTTTGCAAGTTTTCTCACTTAAAAATCATGGAGGGGTCTGAAATTTTCATCTTAGCTGCATGTCCACTGTGAGAGACATAATAAAAAAAAAAAACTAAAAAAACAAATCCGGAAATCACTATGTATGATTTTTTTAAAATAATTTATTTGTATGTTAGTGCTGCAAATAAGTATTTGAACACCTGCCAACCAAGAAGAATTCTGGCTCACACAGACCTGTTAATTTTTCTTTAAGAAGCCCTCTTATTCAGCACTCTTTACCTGTATTAATTGCACCTGTATGAACTTGTTACCTGTATAAAAGACACCTGTTCACACACTCAATCAACCACACTCCAACCTGTCCACCATAGCCAAGACCAAAGAGCTGTCTAAGGACACCAGGGACAAAACTGTAGACCTGCACAAGGCTGGGATGGACTACAGGACAACAGGCAAGCAGCTTGGTAGAAGACAACAACTGTTATGATTATTTATTAGAAAGTGGAAGAAACACAAGATGATTGTCAATCTCCCTCGGTCTGGGATTCCATGCAAGATCTCACTTTGCGGGGTAAGGATGATTCTGAGAAAGCTCAGAACTACACAGGAGGACCTGATCAGTGACCTGAAGAGAGCTGGGACCACAGTCACAAACATTACATTAGTAACACATGGTGCTGTCATGTTTTAAAATCCTGCAGGGCAGCAAGGTCCCCCTGCTCAAGCCAGTACATGCCCAGGCACGTCTGAAGTTCACCAGTGACCATCTGGATGATCCAGAGGAGGCATGGGAGAAGGTCATATGGTCAGATGAGACCAGAATAGAGCTTTTTGAAATCAACTCCACTTACCATGTATAGAGGATGAGAACAACCCCAAGAAAACCATCCTAACTGTGAAGCATGGGGGTGGAAACATCATACTCTGGGGGTGTTCTTGTGCAAAGGGGATAGGACGACTGCACCATATTGAAGGGAGGATGGAGGGTCTCCAGACCTGAACTCAAGAGAAAATCTTTGGAGGGAGCTGAAACGCCAAATCTGAAAGATCTAGAGAAGATCTGTGTGGAGGAGTGGACCAAAATCCCTGCTTGCAGTGTGTGCAAACCTGGTGAAAAACTACAGGAAACGTTTGACCTCTGTAATTGCAAACAAAGGCTACTGTACCAAATATTAACATTGATTTTCACACTTATACTTTGCACCAGTAACATACAAATAAATTATTAAAAAATCAATCATCAATCATCATGATTTCCGGATTTTATTTTTTTTACATTATGTCTCTCACAGACCTGGTCACTCGCATCAAATCCATAAACAACTTTGTGGTTTGAGAGTTAATGGAAGAGTTAATGGAGTTAACGGAGTTAACGGAGTTGTCTCTGGACAAAGATGTATGGAGAAGTCGATATCTTTGCAAGAGAAAGAAAGTCCAAGTCTTTAGGGTCCTGGTACTTGCTGTCTGACTGTGTGGTTGTGATATTTACTGATAATCAGCAGCCTGAGGTGACAACTGGATGTCTATGGTATTAGGTCTCTTCAGAGGATCCTTGGGTGCCACTGGAATGACTTTGTGCCAAATGAACGGTTACTTCAGGAGACTATGATGAGGAGCATCACTTCCATTGTGAGCAAATATCAGCTATGGCATTTTCTCCATGTGGCATTACCAGCACATTATTCAGCATGCAGGTTCCTCAGTTTTAGGATTCCAACAACTGCAGAAGACCAAAGGGACATCCAATTCACCTGGCTTCAATGGACAGATGGTTAGTTTCAGGAGGTGGCGTTGGACCAGTTCTCTGGCTGTGTGGATGTCATCCAGGATCCAGTGTGATTCTATAGTGTGGTAGGTGAAGTGGCATATGGAACTAGTGTATGGTCCTACACCTGATCTCAGATTTTGAGTGGGTCAAAGGTTACAGACACAAAGATGAATGACTTTTTAAACTGCAAGGAAGCTTCCAGATAAACCAGCAACTGATTTAATATTTTTACTCTATATTATACTATTACTCTAATAAATGCTCCCTCTCTAATTAAAGCCCCCTCTTGATTTTTTTCAGCATGTTGTATGTAGTGAAATTGTGAATTGCTGAGACAGAGACAACAATAAAATTAAAATGAAATAGTCCTACCTCATTGCCACAAAATTTCATCAAATCTGTTCTGGTTTCCATGTTGCTTATGCAGTCACAGTGCCTAGTATTTCAGACCATTCCCTGTCACACCAACGTCCGTAACCTCCCCAAGCAGCTGTTCTACTTTTCTGGCCAGGATTGCAAGCTTATCTTTGTTCCTACATTACTCCCGGGTGTGTTTCCTATCAACTGGGAAAATCTCATCCACATGATGCATCCCTTCTCTTCCACTTCTTTCACAACTTTTAGCTTGAACACTGCCGAGTAAAAACGTTTGCACGGAGCCATTTTATGTAATTGTGTAACAGCTACTGCATGTAGAAAAGCATTATTTGTTTCAAGTTTGCACTGCTTCTTTTGCATGCGGTACACATGTATGTACATACCATAAGGCTGTACTGTGTACAGCAGCATGTATGTGTATGCAAATGATCATCAAACGTTCCCCCTTCATGCAAATTCCATGCCCTCACGTTGTTTATTAGAGTAAATATGGTATAGTTTATTTGGGGTGTGTATGACTGTATTTAAGGGTGTAGCCATAGAACCTGCATTGTACTGTGTTTAATTGCAGGGGAAAGAAACAACAAAATAATTAAATCAAGTAATCTGGAGTAGATTGTTTGGGAAACAGGATTTCTGTTCCTTCTAGTACATTTCTAGTGTGTATATCTTCTTGTTTGTACTCCTAATGTAATTTCCACATTGTTAGTCTTCTTGTGACATATCATCCGCGTTGTTTTCCCCCTTGTGCTTTTATCATGACAGTTCTGCTCCCGGTGCATGTTGTTGGCTTTACTTCCTGACCACTCAGGTTTTCAGGTTCACATGCATGCTTTACTTCCTGGTTAACTGAGTTACACAATATTTAGCCATCACATATCGTTAGCTCCAGTGCCATTGTCTAGTTTGCATACATGCTTTCTTGCATTCATTTCTAGTGTTTGATCTCCATTTGCTGACTTCTGTTGCCTTCCTGTTTCTTTCACATTTAGCCTGCCATCTATTGGACTTCATATGCAGTATGTTTGATTCCTGTCTACTGTCCCTCTGCTGATTCTCTTTTTGCTGCTGCTTTCATGAACACTGTTGACTGTTTAACTGTGTACCAAACCCATGCACTTGTTACAGACCATGTCATCAACTGTGTCCACAAGGACACTTGTGTGAACAAACTACTACTACCTGATGTTGTTACAGCTTCAGCTGCTATTAAAACTATTAAACTACTACTATTAAACTGTTTGAACTTTCCATTGGTGTTGTTTTCTGCATAGGGGTCTTCGGTTATACTACAACCATTACAGATGGAACATGTATGAAAGAACGCCCCTTTAAAAAGACAATGACAAGTAGAACATAAATATTTAAATAGTCATGGTATGAAATTAAATGTCACAGTTCAGGTTTTGTTTTTCCTCTTCATCATCATATTTCCTGTACCATTCCAGTAACTGTGAGCAGTACCTTTGCATTTGTAGCCCTGTTTGATGATTCCCCAGAGCTGCAGGATTAGGTTCACAAATATGAGGAAGGAGGAACAATAGTACAGAGAAGAAAAGAAATAAATAAATCAGAAAATACTACAAGGAAGCATGGCCTTTAAACAAACACAGTTCAACACATTTCCTGTAAACATGTTGCAACATAGTAACTAAAAACAAAGAGAACCACCATGACAAATGCATGACAGCCAGCCAATAACTTGTCTTTATCATCACTTTTTTTTAAATTAAATTAATAAAATTAAACTTCCACAGGAAACAGACAAATTGATGTTTGAAATATGCAGGCATCAGCTTAGTGATACGCACAAATCCAGCACAATGTTCACAGAAGGTTGGCCTCAGGTACGTCATCTCCTGGAAGTTGTGGATGAAGCCCGGACCCATCTTGCACTGAAGGAGAGGGTTAGCCCGTAGGAAATATGCAATCATCTCATCCTTACTGATCAATCCGTCTCTGGGAGAAAGGGAAAGATTTCATATGGAATCGGACTCGGGCACTGCTATACTTTTTCTGCAGCTAATTATTTGGCCACTCACTGATCTTTGTCCAAAACACAGAAAGAGTCCAGGAAGGGAAAATTAGCAGCAATGCTCTCAAAGTCCTCTTGAGAGATATACCCATCATGGTCATGGTCGTAATTCCTGAACACAGACTTCCCGATTCCATCCAAGGAAAATAAATGAGTACAGTGAAGTCTCACATGTTTAATTAAAGACTGCAGAAACTGTTTGTCTCCTTTCTCTTTGCAAAATGATTTTGTGTACTCACATCCACCACTTTTCTGATGTGTTTGTTGACCACAGAGGGATCTGGTTTTGCAGTCACACCTGATGCCCAGTCTAGAGGGACCAGAGGTTTGTTGGGTGTTGTTGGAGATGTTGGCTGTGAAGAAGGACAAAAACAAAAGACTTAAAGGGACACTTAATAGTGTTGAAGGTGGTTTTTATGACTTAGTGGTAAGGTTTCATATTGCAGCCCTTCTAAAGGGATGCCAAGTCATAGGACCACCTATGGTTAGGCTGTATGTATGCTCCAGATTGGATTTTACCGTGTAGCAGTGCCAACACCAATGAATGAGCAACTCCAAGCAGAACAGACTCTCAGTAAAAATAAGAAACAAAAAACAGTTTTATCTGCACAAGCCCAAATGGTTTGTCCCAATGTGGAGAACATAAATTGTCAACACCAACTGTATGTATACCAGACAACCCTGCGTGACATCACCCATAGGTTTTCTATAGACACCTGTAAAAACCGATATGAAGCCCATATCTGGGAGCTGCCATCCTGGCAGCAGTGGGAGTGCTGATTCTGGCTATGTTACGAATGAATAAATGGATAAAGAATTGGAACATGGGTGACTCTGTGTTTATTAAATCATATTTTTGGGGATTGTGCAGTGGTTCTCATAATGGTTTGGTGTGAGCATTAAAAGGTATGAGCTGCTTATTTTCTCACTAATGATGCTTTAAAGAGACCTAACGGATGAGGATATCGACAGCTGTTAAAAAATGACACACAGCTCTCCACAACAGCAAGTAGCAACCGATGGTATGACTCAAAGCGACCACACCCCTAATTATGATTAGGGGCGTGAATTAGGTAAGATACACAAAATTAACCCCAGTGTAGTTGTCATAGAGGGGGAAAGTTATTTTTATCTGTTGTTTTGTACACAGACATACACAAACACACGTCTGATTACAATACTCCAAGAGCCAGTTACTGATGGTGCACAGGGTAATTATGGAAAGTAATGGTTTTAGAGTCCCAGTTCATATGTAAGTGCTGAAATTCTTCATATGCAGGTACAAAGTCAAAGAGAAATATTGACGAGGCATCAAACTAAAGGGCACATTACAAACTGGGCCAAGAGAAACTTACCAGTGATTTGGGGTTACGTGGTTCCCTCAGCAATGACAGTTCATAAATCTCATCTTCTGTGTAGTAAAGGTCTAAAGATAGCTGGAAAAAGCAAAGGCTATAGATAAAATGTTATTAAATTCACAAAGTTGCAATATAAGATAAGCCCGTGTATCACTGTAGCACCAGCATCAGAATCTGTGATTGGATGCTTCACAATGAAGTGATGTTCATGATTTTAAAAACAAAGGCTCCATATTTTTCTCAGATAGTGGGCATGCCTACTGTTTTAACACAAAAGCACTGCCACAAGGCCAAAAACTAAAATGTGGGGATGCTGTGCTGCAACAAATCTTCTATCTTGCAAACACTCTGGGATTGTAATGTCTCACCGTTAACAGATATATAAGATCCATGTTGGGTTCGACTTGGGCCACCGCACTCTGCAAAGACACCAGCTCATTGAAGGTTATATAGAGCTGCTGCATTTTCACCAAGTTCACTTTGTTGCTATTGTCAACCCAGTCAGGAAAGACAGCATTCACTGCTATCAGGTCCTTGAGGTGCACGCCCAGGATGGGAATTTTGAAGCCGTGGCATTCACTGAAGGCCTTACGGTAGTAGGAGTAGTTATTACTGGAAGAGACCAGCTCCGTCATTTCTCTCCAGATCTGAGATAAGGAACAGAGGGCATAGTGAGGAATTATAATATGCCTTTATTTTGTTGCAACTTGTAAAACAGCCGGGAAACTGTATTTATAGCCTTCATCTCTACAATCACAGCCACTGAAACTTGTAACTTCTTAATTTGGTAGGGTGTCTTGATGCCTTTTGATAGATTGAACATATCAAGGACAACTGAATATGTAGGAGCACAGACAGCCAACCTTTAAAAAGAGAAGCCTTCTGGATTTTCAGTTTGGAAACTCCAGCACCAAGAACCTTCAGTACAGAACTTTATATAAAACTGTTTTTTGTAAAACACGTTCAGTGTATTGATCTGTAGACCAGGTGCTTTTACAGTGGAATGTTGAGTAAGTGCAATTGTTAAATTATCCTTGTGCAGATCATAACTTAGTCTGATTTCATGTATATTTATAGAATCAGACAACTATTTTGTGAAAATTGTTCTTTACTTTTTTCTACTTCTTAGGGTGTATGTCTTTTCTTCAAGTCAGGTGAAGTCTGGCAGTATGCCCTGACCCTGCACACAGCATCACAAAACCACCCTGTATCCTGGTCCTGTCTATATACATGAGAGGACAACCACTCAGTCAGACAACCCGGGTGGTTGTCATCTCATATATACAAGTTACAAGAAAAGAACAATAATTTCTTCTGACATATTCACATTTTCTTATTTAATGGTTGAAATGCTTTTCCTTCACAGTACAGAGATTTGAAGTCACTCTCCACATCCATCTGCAGGGGAAAAAAAAAGTTAATGAGTAAGCTCCACACCTGTAGGTTTGTTATGTCAAGCGGGAGAATACTCTATGGAGGACCTTATGAAGACCTGATTTGGTCAAAATGCTGTCGAAGCTCATAGTAAAACACTTGGAAAAGGAACAATAAGTGTGCTGACCTTTGTTAACTCCTTTTTTGGCTTGTGTGTGTGTCTGTGTTTGTGTGTCTGTGTGTGAATGTTTTTGTCTGTCTATATATGTGGCCCTGTGATAGACCCCCCATCATGTCCATGGTGTACCCTGCCTCATGCTCCATGATTGCTGAGATAGGCTTCCATGACTCTAGGTTGGAGTAAGCGGGTATAGAAAATAAATGATAGCTGAGTTTTCATCATAGTCATCCAGAAAGTATTCACAGTGCTTCACTTCACTTCCACATTTTATGTTACAGCCAAAATGGATGAAATTCATTTTTTTCCTCAAAATTCTACACACGATACCCCATAATGACAGTGTGAAAGAAAGTTTTTTTTGTTTTTGTTTTTTAGAAAAAAGGCATAATTCTAGGCAAGAGTACAAAAACATTTCTGCTGCTTTAAAGGTCCCAGTGAGCAGAGTGGCCTCCATCATCATCAATAAATGGAAGAAGTTCAGACGCACGGTCAATTTTGAGTCATCAATTCACCTAACCTGCATGTCTTTGGATGTGGGAGGAAGCTGGAGCACCCAGAGGGAACCCACATGAACACAGAGAGAACATGCAAACTCCACACAGAAAGTACCAGGTGGGAAGAGATCCCATGACCTTCTTGCTGTGAGTCAACCGTGCTAACCACTAAGCCACTGTGCTGTCAATTATCAACACAATATAATTATGTAGATGTAAAATGTAAAAACTTAAATATCTTGGAAACAGTATTTTATTTCTGAAGCAGACAACTTCTAAAAATTTGCATACCAATGTTACATTACATAACAGTTGGCTCTGTAGGTCGCTGTATGACAAATAAGTGCAGATCACATCTTTGGTACTGGGTCTCTTTGTAGGATCCTTGGGTACTGCTGGAATGATGTTGTGTCAAAGGAACAGTTACCTTGCATTGTGAGAGGATGTCATGGAGTGGTGTGGTACAGGAACATGTCTGATTTTTTTTTTAAATTATTATTTATTTTAGGCCAAAACAAAAAAATACACTTAAAAGGCCAAATGGAGTGCATATGTTCTAAATCCACTGTGCATGTAACACTACCTCTTATAGAATATATATGATATGTATTTCTAGGATCAGTGTGTGATCTGTGAGCAAGGGCGTAGGTTTGGTCTCAGCTTTGGTAGGGACAATACCACCCCCCCGGCCCCCTGCCCACCACCACCACCCCCTAACCCACTCATACCATTAGACGCACAAGTACAGCATAATACATAACATATGACGACATAATGCTGAATAATTTAACACTTTATTTACATTATTAAGTGTGTAGGCAGACAAACAAATAGCTTAAATAACAAAATTGCACCCAAAATCACGAATCTATTCTATAGGCCTACACCTGAGAGAACAAGACAACAAAAAAATACTTGTGGAGCTAACAAAAAAAAAAAGTTTTTGCAACCAAGATGTATAATCTATTCTCTTCATCAATAATGCAGTTGTAGGTATCTGCCAACCTAATTTGCCAACAAAAAAAGGGCTTTACAATGATATATATGGTGTATTACGGTAAACGTAAGCCTGTGATGTCATAATGCAGAGGAAAAACACGGACGTTTCACACTAGTGCGCCGCTGATTCTCATTACCGTAAGTTCTCATGTAAGCCCTCACGCTGAAAAATTTAACACTGACAGCAAGCCAAGAACCCGTGCTTTCCAACAGTATGCTATATGTTGCATATATTACGGTAAAGTGCGTTCGGTGACTTTTGAAATGAGGGAAAAGTATGAAAAAGAGCGCAAAAGTGACAGAAAAGTACAGAGACAGACAGCAAACATAAATGTAGTAATTTTTGAGGAAAAGGCAGGGTGTTAGTGTCATTTGTGAAGGTGTGTGTGCGTGTTTGTGTGGGTGTGCAGTTTATTGTAAGTGTGGCGCACAGCATTGTTCGCAAGCCCCCGCCCTTCTTGTTTTTCTGCACCGGAGCAGTGTTGCCAGATATGAAATATGAAACTATCGTACCAAAACCTCAAAATTATCGTATTTTGGGAGAAATTATTGTACACAAACAAAACGCATACAACGTAGCTATTTTAGCGTTTTTTTTTTTTTAATCAATCAATTTTTTTTATATAGCGCCAAATCAATCAATCAATCAATCAGTTTTTTTATATAGCACCAAATCACAACAAACAGTTGCCCCAAGGCGCTTTATATTGTAAGGCAAGGCCATACAATAATTATGTAAAACCCCAACGGTCAAAACGACCCCCTGTGAGCAAGCACTTGGCTACAGTGGGAAGGAAAAACTCCCTTTTAACAGGAAGAAACCTCCAGCAGAACCAGGCTCAGGGAGGGGCAGTCTTCTGCTGGGACTGGTTGGGGCTGAGGGAGAGAACCAGGAAAAAGACATGCTGTGGAGGGGAGCAGAGATCGATCACTAATGATTAAATGCAGAGTGGTGCATACAGAGCAAAAAGAGAAAGAAACAGTGCATCATGGGAACCCCCCAGCAGTCTACGTCTATAGCAGCATAACTAAGGGATGGTTCAGGGTCACCTGATCCAGCCCTAACTATAAGCTTTAGCAAAAAGGAAAGTTTTAAGCCTAATCTTAAAAGTAGAGAGGGTGTCTGTCTCCCTGATCTGAATTGGGAGCTGGTTCCACAGGAGAGGAGCCTGAAAGCTGAAGGCTCTGCCTCCCATTCTACTCTTACAAACCCTAGGAACTACAAGTAAGCCTGCAGTCTGAGAGCGAAGCGCTCTATTGGGGTGATATGGTACTACGAGGTCCCTAAGATAAGATGGGACCTGATTATTCAAAACCTTATAAGTAAGAAGAAGAATTTTAAATTCTATTCTAGAATTAACAGGAAGCCAATGAAGAGAGGCCAATATGGGTGAGATATGCTCTCTCCTTCTAGTCCCCGTCAGTACTCTAGCTGCAGCATTTTGAATTAACTGAAGGCTTTTTAGGGAACTTTTAGGACAACCTGATAATAATGAATTACAATAGTCCAGCCTAGAGGAAATAAATGCATGAATTAGTTTTTCAGCATCACTCTGAGACAAGACCTTTCTGATTTTAGAGATATTGCGTAAATGCAAAAAAAGCAGTCCTACATATTTGTTTAATATGCGCTTTGAATGACATATCCTGATCAAAAATGACTCCAAGATTTCTCACAGTATTACTAGAGGTCAGGGTAATGTCATCCAGAGTAAGGATCTGGTTAGACACCATGTTTCTAAGATTTGTGGGGCCAAGTACAATAACTTCAGTTTTATCTGAGTTTAAAAGCAGGAAATTAGAGGTCATCCATGTCTTTATGTCTGTAAGACAATCCTGCAGTTTAGCTAATTGGTGTGTGTCCTCTGGCTTCATGGATAGATAAAGCTGGGTATCATCTGCGTAACAATAAAATTTAAGCAATACCGTCTAATAATACTGCCTAAGGGAAGCATGTATAAAGTGAATAAAATTGGTCCTAGCACAGAACCTTGTGGAACTCCATAATTAACTTTAGTCTGTGAAGAAGATTCCCCATTTACATGAACAAATTGTAATCTATTAGACAAATATGATTCAAACCACCGCAGCGCAGTGCCTTTAATACCTATGGCATGCTCTAATCTCTGTAATAAACTTTTATGGTCAACAGTATCAAAAGCAGCACTGAGGTCTAACAGAACAAGCACAGAGATGAGTCCACTGTCCGAGGCCATAAGAAGATCATTTGTAACCTTCACTAATGCTGTTTCTGTACTATGATGAATTCTAAAACCTGACTGAAACTCTTCAAATAGACCATTCCTCTGCAGATGATCAGTTAGCTGTTTTACAACTACCCTTTCAAGAATTTTTGAGAGAAAAGGAAGGTTGGAGATTGGCCTATAATTAGCTAAGATAGCTGGGTCAAGTGATGGCTTTTTAAGTAATGGTTTAATTACTGCCACCTTAAAAGCCTGTGGTACATAGCCAACTAACAAAGATAGATTGATCATATTTAAGATCGAAGCATTAAATAATGGTAGGGCTTCCTTGAGCAGCCTGGTAGGAATGGGGTCTAATAAACATGTTGATGGTTTGGATGAAGTAACTAATGAAAATAACTCAGACAGAACAATCGGAGAGAAAGAGTCTAACCAAATACCGGCATCACTGAAAGCAGCCAAAGATAACGATACGTCTTTGGGATGGTTATGAGTAATTTTTTCTCTAATAGTTAAAATTTTGTTAGCAAAGAAAGTCATGAAGTCATTACTAGTTAAAGTTAATGGAATACTCAGCTCAATAGAGCTCTGACTCTTTGTCAGCCTGGCTACAGTGCTGAAAAGAAACCTGGGGTTGTTCTTATTTTCTTCAATTAGTGATGAGTAGTAAGATGTCCTAGCTTTACGGAGGGCTTTTTTTATAGAGCAACAGACTCTTTTTCCAGGCTAAGTGAAGATCTTCTAAATTAGTGAAACGCCATTTCCTCTCCAACTTACGGGTTATCTGCTTTAAGCTGCGAGTTTGTGAGTTATACCACGGAGTCAGGCACTTCTGATTTAAAGCTCTCTTTTTCAGAGGAGCTACAGCATCCAAAGTTGTCTTCAATGAGGATGTAAAACTATTGACGAGATACTCTATCTCACTTACAGAGTTTAGGTAGCTACTCTGCACTGTGTTGGTATATGGCATTAGAGAACATAAAGAAGGAATCATATCCTTAAACCTAGTTACAGCGCTTTCTGAAAGACTTCTAGTGTAATGAAACTTATTCCCCACTGCTGGGTAGTCCATCAGAGTAAATGTAAATGTTATTAAGAAATGATCAGACAGAAGGGAGTTTTCAGGGAATACTGTTAAGTCTTCTATTTCCATACCATAAGTCAGAACAAGATCTAAGATATGATTAAAGTGGTGGGTGGACTCATTTACTTTTTGAGCAAAGCCAATAGAGTCTAATAATAGATTAAATGCAGTGTTGAGGCTGTCATTCTCAGCATCTGTGTGGATGTTAAAATCTCCCACTATAATTATCTTATCTGAGCTAAGCACTAAGTCAGACAAAAGGTCTGAAAATTCACAGAGAAACTCACAGTAACGACCAGGTGGACGATAGATAATAACAAATAAAACTGGTTTTTGGGACTTCCAATTTGGATGGACAAGACTAAGAGTCAAGCTTTCAAATGAATTAAAGCTCTGTCTGGGTTTTTGATTAATTAATAAGCTGGAATGGAAGATTGCTGCTAATCCTCCGCCCCGGCCCGTGCTACGAGCATTCTGACAGTTAGTGTGACTCGGGGGTGTTGACTCATTTAAACTAACATATTCATCCTGCTGTAACCAGGTTTCTGTAAGGCACAATAAATCAATATGTTGATCAATTATTATATCATTTACCAACAGGGACTTAGAAGAGAGAGACCTAATGTTTAATAGACCACATTTAACTGTTTTAGTCTGTGGTGCAGTTGAAGGTGCTATATTATTTTTTCTTTTTGAATTTTTATGCTTAAATAGATTTTTGCTGGTTATTGGTGGTCTGGGAGCAGACACCGTCTCTACGGGGATGGGGTAATGAGGGGATGGCAGGGGGAGAGAAGCTGCAGAGAGGTGTGTAAGACTACAACTCTGCTTCCTGGTCCCAACCCTGGATAGTCACGGTTTGGAGGATTTAAGAAAATTGGCCAGATTTCTAGAAATGAGAGCTGCTCCATCCAAAGTGGGATGGATGCCGTCTCTCCTAACAAGACCAGGTTTTCCCCAGAAGCTTTGCCAATTATCTATGAAGCCCACCTCATTTTTTGGACACCACTCAGACAGCCAGCAATTCAAGGAGAACATGCGGCTAAACATGTCACTCCCGGTCCGATTGGGGAGGGGCCCAGAGAAAACTACAGAGTCCGACATTGTTTTTGCAAAGTTACACACCGATTTAATGTTAATTTTAGTGACCTCCGATTGGTGTAACCGGGTGTCATTACTGCCGACGTGAATTACAATCTTACCAAATTTATGCTTAGCCTTAGCCAGCAGTTTCAAATTTCCTTCAATGTCGCCTGCTCTGGCCCCCAGAAGACAATTGACTATGGTTGCTGGCAGGGGCGTAGGTTTGCATATGGACCAAAGGGACAAGTCACAACCATTATTTTGGGATGGCAAAATAGTCCCTACCAATATTTAGCATTTTTGTTTATATAACAAAATCATTCACTATTTTTTTTTTTTTGCGAACTCGATACTATAATTTTAGTCGTCACGTTTTGTGTTTTCGACGTGCCAGAGTGACAGGGTTACCCATATTGCAATTTCATTGGCTCACGTTCTTCTCACATGGCCGTAAACAAAGCGCATCTCGTGGCAGGCAGTGCTTAATTTGTAAAGTGGGAGGTCCCGGAGCGCAGAGGATGGGTGGCTCCGGTGCAGTGTTGCCAGATGTACGATAATTATCGTATTTGTACGATAGTTTTGCCCTCTGTACGATGTACGATCAATAATGGGAAAAAATCCAATATGTACGATAATTTCAGTTGGTTGCCCAAACACGCATCTCTCTCTGACACCCAAGAATCATTTTGCAGGCGTTGCACTCAGGCGGCATCAAAGACACAACACACACAGCTTTGGCCGCCCGGGACAACGTCATTTGAAAGCCCGCCCCCTCTCCATACAAAGTAATGAGTTCCCATCCAATCTGTGCCGTGACAGGAAGATTCCCCAACCAACATCTTTTTTTTTTTTTAAACTTTATTTCAACAAATGCAACAACAAACGAACAAAACACAAGAGCAAAGAGATAGACAAGAAGAATAAAAAAAAGTTCAAGTTCCTTATGGAGGTGTCAACATTTTTTCTGTGTTCAACAAAATCTGCACAAGTGTCCATGGCATCGGATGACGACAGCCACCTCGAGGTTGAATTCGACTCTTTCTAGTCTGGTAATTAACACGTTTGTGTCCCTTCACAGAAAAAAAAATCTTTCTAGTAGTGCGTTCTAGTTTCCCCATTACTATAATTACTGTTTAAAAATGTGACATAAAATTCTTTGGAAATAAAAAAAACAAAACAAAACGCTAAAATAGCTACGTTGTATGCGTTTTGTTTGTGTACGATCTTTTCTCCCAAAATACGATAATTTTGAGGTTTTGGTACGATAGTTTCATATTTCATATCTGGCAACACTGCTCCGGTGCAGAAAAACAAGAAGGGCGGGGTGGAGGGCTTGCGAACAATGCTGTGCGCCACACTTAAAATAAACTGCACACCCACACACACCTTCACAAATGACACTAACATCCTGCCTTTTCCTCAGAAATTACTACATTTATGTTTGCTGTCTGTCTCTGTACTTTTTTGTCACTTTTGCGCTCTTTTTCATACTTTTGCCTTGTTTCAAAAGTCACCGAACGCACTTTACCGTAATATATGCAACATATAGCATACTGTTGGATAGCACGGGTTCTTGGCTTGCTGTCAGTGTTAAATTTTTCAGAGTGAGGGCTTACATGAGAACTTACGGTAATGAGAATCAGCGGCGCATTAGTGTGAAACTTCCGTGTTTTTCCTCTGCGTTATGACATCACAGGCTTCGTTTACCGTAATACACCATATATATCATTGGAAATCCCTTTTTTTTTAAATTAGGTTGCCAGATACCTACAACTGCATTATTGATGAAGAGAATAAATTATACATCTTGGTTGCAAAAACTTTTTTTTTTTTTTGTTAGCTCCACAAGTATTTTTTTGTTGTCTTGTTCTCTCAGGTGTAGGCCTATAGAATAGATTCGTGATTTTGGGTGCAATTTTGTTATTTAAGCTATTTGTTTGTTTGCCTACACACTTAATATTGTAAATAAAGTGTTAAATTATTCAGCATTATGTCATCATATGTGCGTCTAATGGTATGAGTGGGTTAGGGGGTGGTGGTGGTGGGCAGGGGGCCGGGGGGGTGGTATTGTCCCTACCAAAGCTGAGACCAAACCTACGCCCTTGTGTTGATACCTCCATAAGGAACTTTAACTTTTTTTTTATTCTTCTTGTATATCTCTTTGCTCTTGTGTTTTGTTTGTTTGTTATTGCATTTGTTGAAATAAAGTTTCGAGAAAAAAAAAAGATGTTGGTTGGGGAATCTTCCTGTCACGGCAGAGATTGGATGGGAACTCATTACTTTGTATGGAGAGGGGGCGGGCTTTCAAATGACTGTCCCGGTCGCCCAAAGCCAGCATTTGATGCCCCCTGAGTGCAACACCTGCAAAATGATTCTTGGGTGTCAGAGAGAGATGCGTGTTTGGGCAACCAACCGAAATTATCGTACATATTGGATTTTTTCCCATTATTGATCGTACATCGTACAGAGGGCAAAACTATCGTACAAATACGATAATTATCGTACATCTGGCAACACTGCACCGGAGCCACCCATCCTCTGCGCTCTGGGACCTCCCACTTTACAAATTAAGCACTGCCTGCCACGAGATGCGCTTTGTTTACGTCCATGTGAGAAGAACGTGAGCTAATGAAATTGCAACATGGGTAACCCTGTCACTCTGGCACGTCGAAAACACAAAACGTGACGACTAAAATTATAGTATCAAGTTCGCAAAAAAATAGTGAATGATTTTGTTATATAAAAAAAATTCTAAATATTGGTAGGGACTATTTTGCCATCCCAAAATATTGGTTGTGACTTGTCCCTATGGTCCATATGCAAACCTACGCCCCTGTCTGTGAGAAACAAAAGTGCCTCTGGTGTTGTGGACTTACCCTCACAACCTCAGGGACCAGATGAGAGTGAGTCTCCTTTAGTCGTGAAATGGAGCTGTGGCTCAGTCCACCAATCACAGCCATCAGAGTGTTGAAGTTCTGCAGTTGGAGAAGTTTCTGACAAGAGTCAAACAGTTAAAGGTTTAAAAACCTGCACACAAAATCTTTCACTGATCTGTGATTACTTACACCAACGAAAATTGGAGGAGGTTATATTATCACCCCTGTTTGTCTGTTTGTGGACAGCCAGGAGCTCACATTATATATATATATATGCCCTAATCACTCTCATATTTGAAAATGAGGTGCAAACTGGCACTCACTATCACCTGACAAATTTTGATCAGATCTGATTCGTACTGCGGATTGAGCAAATATTTTGATATGAACATTGAAAAGCCCTTTTGATCTATATTTTGTATAATATTTTATCTTTTGAAAAGTCACTTCAAAAAAGACTTTGACCTTTAAAGTGTTTTCCAAGGTAAAAATTTGTGGAATTGCAAACATGTTGGCAGAGGTTTGTGCTAGTGCAGTGCTCTAGTTTGTGTTTTGTTTGTCTGTTTGCTTGTGAACAGCCTGGAGCCCACAATTTTTCATACAATGATCCCATTCCATTATGCTGCCCTCCAAACCAGTCACTATTTGTATATTATCCTCTGTATTCTAAAATTAGAAAGGTCTTGTCTCAGAGTGATGCTGAAAAACTAATTCATGCATTTATTTCCTCTAGGCTGGACTATTGTAATTCATTATTATCAGGTTGTCCTAAAAGTTCCCTGAAAAGCCTTCAGTTAATTCAAAATGCTGCAGCTAGAGTACTGACGGGGACTAGAAGGAGAGATCATATCTCACCCATATTGGCCTCTCTTCACTGGCTTCCTGTTAATTCTAGAATAGAATTTAAAATTCTTCTTCTTACTTATAAGGTTTTTGAATAATCAGGTCCCATCTTATCTTAGGGACCTCATAGTACCATATCACCCCAATAGAGCGCTTCGCTCTCAGACTGCAGGCTTACTTGTAGTTCCTAGGGTTTGTAAGAGTAGAATGGGAGGCAGAGCCTTCAGCTTTCAGGCTCCTCTCCTCTGGAACCAGCTCCCAATTCAGATCAGGGAGACAGACACCCTCTCTACTTTTAAGATTAGGCTTAAAACTTTCCTTTTTGCTAAAGCTTATAGTTAGGGCTGGATCAGGTGACCCTGAACCATCCCTTAGTTATGCTGCTATAGACTTAGACTGCTGGGGGGTTCCCATGATGCACTGAGTGTTTCTTTCTCCTTTTGCTCTGTATGCACCACTCTGCATTTAATCATTAGTGATTGATCTCTGCTCCCCTCCACAGCATGTCTTTTTCCTGGTTCTCTCCCTCAGCCCCAACCAGTCCCAGCAGAAGACTGCCCCTCCCTGAGCCTTGTTCTGCTGGAGGTTTCTTCCTGTTAAAAGGGAGTTTTTCCTTCACACTGTCGCCAAGTGCTTGCTCACAGGGGGTCGTTTTGACCATTGGGGTTTTTACGTAATTATTGTATGGCCTTGCCTTACAATATAAAGCGCCTTGGGGCAACTGTTTGTTGTGATTTGGCGCTATATAAAAAAAATTGGTTGATTGATTGATTGTATTTATATTTTTATTTTACATGTATGAATTTTTACCCAATGACTCCATACTGTACCAGGTGATTTCTGTAAGTGCTGAAATTATGTTTTATTTCTGTTCTGTTGCGTGCCACGATGAGGTGGATGTCTTTGTCTTACCTGAGCCACATGGATGTATTTGGTGATGACCTCTGCTCGTGTCTGAGGGGTCAGCTTGCTGAGCACCATAAGCTGGACCCAATGGGAGATTCCGTTGAACAGGGCAATGGAGCGCTCCAGTGTCGGGTTATCTACCACACAGCTGTGAATCACGTAGCTCTGGTAATCAGTGAACTGCAGACAAAAAAACAAATCACGTAAATATTTTTCATTTTGTTTCACAAGTTTTACTTATCTTCAGCATAATTGCACAGGTTGACCTGATGGTGGCACTAAAACACAAGTCAAATGTTGACAGTACGTCAGCTTTCTAGTCAGACTGGGTGATATCTGTACTATATTACATGTGCACTCATCGGTATCGATCCCTTGTGTCCATCTGTCTGCGAGTTCATCCATCCATGTGTGAACAAAATAATACAAAGGTTTTGATCCAATTTTGACTAAACCTGGTCGAACAACTGCAGCTCAGCCAAGATCAAAGAGATTTTATTTTGAGGAAAACCAGTTAAAAGTTGATGTCACATCCCCAAATAAAAATGTGGCCCAGTGCTTATATATATAGATTGGCTTGGCAAGTAAAGTCTAGGATCATGCACTGATGGTACACTTTGCCACATCCATGACACCACAGAACCAACTCATGGATGGTAACCACCCAGGTAGACCACAAGTCCATCCCCGCCTCTTGAAAGTAACCATGTAACTGCAGCAAGCCAGGTGAAGCTAAAGTCTCCTATTGTCTTTCTCCAGCAACTGCGGTTCTCAACACTCATGCACATAGTATGTGCTGGATCAGGCACAGATAATGAGACGCATAGCCAAAATGTTGACGCTGATGCTCCCTCACAATGCAAGTGATACATCTCATCTTCATATCAGCTTGGGACTCCGATGAGGGCGGTTGCATCTCCTCCACTCTCCCTTATCTCTGCTCTCTGCTTTAACTTCAAGTCCTACTTCACCAGACTGTGAATTCCTCAAATTATATTGGATACTGGATCTATTGGACTACTATTGGATTTACCATGGAATTGATCAGCTGGTCTCTGAACGCTATTGACACCATTTTTTCTACAAGAAGGTCAGGCCCGGGGGATCCTACCTGCCCAGATGGAACGTATCCTGCGTGCTATGTTCTCGACTCCTAGGGGTCTTGGCAGTTGCATGCTTGGCGCCTTTCTCCGTTGAGGACGTCGAGGATTTATTCATTTTTGGTCTTATGGTAGCAGGGCTGGTACTTTCTGGCTTATGTGCTGTCCTGATCTACTGGAAAATTGGCAAGACAGTGGCATCAAGAACCACGGCCCTTCCCTTGTCCATCATGATTAACAAGGTTGGCAAGGTAGTGCATTCTCAGACTGCGATGACTCTGTTCAGGCCTTCGTGATCATTTGGCTCTTTCTTATCTCAACTCACAAAGACAATAAACTGTTTTCATAGGACTGAAGCATGCTCCACTCCCTCCCCCCATCAAACACCCCACACTCCGGCTTCTGCTCACGTCACTCCTTCCCCCTTCTGTGGGGGCGGTGCCGTTCTAGCTGCAGCTGGTCCTCGTTCCTCCCCCCAAGCTGACAGTGGCGCATCTCAGGGTTGCTGCGTGACCTTCACCCACTTGCCTCAAATTCGGATAACAGACTTCTTCAAATTTAGTGCACATAAACAATGTCCAATGTGTATGTGCTGTCTTTAATTCTGATGTGTGCCATTATTATGGTAAACAAGTAATAATTGTGGACTAACTGCTGTCTGAGATAACAAGAGTGTAAACATAATTTCTCCACTGTGAGATCAATAAAGTATATCTCATCTCTCATCTCATCTTATTCTTCATACGCAACTGCTTGTTTGATATAAAGCCATTCCAATGGTAACCAAGTATCCTCTGAAGAGATCAAGTACCACAGACATCCATTCATTGCCTTAGGTCACTGGTTACTGTCCAAGACTCACGACTATACAGTAAGAAAGGAAGCTCCAGGACTCTGAAAACTTGCAGCTTCGTTCTCCTGCAAGATAACAGCATCATAAAACACCTCTGTCCAGCCACCTCATGATTCCATGTACTCTTTCCAAGTATCTCTAGATCAAGACACGACACGGCATGACATGACGTGATGTGACGTGAATGCCACTGCTGAGTCCAGGACTACTAGGCTGGCAAACCGCTTCTACCCACAGGCTGTCAGGCTTCTCAATAACTTTCTGACACACTGACCCTCCACCACCTGAGTGACTGTTATTTCACTGTCATTCTTCTCCTCATCATTATTACTATCATCCTCTAAGTATTTATTATAATAGCTCTGTTCACTATTTATGCATCCATGCACCTTACGACTCCTGCAAAGCAGGAATGCTACTTAAAACTACACAATATTGCACAAAATTACCAATACTGCATAAACTGCACATCCGCACATCCCCTAAACTGTACATCCTTTAAATAGTGTATATAATACCATATGTGTATTTTATAATGTGTTTCCTTTTTTAATCACCTGATGTGAACTTTCTACATGCAAATTTTCTAGGGAGAATGAACAGAGTAAGAATTTCATTGTGTGGTATAACTGCCTGTTTTACTGTGCACATGACAACAAAATAAACTCTTAACTCTTAACAGATGGTGTGTCACCTGATCACAGATTCCTCTAACAATGCCTTCTTGTCCATTCTCAATGGCCCTCACAGCCCACTTTCTCAGCTAACAGCCTAAGATTCCCATCAAGACATGCACTATGACTCTCTGGATGATATATAGAGTATCCTCAGATAGGAAACACCTCTTCCTATGAATTACACTTATCGGCAACTTTCAAGGTGTGATTAGAGAAAAATAGCCACAAAACATCTTAAACTCCAGTTTTGTCTATGTCTGCAATATTACTTGAAATAGAACTGGTCTTTCAAGGAATGTGTTAAATATGCACCCATGTTACCATTAAATACAAATATTAAGTCATATATCACCATTTTATTCATCACATGACCTTTGACACTGGATAACCTTTAAAATTTAAGCTCATTTATCATGGTTACTTCAAGGAATTACTTAAATATACACATATGTTTGCTATAAAACACCAACAGAAAATTTATATATAATTTTCTGTTGGTCACATAACCATTGGCTTTGGGTGGCCTTAAAAGGTCACAGTTATCTCAAATAGTTTGAAGGCAAAATGGAATTAAACATGGTGAAAGGCTTGTTTTGGCTCCAGTCACCCCAGTGACCCTTGTTTGGAGTATGGGGTATGGAAAATTAATGCTCCACAAATAAATTATTTACATGAATCGGTGTCAACGTAAGGTGCAGGTGTTGAATGCCTGGTGTAGTTTTTAGATGTTAAGTTCAGGACATGTTTTGAAAAATATGAGCAGATTGCTTGAAACTGAGTCAGTAGGTTACCACCTATACATGAAAGGACAAAACCTGACACACATGCACACATATGCATGTATCTGTTCATAGGGTTTATTACATTTTGCAATAACAATCCTAAATATTCTGTAATCTCCATGTTTGTGTCCTGGCCATCGACCATCTGGCAGTGGAAAACTCCATTGCAGGTAGTGAAATTTCCCGAGAGCCATTATCGGACCATTGTTATCAGTGTGATATTCAGTTCCACGAATTCAGCGTAAATCCCAATATATGTAAAAAGAAAGGTATGAAAACACACATTCAACCCCAGCATTGGGTCAGTCAGGCACATTCTCCTCCAAAAGCAATTTTTACTTTATTTTATTGATCAATAATTTGATGTTTCAAATACTTTACTGAACCTTAGCTTGTATTCTACAAGTTACCTACCAACTACATCAAATCTATCAATAATATCAGTTTGACCTTTAAAGGCACTCAGAGTACATTGTTCCTCCAAAAGCCACCACCAAAAGCAGATCTAAAGTCTATAGTCCAGAGCCACAGGCGTTGTATAAAGAGTGCAACCTCAGACATGCTTTACATCAGTGGGTTCATAACGCACATAAACTCTGCCTGCACATATCATCCCCAGTTGCCTGCAATGGTATATTCCTATGACAGAGTATTATGGCCACTGTAAAACCATAAAAAACAGAGTGGGAGACAGAAAAAGGTCATATTCACAAATTCATATTGACCTATTCTCTCTCCTGTGTCTGTACATACAAATGGACACTGTCAGGTAACACAAATGATAAATGATCACAGCCATGGATGTTTCTGAACTGTTGCACCTCACTAAAATGTGCTTTGGCATCAGCATCTGTGATGTGAGGTTATGAGTGAAGCAATGTTATTCGTGAAAGATAAAACTGCACTGCCCCCCCCCCCCCCCCAACCTCCTGCCAAGGACAGTTTATGTGATTGAAAAATCTAATTTTCAACTTTGACTCCAATTACCTTGACTTTCACTAAAAGGAAGTGTGTGCAACATTTGGTCCAAATCATGGTTGAAATTATATTGCTTAATCTTGAAATTTGCCCATATATTTTTTAATAGTAGTTTTGGGGTCAACCTTTATCGACAAACTAAGTTTGGTAGAAATCAGCAAAAGGCCATGGGGAGGAATAGGCCAACAATCAGGCAGATATGATCCCAGATTGACCCCAGTGATTGACCTATGGCAAATCTGACTTGGTGGGCAATTCCAGAACTCTCATATGTGTATCAAGTTCAATGCAAATAGGAGTGGAAAAACCTGAATTTTGATCTTTGACCAGACCAAAAATCTGGCCCTGGACTTTTTGTTCCAGACTGGCCCACTACAATCCAGGCACCTCTGAAGTACATATAACACAAAGCCCTTGTATACTGAGTAATATCCCTTATATTTGGAGCTTTGAATAAAATAAATAATGAATACACAGTATGTTGTCTCACTTGCACGCGTAGGTGCAACTGGAAATGGGAGGGGGTGGAATTTTCATTTATATGAAGGTTAAACATTTATAGTGAGACAAATAAGTATTTGATCCACTGTCGATTTTGCAAGTTTTATCACTACAATAATGGAGAGGTCTTGTAACGTTTATCATAGGTAACCTTAACTGTGAGAGACAGAATCTATCGCTCCCATTGCCTTGTCTTCCTTCTCCACTGGGAAATGAAAAAGACTGCACTTTTCGTGACTGCTTCAGTGATTGCAGCCGAAAACCAAACAGTACACCATTTATTTGTGCAATGGGAGGCTGTCCCAGAAGTGGTCAAATCCAGCGATATCACGCAGGGGGTTCAAATGAGACTGCGCTGCCCTATTAATGATGGACACAGACCAGCTGTCAGCAATTCCTGTGATTGCTGTCTCCATATAAAAAGCGGTTTGATTTGGCAAAATGACCAAACAACGAACAAAATGGATAAAAAAAAAAAAACAACTAGGAAGCCCACTGGACAGAAAGAGCGGTGCCTGCTGTTGGCACAGCTTGTGGAGGAGAATAAAGGAGTTCTAAGAGGGAACTTGGGTCCCAGGATCACAGCACAAGGGAAGAGGCAGACTGGGGAGCCACACTGCCAACAAATCAATGCGTCGTTCCCTCTCCTTGTGATGAGTGTGAGAAACACTGGTACGTGCGGCAATTCAAAGCAAGAGGGGAGATTGGAGCACACAAGTGAAGTTCTCCTCAAACAGGTGAGTTTAGGCTATGGCTGCTGGCTTTGCTTCCATTGATATGAATAATTGTATGAATTTTCTAGAATTTACATGCAATTACTTTTTTCCCATAGCCAGGTATCACGATGTTGTGATGACCTTCATCTCAGGCATTGCGTTACTATGCTAGTAAGAAAAGTAAACTCATTCCTGGTGAGGTCAACAACAACATTATCCTGCACAGTCAAGTCAGTACTGAATCACTGCCATTCAACATACAGAGAATATCTCTCCTTCCACTCGGTCTTTCTGCCATCTTATCTGTTTAAGACACTCTTAGGCTTCTTAAAGTCCTCCTCCCTCCTCTTAACAGTTTTTCACCTTAACAGTTCTTTTAAGGCCTAAGATGCTTTTGTGAATAACTTTTACCCTTACCAATGGAAAATTCTAAGAAATGTCTTAGCATTCAAGGAATTCTGATTTTTCTTAGAATGACGTCACTAAGAGTTAAATGGACTGCATTTATATAGCATATCTGCATTAGACGCTCAAAGTGCTTTACAATTATGCCTCATATTCACCAATTCACACAGACACACTCACACACAATGTGAGGGTGCTACCTTGAAGGCGCTCACTACACACCAGGAGCAACTCGAGGATTAAGGACCTTGCCCAAGGGCCCTTAGTGATTTTCCAGTCAGGCTGGGGTTTGAACAGATGGATCGCCTGGTCTGAAGTCCATGTGCTTAACCACTAGACCATCACCTCCCTTAAGAGTTACTTTTAGCCTCAGGATGCTTTGTGAATACAGGCCCAGGTCTTCTTAACCCTTAACCCTCTGGGGCTCAGGGCATTTTTTGGACAATTCACTCGCCTGGCATAAATGTTTTTATTATTGCTGTTAACATCTCTCCCTACATCCCACAATCAAGTTTATGTCTCTTTTTTCAGGACAACCTGTGCTTTCATATATATGCTTTTGTTGTGTTTTATTAGTGTAATAAAGGCTTACAATCAGAAATAAGAAAAGAAAAAGTAAAGCAGAAAATAATTTTCCACACACATTTATTCAAACACACAGCAAACTATAATAAAAAACTGTTTTGACACTTTATAAAGGTAATTTGAGGTCTTGTGTGAAAGACTGACAAGTGACAAGTTTTTTTATTCGGCACACAAAATATTCAAATAGAAAAAAATGAACAATTCCACAAACAAACACAGACAAAACTAGTGAGTCCGAAAGGGTGTGGGCTGAAGCAAAGCTTATTAGTGCCCACCCCTGCTAGTACAAGTCCAACAATTCTAATCAGTCATATTTACATAAATACAAATTCATTACTACGTCGACACACAGACATACACATCAATATACTATTCACTTATAATTATATTTATATAGTACCAGATCACAAGAAAGTCGAATCAAGGCACTTTACACCAGTAAGGACTAACCTTACCAACCCCCAGAGCAAGCACTAGGCAACTGTGGTGAGGAAAAACTCCCTATAAGGAAGAAACCTCAAGCAGACCAGGCTCTTGGGGGTGACCCTCTGCTTGGGCTGTGCCATATACCTATATACATACGTATATACTTTACAAACATAAATATATACATACATATACACAGTCACTTATATACATATACATATACACCTACCCATATCTATATATCTACATACGCATATACATACCCACACATTCAAATATACAATAAGTCCCACTTATAAATTGAACATTCCATATAAATCAAATTATATTTGCTTCTTTATGATACTTAGACATAATGTTCTTTTTGAGTAGTTTCTTAAATCTTACTAAGGTACTACTCATTCTAACCTCTGTTGAACATTTGTTCTTACTGGTGGTTTCATAAAAATTGCACAACCTCTTAAACTATATCTGGATTCCCTCAATCGGAACAGACTCTGGACATGTCTCGGTAAGGCTTGGTTTTTCGCTCGAAATAAAGTTTGAATTGTAATGTAATCGACCAAATCTATGAATTTTAATAAATTTAAAGACACAAATAGAGAATGAGTTGGTTCACGATATTGTTTATTGCAGATGATTCGTATGGCTCGTTTTTGCAAAAGGAATATTGGATTGGTATTTGATTTGTAAGTGTTTCCCATGACTCAACACAATATGTATATGGTACCATCAGAGAATGATATAAAGTAAGTAACCCTTCTTGCGGCAGTAGGTCTTTGGCTTTATACAAAATGGCTATAGTTTTTGACAATTTTGATTTCACATAATTATATGTGGTTTCCAGCTAAGTTTATTATCAATTATAACACCTAAAAATTTATTCTCTGTTACTAACTCAATTTCCTTATTGTTTATAGTTAAATTTTTACATTTGGGTGCCTGTTTATTTCCAAATATAAACATTTAGTTTTCCCAAGGTTGAGTGACAACTTATTAGCGTCAAACCAAACCTTAAATTTTTCCAGTTCTTTCTCCACTATGTCCAGAAGCTGTTCAAGATTTTCACCGCTACAGAACACAGTTGTATCATCCGCAAAAAGGACACATCTCAGTGAACTCGACACCCAACTTATATCATTTATATAGATTATAAACAACAAAGGACCCAGCACTGAGCCCTGCGGCACCCCACATATGACATCCCTGAGTTCAGAATTTGTATTATTGAATTGAACATACTGAAATCTGCCTTGTAAATAACTAGCTATCCATTCATATGCCAGACCTCTGATTCCATATTTCTGCAGTTTAATTAATAGTATTCCATGGTTAATTGTGTCAAACACTTTCTGTAAATAAAAAAAACACCTATTGTGTATTGTTTATTGTCAATTGCAGTTGCTATACTTTCCACAAAGTCCATCAAAGCATGTGATGTAGTTTGAGACCTTCTGAATCCATATTGTTCTTCACAAATGATGTTATGCTTCAGTAAATAATCATTTAATCTTTAGCAAATATTTTTTTCAAAATTTTGGAAAATTGTGGCAGGAGTGATATAGGTCTATAATTAGAAAATGTGTGTTTGTCACCAGTTTTAAACAGAGGAATTACTTTGGCTATTTTCATTTGAGAAGGAAATTTACCAGTACTTAGTGACATATTGCAAATATAATTGAACGGTTTTACTATATAATCAATAACTTTTTTTTAATAAAGCCATATCCAAATTATTAAAATCAGTCGATTTCTTACTTTTTGAACCATGAACCAGATCAAGTATTTCCCTTTCATGAGTACCACCAATGAACATTGAAACAGATTTGTTAAACGTTGAATTATTTACCCAGAAGTTATTAGTTGATGAGTCAATTTTACTGGCAAGATTTTTACCCACATTAACGAAGTATTCATTAAAGTGTTCAGCAATAGACTCGTCGTTATCAATCGTGATGTAGTTGTTACTCTGAAAAAATGAAGGATAATCTCTAGTTACTCTATTCTTTTTTACTATTTCATTTAATATGTTCCATGTGTTTTTGATGTTATTTCTATTTTTGACAAGTAACTCATTATAATATATTTTTTACTGAGTCTCATGATATTGATTAACTTATTCTTATATGTTTTATACTTACTTTCAGCTTCCTTAGTTCGTAGTTTTATGAATTGTTTATATAGTACGTTTTTCTTTTTACATGCCCTCTGAAGCCCCTTAGTTATCCATGGTTTGTTGCTATATTGATTTCTATATATTTTGTCAACAAATGGACAGTGTTTATTATACAAACTGGAAAAAATGGAAATGAAAGCATCATATGACCTGTCAACATCATCAACAAAAACATCTGACCAATTCTGACTTGATAAATCCTCCCTTAAATTATCAATTGTTTCAGGTGTTACTTTTCTACTCATGAATTTGATATTGCTTCGATACTTACAACAACCCTCCAATGCAAAGACTGAGAAAACTGGCAAGTGATCACTGATATCACTGACCAGTAGTCCCCCACTAAGATTACCTGATATAACGTTAGTTAAAATATTGTCAATGAGAGTTGTTGTATCCATAGTTATTCTGCTAGGATGAATGATGGTTGGAAACAGTCCTAAACAGTACAAGGTGTTTATAAATGAGGTAATTTGTGGATGATTGTGAGGGTTTAAAAAATCTATATTGAAATCTCCACAGACAATAAATGCTTATTTCTGATTTTGTTGTACATTCCTAAGATAATGTCTTCAAAGGTGTCAATATTTGTCCCAGGAGCTCTGTAAATACAACTAAAACTATGTTTTGGAGTTTATAGATGTAATTTCTATGGTAACACATTCCATGATGTTGTCCACTGTAAATGACATGTTGTTAATGAGTTTACAGTTATAATCTGACCTTACAAACAATGCAATGCCTCCGCCCCTTCTCGTCTGCCTAAACCAGGAACAATTCATAACCATCAAGATATACCAGATCTTTATTATCCTCATTTAACCATGTTTCTGAAATTGCAATAACTAAAAAACATTTTTTGGATGTTTTCAAACAATCATTAATAGTGGACAGATTACGAGAAAGACTTCTGCTGTTGAAATGTATAATTGAAAAATCTTCATCATTGATTTTATAATTTTGAATTGTTCTTCTGTAAAATATTTGCACTGTCTCACAATATTCTCACTGAAAAAGGTATCAGGATCATTTTCAGATTCGAAGGGGTGGTTAGCAGAGTTATTATAAAAATGTATCTAGACAGAGCTCCTGGGCAGAAATAAACGGATCATTATCCTTAGTCATTATGTCTCTCTTGTCTCCGGGTGTAGATGATGTGGATGAGTGGGTTGCTCCAGTCTGCATCATGGTGCTGTGATGTGTTTGAGTCCTCATACCTATTGTTCATATTTGTCCAGCTCCTCGATGTTCCTTATTGCCATAACCTTTGCTTGTTCTGGTGATCCGTTCAGTTTGATGAATATTTTACAGTTTGAAGTCCATGTGTGCTGGATTTTTCCCTGTTTCTTTAAGAAGCGTGCTTTCCCGGCGATGTCGGCATTCCGTTTGGTGAGATGTTCATTGATGAATACGTTTGTCCCTTTCAGTTTTTTTGTTTTAACAGTGCTGTTTTGTGTTTTCTGTTGATGAATCTCATGATGACGGTTCGTTTATCACCGTCATTTCTCCGGGGCAGAGGGTGGCACGCTTCAGTGTTATTTAAATCCATTTCTATACCTTTAGATAGGAGGAAATCAGCAACCTGTTTTTCCACAGAGCTGACCTCCTGTTCACTGGGATCCCCTCCGCTCTTATCTGTTACCGCCCGTGCGTAGGACCGTGGTTTGATGTGAAGACCTGTGATGATGACGTTGTTAATTCTGGTGTACTGCTCCAATTCAGCCACTCTATTTTCCAGCTGCACCAGATGCCGGTCTTTCTCGGCGTTCTGGAGCCGTAATGCCTTCACCTCCTCCACCAGATCCATGATTGATTTCTGTTGCTGCTTCACAACAGAAATCTCCTCTGATAGAAAGTCCAGAGATTTTTTAATATTGTCACCTTCCTCCGCTGTCAGAACCTTCTTAGGCCCCATGGTCGGCTTATGAGCAGCTTGACGATCGCCGATGTTAACAGCCTGCGTTGTTTGTCACCGGGATGGATCTGCACTGCGCTGGTGGCGCGGCCTCGGTGTTTCCGAGGCCTCGGGGAAGCGGCAGTCGTGACGCGCGGCTTTAATGACGCAGCGCGCGGCCTCAGTGAATTCACCACGTTGGGCGGGCTTCGGACGTTGTTGCTGTCCAGTCGCGGGGCTAAGTTGCCGGTTGAGGTGGTATTCCCACTGTCCGGGTTGGCAAACACCGGCATGGCAGATGGCAACTACAAACACCACCTCAGAAAACTCAGGTACAAACTTTTTGCAGCTCGCTCTGATGACACGCAGCTCTGAGAGAGTGATGACACGCAGCTCTCTAGTGGTTTGAACAGCTGTATCTGTAGCCTTACCATTGAGAATTAATGGTGACTGTACAACAAAAAGGTTCAAACAATAAACACAAATGCACATTTTGAACAATATATACAAAATGGTCTATGCGTTTGTTTGTCTACATCTCAAAGCAATTTCTGTCTGCTATTACACAAAGGTTACATCACAAACTTCTACTTCTACTGTGTTTTGGAGTGTTCTGTCCTGCTCCTAAAGCAGCTTTCATTTACACTTTGGCCCACTTTGGCTCCTAAAGCTCCTGTCACATTGGCGTATCCGTAGAGATGCTCATTGCAGCGTATTGTCTACGCTGCAATGAGCAGCTCTCCACCCACTTCACGTGGAGTTTTTTCTCAATACGTAGCAGTATGTTGAGGGCTACATGCGTAGGACGGAAGAAATTAAACACGTTTAATTTTCTTTGGTGTACAGCACAGCATGGAGCCTTCATGCGAGTACACACAGTGCCATGCTGCTGTCCGCTATTGTGAGCCCGCCCATGCTGCAACATCGTACTGTATGCCACTTCACACCTCCCACCGGGCTCCATTGTTCTTCTGGAGCTATAAATACTGCAAGATCGTTGCTTCACTTTATCATACTGGACTTACTATATGAGGACTGTTCACCGCGTCGCAAAGCTGACTGTTGTCGTTTCATAAAAGCGCTCTCTCTCGCGTGCGCTCTCTCTCTCTCACGCTCTCTCTCTCTGTGACACAGAGAGAGAGAGAGAGAGTGAGGGAAGGAGAACACGCGTGCGAGAGAGCGCTTTTATTTTAAGGAGTCTGCTCAGACCTATATCTGATCAGACCTGTTGCTGTGACTTTAAAATAAAAGCACTCTTGCACACGCTCTCCCTCCCTCCCTCACTCTCTCTCTCTCTGTGTCTGATCAGACTCCTTAAAATAAAAGCACTCTCTTGCGCGGGCGCTCTCCCTCCCTCCCTCACTCTCTCTCTCTCTCTCTCTGTGTTTCTAATCAGAGCTGTGACTCTTTAAAATAAACGCGCAGTCGCTGCATGTCGGTGCGATCATCAGACGACCAGATCGATCAGGTCTGATCAAATCAGCACACCTGATTGGAGCAACTGGAGGTTTAAAAGTTTAACGAGTCACAGCATTTCGTTCAGGGCAGCCTTTATCACAGCCAGACTCAGCAGCATCTGGACACAAAGAAAGTGATCCACCAAGACAAATAATAATAATAATAATAATAATAATAATAATATGATAATAATAATAATAATGTTAAACAACTCTGTTTTTGAGCCGCACAACACCTGCAGTAGAGAACAGAGTGCACTTCCCAGGAGGCAGAAAGTAGCACTGAACTGGTTGCGGCATGGTACACGCAACTGTGTGCACATATTACAATGCGAACACATGCAGCTGCAAGTATGAATGAACACTGAAAAAGGCTGAGTACGCACGTATTTCTAGCGTATTTAAATCAAACACAACGCCGCAATGAGCAGCTCTATGAATATGCCAATGTGACAGGGCCTTTACAGTCTGAGGAGCAGCCTTCCTCTCACTCCATTGATACGGTAAACTGTGCTTTATGCCAAGAAAGCTACAGAGTTATCCAGTAACATTCCCATGCAAACTAGTGGAGCAATCCTGATACTTACACACTCTTTGTTTGAGCATATGAGATTGTCATCAGAGGCTCTCCGTCTGCTCCGTCTGCTTTCACTGATTAGATCATTAGATTAGCGCATTAGATCCCAATAGTATGTACTCAATGGAGCATCCAGGGGGCTATTCAGACAGGCCATCTAGTAACATATCACTCCTGAAAACGATCTTTGGCTTTTCATGTGAGGTAAATCTGCTCTACAATTGGATTTTGGAAAACCATGTGGCGGTGAACCAGTTCTGATTGGACTCTCACATTGCGCATGTCATCACAAAGCTTCTATGAGGAATACAAAGATGGCCGATGGCTGGCTCAAAAGTCCGCGGAGTTAACTTTTCAGCAAAAAAAAAAGAAACAGTTTCTATCTCATATCATTAAAAAGTTATTTATAATTTAGTAAAGCTTGGTCTTAGCCGTCGTATATGACACGTACTTGAGATGTCCTTTAATGATGATTGCTCACTACAACAAATATTACCCATAAATCAAGCTGACTTCCAGTCTTGCCCAGTTAAGAACTATATTCTATTACAACCCCAATTCCAATAAAGTTGGTACATTGTGTAAAATGTAAATAAAAACAGAATACAGTGATTTGCTCTTCAACTATATTCAATTGAATACGCCACGAAGACTAGATATTTAATGTTCAAACTTATAAATTTTTTTTTGTGTGTGTGTGTGTGCAAATATTTGGTTATTTTGAAATGGATACCTGCAACACGTTTCAAAAAAGTTGGGACGAGGCAATAAAAGACTGGGAAAGTTGATGAATGCTCAAAGAACACCTAATTGGAAAAATGTGAGTAGGTATAAAAGGAGCATCCCCAAAAGGCTCAGCCATTCACAAGCAAAGATGGGGTGAGGATCACCACTTTGTGAACAACTGTATGAAAACATAGTCCAACAGTTTAAGAACAATGTTTCTCAACGTTCAATTGCAAGGAATTTATGGATTCCAGCATCTACAGTTCATAATATAATCAGAAGATTCAGAGAATCTGGAGAACTTTCTACACGTAAGCGGCGAAGCTGAAAACCAACATTGAATGCTCGTGACCTTCGATCCCTAAGGTGGGACTGTATTAAAACCAACATCATGAGGATCTTATCGCGTGGGCTCAGGAACACTTCAGAAAACCATTGTCAGTTATCACAGTTCATCACTACATCTACAAGTGCAAGTTCAAACTCTACCATGCAAAGTGAAAGCCATACATCAACAACATCCAGAAATGCCACCTCCTTCTCTGGGCCCGAGCTCATTTCAAATGGATAGACGCAAAGTGGAAAAGTGTGCTGTGGTCTGATGTTTTTGGAAATCATGGACGTCGTGTCCTCCGGACAAAAGAGGAACAAGACCATCCAGCTTGTTACCAGCACAAAGTTCAAAAGACAGCATCTGTGATGGTATGGGGTGTGTTAGTGCCCATGGTATAGGCAACTTACACATCTGTGATGGCACCATCAATGCTGAAAGGTACATCCAGGTTTTGGAGCAACACATGCTGCCATCCAAGCAACGTCTTTTCAGGGACATCCCTGCTTATTTCAGCAAGACAATGGCCAAGCCACATTCTGCACGTGTTACAACAGCGTGGCTTCGTCGTAAAAGGGTATGGGCACTAGACTGGCCTGCCTACAGTCCAGACCTGTTGCCCACTGAAAATGTGTGGTGCATTATGAAGCGCAAAATACAACAACTGAAGTCGTACATCAAGCAAGAATGGGAAAGAATTCCACCTACAAAACTTCAACAATTAGTGTCCTCAGTTCCCAAATGCTTATTGAGTGTTGTTAGAAGGAAAGGTGATGTAACACAGTGGTAAACATACCACTGTCCCAACTTTTTTGAAACATATTGCAGCCATCCATTTCATGCAAATTTTGCATTTATGCAAATATTTGCGTAAAAACAATAAAGTTGATCAATTTGAACATTAAATATCTTGTCTTTGTGGTGTATTCGGTTGAATATAGGTTGAAGAGGATTTGCAAACCATTGAATTCTGTTTTCTTTACATTTTTCACAAGGTCCCAACTTCATTGGAATTAGGGTGGTATTATCGTCATTATTATTATGCTTTTTTAAAGTGACTTTTCATTTAATCATCTGCTGTGGAAAAGAATTTAAATGCAGTAATAATGACAAAACATTACAGTACAGCACGTTATAGCCACACAGAACATACACACACACACCTTTGGTCTATCTGTAATTCCATTCTGTACAAGCTCTTTCGAGACATTTGACTTCTTGAAATCTGGTCTGCCTTGGGATGAGACCCCCTGGTTTTGTCCATCATTGTAGTTTTCCCAGTGGGCAAAGCCTTTATTTTTAGAGGCCTTCCGGTGAGTGTGGTGCTTCATTTTTGGAAAGGTGTGGGAGCTAACGCCTGTGTCACCCCAACTGTGTTCGGTCCAGAGCAGCTCCGTCTGGGTGGCCTGGCTGATGGTGGCCCTCTGCAGGCGCACAGAGATTCTCTGAGCTGAGCCGGTCATTAAGGTGATGGACCGGCTGTCCAGAACTGGACCTGCTGATGTCACGGAGGGGAACTCGAACACTTCATCCTCATCTAAAGTGAGAGGACAGATGATGATGAAGAAATTAAATTTTAAAAAGTTGAACAATTTGACACAACAGAGGTTTGCTACAACTCAGTACCACCAGTAACTCGAAAAATGGGTGTGTATGAGTGCGCATGCGTATCACAAAACACAATCTGACGCAAAATCCTAGCGCTGTAGATTGTTGGCTCTTGGTGGAGGTATGAGTACTCCTCTCATTAGGAGTTTAAAAAGGTGATAATGACCTTTGCACGTGGCCAGCGCTGGGCTGCTCGGTAGCGAGCTGTGGGTCAGTCTTGCAGGAGAAATGCTGCCTGGTGAACCTGAGCAGACGAGCTTACGACATGCCAGCACGAGCAGCTCCCGGCATTGCTTATGACAGTTGACACCACAATCTGCAAAACAACAAGAAGTTGTGGGCCAAAATTCTGCACGTAGAAATGTTCAAATTCAATTTTCTCTTCCTGCACAGATTCCATTTTATTAACTAAACAATAACAATACATGTGTTAAATCATTTGGAATGTTGACTTGATTTTCATATGAAGTTATTTTAAAATAATATAAACCACAGTAACATGTACAGTGAGGAAAATAAGTATTTGAACACCCTGCGGTTTTGCAAGTTTTCTCACTTAAAAATCATGGAGGGGTCTGAAATTTTCATCTTAGCTGCATGTCCACTGTGAGAGACATAATAAAAAAAAAAAAACTAAAAAAACAAATCCGGAAATCACTATGTATGATTTTTTTAAAATAATTTATTTGTATGTTAGTGCTGCAAATAAGTATTTGAACACCTGCCAACCAAGAAGAATTCTGGCTCACACAGACCTGTTAATTTTTCTTTAAGAAGCCCTCTTATTCAGCACTCTTTACCTGTATTAATTGCACCTGTATGAACTTGTTACCTGTATAAAAGACACCTGTTCACACACTCAATCAACCACACTCCAACCTGTCCACCATAGCCAAGACCAAAGAGCTGTCTAAGGACACCAGGGACAAAACTGTAGACCTGCACAAGGCTGGGATGGACTACAGGACAACAGGCAAGCAGCTTGGTAGAAGACAACAACTGTTATGATTATTTATTAGAAAGTGGAAGAAACACAAGATGATTGTCAATCTCCCTCGGTCTGGGATTCCATGCAAGATCTCACTTTGCGGGGTAAGGATGATTCTGAGAAAGCTCAGAACTACACAGGAGGACCTGATCAGTGACCTGAAGAGAGCTGGGACCACAGTCACAAACATTACATTAGTAACACATGGTGCTGTCATGTTTTAAAATCCTGCAGGGCAGCAAGGTCCCCCTGCTCAAGCCAGTACATGCCCAGGCACGTCTGAAGTTCACCAGTGACCATCTGGATGATCCAGAGGAGGCATGGGAGAAGGTCATATGGTCAGATGAGACCAGAATAGAGCTTTTTGAAATCAACTCCACTTACCATGTATAGAGGATGAGAACAACCCCAAGAAAACCATCCTAACTGTGAAGCATGGGGGTGGAAACATCATACTCTGGGGGTGTTCTTGTGCAAAGGGGATAGGACGACTGCACCATATTGAAGGGAGGATGGAGGGTCTCCAGACCTGAACTCAAGAGAAAATCTTTGGAGGGAGCTGAAACGCCAAATCTGAAAGATCTAGAGAAGATCTGTGTGGAGGAGTGGACCAAAATCCCTGCTTGCAGTGTGTGCAAACCTGGTGAAAAACTACAGGAAACGTTTGACCTCTGTAATTGCAAACAAAGGCTACTGTACCAAATATTAACATTGATTTTCACACTTATACTTTGCACCAGTAACATACAAATAAATTAAAAAATCAATCATCAATCATCATGATTTCCGGATTTTATTTTTTTTACATTATGTCTCTCACAGACCTGGTCACTCGCATCAAATCCATAAACAACTTTGTGGTTGAGAGTTAATGGAAGAGTTAATGGAGTTAACGGAGTTAACGGAGTTGTCTCTGGACAAAGATGTATGGAGAAGTCGATATCTTTGCAAGAGAAAGAAAGTCCAAGTCTTTAGGGTCCTGGTACTTGCTGTCTGACTGTGTGGTTGTGATATTTACTGATAATCAGCAGCCTGAGGTGACAACTGGATGTCTATGGTATTAGGTCTCTTCAGAGGATCCTTGGGTGCCACTGGAATGACTTTGTGCCAAATGAACGGTTACTTCAGGAGACTATGATGAGGAGCATCACTTCCATTGTGAGCAAATATCAGCTATGGCATTTTCTCCATGTGGCATTACCAGCACATTATTCAGCATGCAGGTTCCTCAGTTTTAGGATTCCAACAACTGCAGAAGACCAAAGGGACATCCAATTCACCTGGCTTCAATGGACAGATGGTTAGTTTCAGGAGTGGCGTTGGACCAGTTCTCTGGCTGTGTGGATGTCATCCAGGATCCAGTGTGATTCTATAGTGTGGTAGGTGAAGTGGCATATGGAACTAGTGTATGGTCCTACACCTGATTCCAGATTTTGAGTGGGTCAAAGGTTACAGACACAAAGATGAATGACTTTTTAAACTGCAAGGAAGCTTCCAGATAACCAGCACTGATTTAATATTTTTACTCTATATTATACTAGTACTCTAATAAATGCTCCCTCTCTAAGTTAAAGCCCCCTCTTGATTTTTTCGCATGTGTATGTAGTGAATTGTGAATTGCTGAGACAGAGACAAACAATAAAATTAAAATGAAATAGTCCTACCTCATTGCCACAAAATTTCATCAAATCTGTTCTGGTTTCCATGTTGCTTATGCAGTCCACAGTGCCTAGTATTTCAGACCATTCCCTGTCACACCAACGTCCGTAACCTCCCCAAGCAGCTTGTTCTACTTTTCTGGCCCAGGATTGCAAGCTTATCTTTGTTCCTACATTACTCCGGTGTGTGTTCCTATCAACTGGGAAAATCTCATCCACATGATGCATCCTTCTCTTCCACTTCTTTCACAACTTTTAGCTTGAACACTGCCGAGTAAAAACGTTTGCACGGAGTCCATTTTATGTAATGTGTAACAGCTACTGCATGTAGAAAAGCATATTTGTTTCAAGTTTGCACTGCTTCTTTTGCATGCGTACACATGTATGTACATACCATAAGGCTGTACTGTGTACAGCATAGGTATGTGTATGCAAATGATCATCAAACGTTCCCCCTTCATGCAAATTCCATGCCCTCACGTTGTTTTATTAGAGTAAATATGGTATAGTTTATTTGGGGTGTGTATGACTGTATTTAAGGGTGTAGCCATAGAACTGCATTGTACTGTGTTTAATTGCAGGGGAAAGAAACAACAAAATAATTAAATCAAGTAATCTGGAGTAGATTGTTTGGGAAACAGGATTTCTGTTCCTTCTAGTACATTTCTAGTGTGCTATATCTTCTTGTGTGTACTCCTAATGTAATTCCACATTGTTAGTCTTCTTGTGACATATCATCCGCGTGTTTTCCCCCCTTGTGCTTTTATCATGACAGTTCTGCTCCCGGTGCATGTGTTGGCTTTACTTCCTGACCACTCAGGTTTTCAGGTTCACATGCATGCTTTACTTCCTGGTTAACTGAGTTACACAATATTTAGCCATCACATATCGTTAGCTCCAGTGCCATTGTCTAGTTTGCATACATGCTTTCTTGCATTCATTTCTAGTGTTGATCTCCATTGCTGACTTCTGTTGCCTTCCTGTTTCTTTCACATTTAGCCTGCCATCTATTGGACTTCATATGCAGTATGTTTGATTCCTGTCTACTGTCCCTCTGTGATTCTCTTTTTGCTGCTGCTTTCATGAACACTGTTGACTGTTTAACTGTGTACCAACCCATGCACTTGTTACAGACCATGTCATCAACTGTGTCCACAAGGACACTTGTGTGAACAAACTACTACTACCTGATGTGTTACAGCTTCAGCTGCTATTAAAACTATTAAACTACTACTATTAAACTGTTTGAACTTTCCATTGGTGTTGTTTTCTGCATAGGGGTCTTCGGTTATACTACAACCATTACAGATGGAACATGTATGAAAGAACGCCCCTTTAAAAGACAATGACAAGTAGAACATAAATATTTAAATAGTCATGGTATGAAATTAAATGTCACAGTTCAGGTTTTGTTTTCCTCTTCATCATCATATTTCCTGTACCATTCCAGTAACTGTGAGCAGTACCTTTGCATTTGTAGCCCTGTTTGATGATTCCCCAGAGCTGCAGGATTAGGTTCACAAATATGAGGAAGGAGGAACAATAGTACAGAGAAGAAAAGAAATAAATAAATCAGAAAATACTACAAGGAAGCATGGCCTTTAAACAAACACAGTTCAACACATTTCCTGTAAACATGTTGCAACATAGTAACTAAAAACAAAGAGAACCACCATGACAAATGCATGACAGCCAGCCATAACTTGTCTTTATCATCACTTTTTTTTAAATTAAATTAATAAAATTAAACTTCCACAGGAAACAGACAAATTGATGTTTGAAATATGCAGGCATCAGCTTAGTGATACGCACAAATCCAGCACAATGTTCACAGAAGGTTGGCCTCAGGTACGTCATCTCCTGGAAGTTGTGGATGAAGCCCGGACCCATCTTGCACTGAAGGAGAGGGTTAGCCCGTAGGAAATATGCAATCATCTCATCCTTACTGATCAATCCGTCTCTGGGAGAAAGGGAAAGATTTCATATGGAATCGGACTCGGGCACTGCTATACTTTTTCTGCAGCTAATTATTTGGCCACTCACTGATCTTTGTCCAAAACACAGAAAGAGTCCAGGAAGGGAAAATTAGCAGCAATGCTCTCAAAGTCCTCTTGAGAGATATACCCATCATGGTCATGGTCGTAATTCCTGAACACAGACTTCCCGATTCCATCCAAGGAAAATAAATGAGTACAGTGAAGTCTCACATGTTTAATTAAAGACTGCAGAAACTGTTTGTCTCCTTTCTCTTTGCAAAATGATTTTGTGTACTCACATCCACCACTTTTCTGATGTGTTTGTTGACCACAGAGGGATCTGGTTTTGCAGTCACACCTGATGCCCAGTCTAGAGGGACCAGAGGTTTGTTGGGTGTTGTTGGAGATGTTGGCTGTGAAGAAGGACAAAAACAAAAGACTTAAAGGGACACTTAATAGTGTTGAAGGTGGTTTTTATGACTTAGTGGTAAGGTTTCATATTGCAGCCCTTCTAAAGGGATGCCAAGTCATAGGACCACCTATGGTTAGGCTGTATGTATGCTCCAGATTGGATTTTACCGTGTAGCAGTGCCAACACCAATGAATGAGCAACTCCAAGCAGAACAGACTCTCAGTAAAATAAGAAACAAAAAACAGTTTTATCTGCACAAGCCCAAATGGTTTGTCCCAATGTGGAGAACATAAATTGTCAACACCAACTGTATGTATACCAGACAACCCTGCGTGACATCACCCATAGGTTTTCTATAGACACCTGTAAAAACCGATATGAAGCCCATATCTGGGAGCTGCCATCCTGGCAGCAGTGGGAGTGCTGATTCTGGCTATGTTACGAATGAATAAATGGATAAAGAATTGGAACATGGGTGACTCTGTGTTTATTAAATCATATTTTTGGGGATTGTGCAGTGGTTCTCATAATGGTTTGGTGTGAGCATTAAAAGGTATGAGCTGCTTATTTTCTCACTAATGATGCTTTAAAGAGACCTAACGGATGAGGATATCGACAGCTGTTAAAAATGACACACAGCTCTCCACAACAGCAAGTAGCAACCGATGGTATGACTCAAAGCGACCACACCCCTAATTATGATTAGGGGCGTGAATTAGGTAAGATACACAAAATTAACCCCAGTGTAGTTGTCATAGAGGGGAAAGTTATTTTATCTGTTGTTTTGTACACAGACATACACAAACACACGTCTGATTACAATACTCCAAGAGCCAGTTACTGATGGTGCACAGGGTAATTATGGAAAGTAATGGTTTTAGAGTCCCAGTTCATATGTAAGTGCTGAAATTCTTCATATGCAGGTACAAAGTCAAAGAGAAATATTGACGAGGCATCAAACTAAAGGGCACATTACAAACTGGGCCAAGAGAAACTTACCAGTGATTTGGGGTTACGTGGTTCCCTCAGCAATGACAGTTCATAAATCTCATCTTCTGTGTAGTAAAGGTCTAAAGATAGCTGGAAAAAGCAAAGGCTATAGATAAAATGTTATTAAATTCACAAAGTTGCAATATAAGATAAGCCCGTGTATCACTGTAGCACCCATCAGAATCTGTGATTGGATGCTTCACAATGAAGTGATGTTCATGATTTTAAAAACAAAGGCTCCATATTTTTCTCAGATAGTGGGCATGCCTACTGTTTTAACACAAAAGCACTGCCACAAGGCCAAAAACTAAAATGTGGGGATGCTGTGCTGCAACAAATCTTCTATCTTGCAAACACTCTGGGATTGTAATGTCTCACCGTTAACAGATATATAAGATCCATGTTGGGTTCGACTTGGGCCACCGCACTCTGCAAAGACACCAGCTCATTGAAGGTTATATAGAGCTGCTGCATTTTCACCAAGTTCACTTTGTTGCTATTGTCAACCCAGTCAGGAAAGACAGCATTCACTGCTATCAGGTCCTTGAGGTGCACGCCCAGGATGGGAATTTTGAAGCCGTGGCATTCACTGAAGGCCTTACGGTAGTAGGAGTAGTTATTACTGGAAGAGACCAGCTCCGTCATTTCTCTCCAGATCTGAGATAAGGAACAGAGGGCATAGTGAGGAATTATAATATGCCTTTATTTTGTTGCAACTTGTAAAACAGCCGGGAAACTGTATTTATAGCCTTCATCTCTACAATCACAGCCACTGAAACTTGTAACTTCTTAATTTGGTAGGGTGTCTTGATGCCTTTTGATAGATTGAACATATCAAGGACAACTGAATATGTAGGAGCACAGACAGCCAACCTTTAAAAAGAGAAGCCTTCTGGATTTTCAGTTTGGAAACTCCAGCACCAAGAACCTTCAGTACAGAACTTTATATAAAACTGTTTTTTGTAAAACACGTTCAGTGTATTGATCTGTAGACCAGGTGCTTTTACAGTGGAATGTTGAGTAAGTGCAATTGTTAAATTATCCTTGTGCAGATCATAACTTAGTCTGATTTCATGTATATTTATAGAATCAGACAACTATTTTGTGAAAATTGTTCTTACTTTTTTCTACTTCTTAGGGTGTATGTTTTCTTCAAGTCAGGTGAAGTCTGGCAGTATGCCCTGACCCTGCACACAGCATCACAAAACCACCCTGTATCCTGGTCCTGTCTATATACATGAGAGGACAACCACTCAGTCAGACAACCCGGGTGGTTGTCATCTCATATATACAAGTTACAAGAAAAGAACAATAATTTCTTCTGACATATTCACATTTTCTTATTTAATGGTTGAAATGCTTTTCCTTCACAGTACAGAGATTTGAAGTCACTCTCCACATCCATCTGCAGGGGAAAAAAAAAGTTAATGAGTAAGCTCCACACCTGTAGGTTTGTTATGTCAAGCGGGAGAATACTCTATGGAGGACCTTATGAAGACCTGATTTGGTCAAAATGCTGTCGAAGCTCATAGTAAAACACTTGGAAAAGGAACAATAAGTGTGCTGACCTTTGTTAACTCCTTTTTTGGCTTGTGTGTGTGTCTGTGTTTGTGTGTCTGTGTGTGAATGTTTTTGTCTGTCTATATATGTGGCCCTGTGATAGACCCCCCATCATGTCCATGGTGTACCCTGCCTCATGCTCCATGATTGCTGAGATAGGCTTCCATGACTCTAGGTTGGAGTAAGCGGGTATAGAAAATAAATGATAGCTGAGTTTTCATCATAGTCATCCAGAAAGTATTCACAGTGCTTCACTTCACTTCCACATTTTATGTTACAGCCAAAATGGATGAAATTCATTTTTTTCCTCAAAATTCTACACACGATACCCCATAATGACAGTGTGAAAGAAAGTTTTTTTTGTTTTTGTTTTTTAGAAAAAAGGCATAATTCTAGGCAAGAGTACAAAAACATTTCTGCTGCTTTAAAGGTCCCAGTGAGCAGAGTGGCCTCCATCATCAATAAATGGAAGAAGTTCAGACGCCACGGTCATTTTGAGTCATCAATTCACCTAACCTGCATGTCTTTGGATGTGGGAGGAAGCTGGAGACCCCAGAGGGAACCCACATGAACACGAGGAGAAATGCAAACTCCACACAGAAAGTACCAGGTGGGAAAGAGATCCCATGACCTTTCTTGCTGTGAGTCAACGTGCTAACCACTAAGCCACTGTGCTGTCAATTATCAACACAATATAAATTATGGAGAGTAACATGTAAAAACTTAAATATCTTGGAAACAGTATTTTATTTCTGAAGCAGAAACTTCCTAAAAATTTGCATACCAATGTTACATTACATAACAGTTGGCTCTGTAGGTCGCTGTATGACAAATAAGTGCAGATCACATCTTTGGTACTGGGTCTCTTTGTAGGATCCTTGGGTACTGCTGGCATGATGTGGTCAAAGGAACAGTTACCTTGCATGTGAGAGGAGTCATGGAGTGGTGTGGTACAGGAACATGTCTGATTTTTTTTTTAAATTATTATTTATTTTAGGCCAAAACAAAAAAATACACTTAAAAGGCCAAATGGAGTGCATATGTTCTAAATCCCTGTGCATGTAACACTACTCTTATAGAATATATATGATATGTATTTCTAGGATCAGTGTGTGATCTGTGAGCAAGGGCGTAGGTTTGGTCTCAGCTTTGGTAGGACAATACACCCCCCCGGCCCCCTGCCCACCACCACCACCCCCTAACCCACTCATACCATTAGACGCACAAGTACAGCATATACCTAACATATGACGACATAATGCTGAATAATTTTAACACTTTATTTACATTATTAAGTGTGTAGGCAGACAAACAAATAGCTTAAATAACAAAATTGCACCCAAAATCACGAATCTATTCTATAGGCCTACACCTGAGAGAACAAGACAACAAAAAAATACTGTGGAGCTAACAAAAAAAAAAAGTTTTTGCAACCAAGATGTATAATCTATTCTCTTTCATCATAATGCAGTTGAGGTATCTGCCAACCTAATTTGCCAACAAAAAAAGGGCTTTACAATGATATATATGGTGTATTACGGTAAACGTAAGCCTGTGATGTCATAATGCAGAGGAAAAAACCGGACGCTTTCACACTAGTGCGCCGCTGATCTCATTACCGTAAGTTCTCATGTAAGCCCTCCCGCTGAAAAAATTTAACACTGACAGCAAGCCAAGAACCCGTGCTTTCCAACAGTATGCTATATGTTGCATCTATTACGGTAAAGTGCGTTCGGTGGACTTTTGAAATGAGGGAAAAGTATGAAAAAGAGCGCAAAAGTGACAGAAAAGTACAGAGACAGACAGCAAACATAAATGTAGTAATTTTTGAGGAAAAGGCAGGGTGTTAGTGTCATTTGTGAAGGTGTGTGTGGCGTGTTTGTGTGGGTGTGCAGTTTATTGTAAGTGTGGCGCACAGCATGTTCGCAAGCCCCCGCCCTTCTTGTTTTTCTGCACCGGAGCAGTGTTGCCAGATATGAAATATGAAACTATCGTACCAAAACCTCAAAATTATCGTATTTTGGGAGGAAATTATTGTACACAAACAAAACGCATACAACGTAGCTATTTTAGCGTTTTTTTTTTTTAATCAATCAATTTTTTTTATATAGCGCCAAATCCAATCAATCAATCAATCAGTTTTTTTATATAGCCCCAAATCACAACAACAGTTTGCCCCAAGGCGCTTTATATTGTAAGGCAAGGCCATACATACTTATTGTAAAACCCCCAACGGTCAAACCGACACCCCTGTGAGCAAGCACTTGGCTACAGTGGGAAGGAAAACTCCCTTTTAACAGGAAGAAACCTCCAGTCAGAACCAGGCTCAGGGAGGGGCAGTCTTCTGCTGGGACTGGTTGGGGCTGAGGGATGAGAACCAGGAAAAAGACCATGCTGTGGAGGGGAGCAGAGATCGATCACTAATGATTAAATGCAGAGTGGTGCATACAGAGCAAAAAGAAGAAAGAACAGTGCATCATGGGAACCCCCCCAGCAGTCTACGTCTATAGCAGCATAACTAAGGGATGGTTCAGGGTCACCTGATCCAGCCCTAACTATAAGCTTTAGCAAAAGGAAAGTTTTAAGCCTAATCTTAAAAGTAGAGAGGGTGTCTGTCTCCCTGATCTGAATTGGGAGCTGGTTCCACAGGAGAGGAGCCTGAAAGCTGAAGGCTCTGCCTCCCATTCTACTCTTACAAACCCTAGGAACTACAAGTAAGCCTGCAGTCTGAGAGCGAAGCGCTCTATTGGGGTGATATGGTACTACGAGGTCCCTAAGATAAGATGGGACCTGATTATTCAAAACCTTATAAGTAAGAAGAAGAATTTTAAATTCTATTCTAGAATTAACAGGAAGCCAATGAAGAGAGGCCAATATGGGTGAGATATGCTCTCTCCTTCTAGTCCCCGTCAGTACTCTAGCTGCCAGCATTTTGAATTAACTGAAGGCTTTTTTAGGGAACTTTTAGGACAACCTGATAATAATGAATTACAATAGTCCAGCCTAGAGGAAATAAATGCATGAATTAGTTTTCAGCATCACTCTGAGACAAGACCTTTCTGATTTTAGAGATATTGCGTAAATGCAAAAAAAGCAGTCCTACATATTTGTTTAATATGCGCTTTGAATGACATATCCTGATCAAAATGACTCCAAGATTTCTCACAGTATTACTAGAGGTCAGGGTAATGTCATCCAGAGTAAGGATCTGGTTAGACACCATGTTTCTAAGATTTGTGGGGCCAAGTGACAATAACTTCAGTTTTATCTGAGTTTAAAAGCAGGAAATTAGAGGTCATCCATGTCTTTATGTCTGTAAGACAATCCTGCAGTTTAGCTAATTGGTGTGTGTCCTCTGGCTTCATGGATAGATAAAGCTGGGTATCATCTGCGTAACAATAAAATTTAAGCAATACCGTCTAATAATACTGCCTAAGGGAAGCATGTATAAAGTGAATAAATTGGTCCTAGCACAGAACCTTGTGGAACTCCATAATTAACTTTAGTCTGTGAAGAAGATTCCCCATTTACATGAACAAATTGTAATCTATTAGACAAATATGATTCAAACCACCGCAGCGCAGTGCCTTTAATACCTATGGCATGCTCTAATCTCTGTAATAAACTTTTATGGTCAACAGTATCAAAAGCAGCACTGAGGTCTAACAGAACAAGCACAGAGATGAGTCCACTGTCCGAGGCCATAAGAAGATCATTTGTAACCTTCACTAATGCTGTTTCTGTACTATGATGAATTCTAAAACCTGACTGAAACTCTTCAAATAGACCATTCCTCTGCAGATGATCAGTTAGCTGTTTTACAACTACCCTTTCAAGAATTTTTGCGAGGAAAAGGAAGGTTGGAGATTGGCCTATAATTAGCTAAGATAGCTGGGTCAAGTGATGGCTTTTTAAGTAATGGTTTAATACTGCCACCTTAAAAGCCTGTGGTACATAGCCAACTAACAAAGATAGATTGATCATATTTAAGATCGAAGCATTAAATAATGGTAGGGCTTCCTTGAGCAGCCTGGTAGGAATGGGGTCTAATAAACATGTTGATGGTTTGGATGAAGTAACTAATGAAAATAACTCAGACAGAACAATCGGAGAGAAAGAGTCTAACCAAATACCGGCATCACTGAAAGCAGCCAAGATAACGATACGTCTTTGGGATGGTTATGAGTAATTTTTTCTCTAATAGTTAAAATTTTGTTAGCAAAGAAAGTCATGAAGTCATTACTAGTTAAAGTTAATGGAATACTCAGCTCAATAGAGCTCTGACTCTTTGTCAGCCTGGCTACAGTGCTGAAAAGAAACCTGGGGTTGTTCTTATTTTCTTCAATTAGTGATGAGTAGTAAGATGTCCTAGCTTTACGGAGGGCTTTTTTTATAGAGCAACAGACTCTTTTTCCAGGCTAAGTGAAGATCTTCTAAATTAGTGAAACGCCATTTCCTCTCCAACTTACGGGTTATCTGCTTTAAGCTGCGAGTTTGTGAGTTATACCACGGAGTCAGGCACTTCTGATTTAAAGCTCTCTTTTTCAGAGGAGCTACAGCATCCAAAGTTGTCTTCAATGAGGATGTAAAACTATTGCCGAGATTACTCTATCTCACTTACAGAGTTTAGGTAGCTACTCTGCACTGTGTTGGTATATGGCATTAGAGAACATAAAGAAGGAATCATATCCTTAAACCTAGTTACAGCGCTTTCTGAAAGACTTCTAGTGTAATGAAACTTATTCCCCACTGCTGGGTAGTCCATCAGAGTAAATGTAAATGTTATTAAGAATGATCAGACAGAAGGGAGTTTTCAGGGAATACTGTTAAGTCTTCTATTTCCATACCATAAGTCAGAACAAGATCTAAGATATGATTAAAGTGGTGGTGGACTCATTTACTTTTTGAGCAAAGCCAATAGAGTCTAATAATAGATTAAATGCAGTGTTGAGGCTGTCATTCTCAGCATCTGTGTGGATGTTAAAATCGCCCACTATAATTATCTTATCTGAGCTAAGCACTAAGTCAGACAAAAGGTCTGAAAATTCACAGAGAAACTCACAGTAACGACCAGGTGGACGATAGATAATAACAAATAAAACTGGTTTTTGGGACTTCCAATTTGGATGGACAAGACTAAGAGTCAAGCTTTCAAATGAATTAAAGCTCTGTCTGGGTTTTTTTGATTAATTAATAAGCTGGAATGGAAGATTGCTGCTAATCCTCCGCCCCGGCCGTGCTACGAGCATTCTGACGTTAGTGTGACTCGGGGGTGTTGACTCATTTAAACCTAACATATTCATCCTGCTGTAACCAGGTTTCTGTAAGGCACAATAAATCAATATGTTGATCAATTATTATATCATTTACCAACAGGGACTTAGAAGAGAGAGACCTAATGTTTAATAGACCCACATTTAACTGTTTTAGTCTGTGGTGCAGTTGAAGGTGCTATATTATTTTTTCTTTTTGAATTTTTATGCTTAAATAGATTTTTGCTGGTTATTGGTGGTCTGGGAGCAGGACCACCGTCTCTACGGGGATGGGGTAATGAGGGGATGGCAGGGGGAGAGAAGCTGCAGAGAGGTGTGTAAGACTACAACTCTGCTTCCTGGTCCCAACCCTGGATAGTCACGGTTTGGAGGATTTAAGAAAATTGGCCAGATTTCTAGAAATGAGAGCTGCTCCATCCAAAGTGGGATGGATGCCGTCTCTCCTAACAAGACACAGGTTTTCCCCAGAAGCTTTGCCAATTATCTATGAAGCCCACCTCATTTTTTGGACACCACTCAGACAGCCAGCAATTCAAGGAGAACATGCGGCTAAACATGTCACTCCCGGTCGATTGGGGAGGGGCCAGAGAAAACTACAGAGTCCGACATTGTTTTTGCAAAGTTACACACCGATTAATGTTAATTTTAGTGACCTCCGATTGGTGTAACCGGGTGTCATTACTGCCGACGGTGAATTACAATCTTACCAAATTTATGCTTAGCCTTAGCCAGCAGTTTCAAATTTCCTTCAATGTCGCCTGCTCTGGCCCCCAGAAGACAATTGACTATGGTTGCTGGCAGGGGCGTAGGTTTGCCTATGGACCCAAAGGGACAAGTCACAACCATTATTTTGGGATGGGCAAAATAGTCCCTACCAATATTTAGCATTTTTGTTTATATAACAAATCATTCACTATTTTTTTTTTTTTTGCGAACTCGATACTATAATTTTAGTCGTCACGTTTTGTGTTTTCGACGTGCCAGAGTGACAGGGTACCCATATTGCAATTTCATTGGCTCACGTTCTTCTCACATGGCCGTAAACAAAGCGCATCTCGTGGCAGGCAGTGCTTAATTTGTAAAGTGGAGGTCCCGGAGCGCAGAGGATGGGTGGCTCCGGTTGCAGTGTTGCCAGATGTACGATAATTATCGTATTTGTACGATAGTTTTGCCCTCTGTACGATGTACGATCAATAATGGGAAAAAATCCAATATGTACGATAATTTCAGTTGGTTGCCCAAACACGCATCTCTCTCTGACACCCAAGAATCATTTTGCAGGCGTTGCACTCAGGCGGCATCAAAGACACAACACACACAGCTTTGGCCGCCCGGGACAACGTCATTTGAAAGGCCCGCCCCCTCTCCATACAAAGTAATGAGTTCCCATCCAATCTGTGCCGTGACAGGAAGATTCCCCAACCAACATCTTTTTTTTTTTTTTAAACTTTATTTCAACAAATGCAACAACAAACGAACAAAACACAAGAGCAAAGAGATAGACAAGAAGAATAAAAAAAGTTCAAGTTCCTTATGGAGGTGTCAACATTTTTTCTGTGTTCAACAAAATCTGCACAAGTGTCCATGGCATCGGATGACGACAGCCACCTCGAGGTGAATTCGACTCTTTCTAGTCTGGTAATTAACACGTTTGTGTCCCTTCACAGAAAAAAAATCTTTCTAGTAGTGCGTTCTAGTTTCCCCATTACTATAATTACTGTTTAAAAATGTGACATAAAATTCTTTGGAAATAAAAAAACAAAACAAAACGCTAAAATAGCTACGTTGTATGCGTTTTGTTTGTGTACGATCTTTTCTCCCAAAATACGATAATTTTGAGGTTTTGGTACGATAGTTTCATATTTCATATCTGGCAACACTGCTCCGGTGCAGAAAAACAAGAAGGGCGGGGTGGAGGGCTTGCGAACAATGCTGTGCGCCACACTTAAAATAAACTGCACACCCAACACACCTTCACAAATGACACTAACATCCTGCCTTTTCCTCAGAAATTACTACATTTATGTTTGCTGTCTGTCTCTGTACTTTTTGTCACTTTTGCGCTCTTTTTCATACTTTTGCCTTGTTTCAAAAGTCACCGAACGCACTTTACCGTAATATATGCAACATATAGCATACTGTTGGATAGCACGGGTTCTTGGCTTGCTGTCAGTGTTAAATTTTTCAGAGTGAGGGCTTACATGAGAACTTACGTAATGAGAATCAGCGGCGCATTAGTGTGAAACTTCCGTGTTTTTCCTCTGCGTTATGACATCACAGGCTTCGTTTACCGTAATACACCATATATATCATTGGAAATCCCTTTTTTTTTAAATTAGGTTGCCAGATACCTACAACTGCATTATTGATGAAGAGAATAAATTATACATCTTGGTTGCAAAAACTTTTTTTTTTTTTTGTTAGCTCCACAAGTATTTTTTTGTTGTCTTGTTCTCTCAGGTGTAGGCCTATAGAATAGATTCGTGATTTTGGGTGCAATTTTGTTATTTAAGCTATTTGTTTGTTTGCCTACACACTTAATATTGTAAATAAAGTGTTAAATTATTCAGCATTATGTCATCATATGTGCGTCTAATGGTATGAGTGGGTTAGGGGGTGGTGGTGGTGGGCAGGGGGCCGGGGGGGGTGGTATTGTCCCTACCAAAGCTGAGACCAAACCTACGCCCTTGTGTTGATACCTCCATAAGGAACTTTAACTTTTTTTTTATTCTTCTTGTATATCTCTTTGCTCTTGTGTTTTGTTTGTTTGTTATTGCATTTGTTGAAATAAAGTTTCGAGAAAAAAAAAGATGTTGGTTGGGGAATCTTCCTGTCACGGCAGAGATTGGATGGGAACTCATTACTTTGTATGGAGAGGGGGCGGGCTTTCAAATGACTGTCCCGGTCGCCCAAAGCCAGCATTTGATGCCCCCTGAGTGCAACACCTGCAAAATGATTCTTGGGTGTCAGAGAGAGATGCGTGTTTGGGCAACCAACCGAAATTATCGTACATATTGGATTTTTTCCCATTATTGATCGTACATCGTACAGAGGGCAAAACTATCGTACAAATACGATAATTATCGTACATCTGGCAACACTGCACCGGAGCCACCCATCCTCTGCGCTCTGGGACCTCCCACTTTACAAATTAAGCACTGCCTGCCACGAGATGCGCTTTGTTTACGTCCATGTGAGAAGAACGTGAGCTAATGAAATTGCAACATGGGTAACCCTGTCACTCTGGCACGTCGAAAACACAAAACGTGACGACCTAAAATTATAGTATCAAGTTCGCAAAAAAATAGTGAATGATTTTGTTATATAAAAAAATTCTAAATATTGGTAGGGACTATTTTGCCATCCCAAAATATTGGTTGTGACTTGTCCCTATGGTCCATATGCAAACCTACGCCCCTGTCTGTGAGAAACAAAAGTGCCTCTGGTGTTGTGGACTTACCCTCACAACCTCAGGGACCAGATGAGAGTGAGTCTCCTTTAGTCGTGAAATGGAGCTGTGGCTCAGTCCACCAATCACAGCCATCAGAGTGTTGAAGTTCTGCAGTTGGAGAAGTTTCTGACAAGAGTCAAACAGTTAAAGGTTTAAAAACCTGCACACAAAATCTTTCACTGATCTGTGATTACTTACACCAACGAAAATTGGAGGAGGTTATATTATCACCCCTGTTTGTCTGTTTGTGGACAGCCAGGAGCTCACATTATATATATATATATATGCCCTAATCACTCTCATATTTGAAAATGAGGTGCAAACTGGCACTCACTATCACCTGACAAATTTTGATCAGATCTGATTCGTACTGCGGATTGAGCAAATATTTTGATATGAACATTGAAAAGCCCTTTTGATCTATATTTTGTATAATATTTTATCTTTTGAAAAGTCACTTCAAAAAAGACTTTGACCTTTAAAGTGTTTTCCAAGGTAAAAATTTGTGGAATTGCAAACATGTTGGCAGAGGTTTGTGCTAGTGCAGTGCTCTAGTTTGTGTTTTGTTTGTCTGTTTGCTTGTGAACAGCCTGGAGCCCACAATTTTTCATACAATGATCCCATTCCATTATGCTGCCCTCCAAACCAGTCACTATTTGTATATTATCCTCTGTATTCTAAATTAGAAAGGTCTTGTCTCAGAGTGATGCTGAAAAACTAATTCATGCATTTATTTCCTCTAGGCTGGACTATTGTAATTCATTATTATCAGGTTGTCCTAAAAGTTCCCTGAAAAGCCTTCAGTTAATTCAAAATGCTGCAGCTAGAGTACTGACGGGGACTAGAAGGAGAGATCATATCTCACCCATATTGGCCTCTCTTCACTGGCTTCCTGTTAATTCTAGAATAGAATTTAAAATTCTTCTTCTTACTTATAAGGTTTTGAATAATCAGGTCCCATCTTATCTTAGGGACCTCATAGTACCATATCACCCAATAGAGCGCTTCGCTCTCAGACTGCAGGCTTACTTGTAGTTCCTAGGGTTTGTAAGAGTAGAATGGGAGGCAGAGCCTTCAGCTTTCAGGCTCCTCTCCTCTGGAACCAGCTCCCAATTCAGATCAGGGAGACAGACACCCTCTCTACTTTTAAGATTAGGCTTAAAACTTTCCTTTTTGCTAAAGCTTATAGTTAGGGCTGGATCAGGTGACCCTGAACCATCCCTTAGTTATGCTGCTATAGACTTAGACTGCTGGGGGGTTCCCATGATGCACTGAGTGTTTCTTTCTCCTTTTGCTCTGTATGCACCACTCTGCATTTAATCATTAGTGATTGATCTCTGCTCCCCTCCACAGCATGTCTTTTTCCTGGTTCTCTCCCTCAGCCCCAACCAGTCCCAGCAGAAGACTGCCCCTCCCTGAGCCTTGTTCTGCTGGAGGTTTCTTCCTGTTAAAAGGGAGTTTTTCCTTCACACTGTCGCCAAGTGCTTGCTCACAGGGGGTCGTTTTGACCATTGGGGTTTTTACGTAATTATTGTATGGCCTTGCCTTACAATATAAAGCGCCTTGGGGCAACTGTTTGTTGTGATTTGGCGCTATATAAAAAAAAATTGGTTGATTGATTGATTGTATTTATATTTTTATTTTACATGTATGAATTTTTACCCAATGACTCCATACTGTACCAGGTGATTTCTGTAAGTGCTGAAATTATGTTTTATTTCTGTTCTGTTGCGTGCCACGATGAGGTGGATGTCTTTGTCTTACCTGAGCCACATGGATGTATTTGGTGATGACCTCTGCTCGTGTCTGAGGGGTCAGCTTGCTGAGCACCATAAGCTGGACCCAATGGGAGATTCCGTTGAACAGGGCAATGGAGCGCTCCAGTGTCGGGTTATCTACCACACAGCTGTGAATCACGTAGCTCTGGTAATCAGTGAACTGCAGACAAAAAAACAAATCACGTAAATATTTTTCATTTTGTTTCACAAGTTTTACTTATCTTCAGCATAATTGCACAGGTTGACCTGATGGTGGCACTAAAACACAAGTCAAATGTTGACAGTACGTCAGCTTTCTAGTCAGACTGGGTGATATCTGTACTATATTACATGTGCACTCATCGGTATCGATCCCTTGTGTCCATCTGTCTGCGAGTTCATCCATCCATGTGTGAACAAAATAATACAAAGGTTTTGATCCAATTTTGACTAAACCTGGTCGAACAACTGCAGCTCAGCCAAGATCAAAGAGATTTTATTTTGAGGAAAACCAGTTAAAAGTTGATGTCACATCCCCAAATAAAAAATGTGGCCCAGTGCTTATATATATAGATTGGCTTGGCAAGTAAAGTCTAGGATCATGCACTGATGGTACACTTTGCCACATCCATGACACCACAGAACCAACTCATGGATGGTAACCACCCAGGTAGACCACAAGTCCATCCCCGCCTCTTGAAAGTAACCATGTAACTGCAGCAAGCCAGGTGAAGCTAAAGTCTCCTATTGTCTTTCTCCAGCAACTGCGGTTCTCAACACTCATGCACATAGTATGTGCTGGATCAGGCACAGATAAATGAGACGCATAGCCAAAATGTTGACGCTGATGCTCCCTCACAATGCAAGTGATACATCTCATCTTCATATCAGCTTGGGACTCCGATGAGGGCGGTTGCATCTCCTCCACTCTCCCTTATCTCTGCTCTCTGCTTTAACTTCAAGTCCCTACTTCACCAGACTGTGAATTCCTCAAATTATATTGGATACTGGATCTATTGGACTACTATTGGATTTACCATGGAATTGATCAGCTGGTCTCTGAACGCTATTGACACCATTTTTTCTACAAGAAGGTCAGGCCCGGGGGATCCTACCTGCCCAGATGGAACGTATCCTGCGTGCTATGTTCTCGACTCCTAGGGGTCTTGGCATGTTGCATGCTTGGCGCCTTTCTCCGTTGAGGACGTCGAGGATTTATTCATTTTTGGTCTTATGGTAGCAGGGCTGGTACTTTCTGGCTTATGTGCTGTCCTGATCTACTGGAAAATTGGCAAGACAGTGGCATCAAGAACCACGGCCCTTCCCTTGTCCATCATGATTAACAAGGTTGGCAAGGTAGTGCATTCTCAGACTGCGATGACTCTGTTCAGGCCTTCGTGATCATTTGGCTCTTTCTTATCTCAACTCACAAAGACAATAAACTGTTTTCATAGGACTGAAGCATGCTCCACTCCCTCCCCCCATCAAACACCCCACACTCCGGCTTCTGCTCACGTCACTCCTTCCCCCTTCTGTGGGGGCGGTGCAGTTCTAGCTGCAGCTGGTCCTCGTTCCTCCCCCCAAGCTGACAGTGGCGCATCTCAGGGTTGCTGCGTGACCTTCACCCACTTGCCTCAAATTCGGATAACAGACTTCTTCAAATTTAGTGCACATAAACAATGTCCAATGTGTATGTGCTGTCTTTAATTCTGATGTGTGCCATTATTATGGTAAACAAGTAATAATTGTGGACTAACTGCTGTCTGAGATAACAAGAGTGTAAACATAATTTCTCCACTGTGAGATCAATAAAGTATATCTCATCTCTCATCTCATCTTATTCTTCATACGCAACTGCTTGTTTGATATAAAGCCATTCCAATGGTAACCAAGTATCCTCTGAAGAGATCAAGTACCACAGACATCCATTCATTGCCTTAGGTCACTGGTTACTGTCCAAGACTCACGACTATACAGTAAGAAAGGAAGCTCCAGGACTCTGAAAACTTGCAGCTTCGTTCTCCTGCAAAGATAACAGCATCATAAAACACCTCTGTCCAGCCACCTCATGATTCCATGTACTCTTTCCAAGTATCTCTAGATCAAGACACGACACGGCATGACATGACGTGATGTGACGTGAATGCCACTGCTGAGTCCAGGACTACTAGGCTGGCAAACAGCTTCTACCCACAGGCTGTCAGGCTTCTCAATAACTTTCTGACACACTGACCCCTCCACCACCTGAGTGACTGTTATTTCACTGTCATTCTTCTCCTCATCATTATTACTATCATCCTCTAAGTATTTATTATAATAGCTCTGTTCACTATTTATGCATCCATGCACCTTACGACTCCTGCAAAGCAGGAATGCTACTTAAAACTACACAATATTGCACAAAATTACCAATACTGCATAAACTGCACATCCGCACATCCCCTAAACTGTACATCCTTTAAATAGTGTATATAATACCATATGTGTATTTTATAATGTGTTTCCTTTTTTAATCACCTGATGTGAACTTTCTACATGCAAATTTTCTAGGGAGAATGAACAGAGTAAGAATTTCATTGTGTGGTATAACTGCCTGTTTTACTGTGCACATGACAACAAAATAAACTCTTAACTCTTAACAGATGGTGTGTCACCTGATCACAGATTCCTCTAACAAATGCCTTCTTGTCCATTCTCAATGGCCCTCACAGCCCACTTTCTCAGCTAACAGCCTAAGATTCCCATCAAGACATGCACTATGACTCCTCTGGATGATATATAGAGTATCCTCAGATAGGAAACACCTCTTCCTATGAATTACACTTATCGGCAACTTTCAAGGTGTGATTAGAGAAAAATAGCCACAAAACATCTTAAACTCCAGTTTTGTCTATGTCTGCAATATTACTTGAAATAGAACTGGTCTTTCAAGGAATGTGTTAAATATGCACCCATGTTACCATTAAATACAAATATTAAGTCATATATCACCATTTTATTCATCACATGACCTTTGACACTGGATAACCTTTAAAATTTAAGCTCATTTATCATGGTTACTTCAAGGAATTACTTAAATATACACATATGTTTGCTATAAAACACCGACACAAAATTATATATAAATTTTCTGTTGGTCACATAACCATTGGCTTTGGGTGGCCTTAAAAGGTCACAGTTTATCTCAAATAGTTTGAAGGCAAAATGGATTAAACATGGTGAAAGGCTTGTTTTGGCTCCAGTCACCCCAGTGACCCTTGTTTGGAGTATGGGGTATGGAAAATTAATGCTCCACAAATAAATTATTTACATGAATCGGTGTCAAACGTAAGGTGCAGGTGTTGAATGCCTGGTGTAGTTTTTAGATGTTAAGTTCAGGACATGTTTTGAAAAATATGAGCAGATTGCTTGAACTGAGTCAGTAGGTTACCACCTTATACATGAAAGGACAAAACCTGACACACATGCACACATATGCATGTATCTGTTCATAGGGTTTATTACATTTGCAATAACAATCCTAAAATATTCTGTAATCTCCATGTTTGTGTCCTGGCCATCGACCATCTGGCAGTGGAAAACTCCATTGCAGGTGTGAAATTTCCCGAGAGCCATTATCGGACCATTGTTATCAGTGTGATATTCAGTTCCACGAATTCAGCGTAAATCCCAATATATGTTAAAAAAGAAAGGTATGAAAACACACATTCAACCCAGCATTGGGTCAGTCAGGCACATTCTCCTCCAAAAGCAATTTTTACTTTATTTTTATTGATCAAATAATTTGATGTTTCAAAATACTTTACTGAACCTTAGCTTTGTATTCTACAAGTTACCTACCAACTACATCAAATCTATCAATAAATATCAGTTTGACCTTTAAAGGCACTCAGAGTACATTGTTCCTCCAAAAGCCACCACCAAAAGCCAGATCTAAAGTCTATAGTCCAGAGCCATCAGGCGTTGTATAAAGAGTGCAACACTCAGACATGCTTTACATCAGTGGGTTCATAACGCACATAAACTCTGCCTGCACATATCATCCCCAGTTGCCTGCAATGGTATATTCCTATGACAGAGTATTATGGCCACTGTAAAACCATAAAAAACAGAGTGGGAGACAGAAAAAGGTCATATTCACAAATTCATATTGACCTATTCTCTCTCCCTGTGTCTGTACATACAAATGGACACTGTCAGGTAACACAAATGATAAATGATACACAGCCATGGATGTTTCTGAACTGTTGCACCTCACTAAAATGTGCTTTTGGCATCAGCATCTGTGATGTGAGGTTATGAAGTGAAGCAATGTTATTCGTGAAAGATAAAACTGCACTGCCCCCCCCCCCCCCCAACCTCCTGCCAAGACAGTTTATGTGATTGAAAAATCTAATTTTCAACTTTGACTCCAATTACCTTGACTTTCACTAAAATGAAAGTGTGTGCAACATTTGGTCCAAATCAGGTTGAAAATTATATTGCTTAATCTTGAAATTTGCCCATATTATTTTTTTAATAGTAGTTTTGGGGTCAACCTTTATCGACAAACTAAGTTTGGTAGAAATCAGCAAAAGGCCATGGGAGGAATAGGCCAACAATCAGGCAGATATGATCCCAGATTGACCCCAGTGATTGACCTATGGCAAATCTGACTTTGGTGGGCAATTCCAGAACTCTCATATGTGTATCAAGTTCAATGCAAATAGGAGTGGAAAAACCTGAATTTTGATCTTTGACCAGACAAAAATCTGGCCCTGGACTTTTTGTTCCAGACTGGCCCACTACAATCCAGGCACCTCTGAAGTACATATAAACACAAAAGCCCTTGTATACTGAGTAATATCCCTTTATATTTTGGAGCTTTGAATAAAATAAATAATGAATACACAGTATGTTGCTCACTTGCACGCGTAGGTGCAACTGGAAATGGGAGGGGGTGGAATTTTCATTTATATGAAAGGTTAAACATTTATAGTGAGACAAATAAGTATTTGATCCACTGTCGATTTTGCAAGTTTTATCACCTACAATAATGGAGAGGTCTGTAACGTTTATCATAGGTACACTTAAACTGTGAGAGACAGAATCTATCGCTCCCATTTGCCTTGTCTTTCCTTCTCCACTGGGAAATGAAAAAAACTGCACTTTTCGTGACTGCTTCAGTGATTGCAGCCGAAAACCAAACAGTACACCATTTATTTGTGCAATGGGAGGCTGTCCCCAGAAGTGGTCAAATCCAGCGATATCACGCAGGGGTTCAAATGAGACTGCGCTGCCCTATTAATGATGGACACAGACCAGCTGTCAGCAATTCCTGTGATTGCTGTCATCCATATAAAAAGCGGTTTGATTTGGCAAAATGACCAAAACAACGAACAAAATGGATAAAAAAAAAAAAAACAACTAGGAAGCCCAACTGGACAGAAGAGCGGTGCCTGCTGTTGGCACAGCTTGTGGAGGAGAATAAAGGAGTTCTAAGAGGGAACTTGGGTCCCAGGATCACAGCACAAGGGAAGAGGCAGACTGGGGAGCACACTGCCCAACAAATCAATGCGTCGTTCCCTCTCCTTGTGATGAGTGTGAGAAACACTGGTACGTGCTGCAATTCAAAGCAAGAGTGGAGATTGGAGCACACAAGTGAAGTTCTCCTCAAACAGGTGAGTTTAGGCTATGGCTGCTGGCTTTGCTTCCATTGATATGAATAATTGTATGAATTTTCTAGAATTTACATGCAATTTACTTTTTTCCCATAGCCAGGTATCACGATGTTGTGATGACCTTCATCTCAGGCATTGCGTTACTATGCTAGTAAGAAAAGTAAACTCATTCCTGGTGAGGTCAACCACAAACATTATCCCTGCACAGTCAAGTCAGTACTGAATCACTGCCATTCAACATACAGAGAATATCTCTCCTTCCACTCGGTCTTTCTGCCATCTTATCTGTTTAAGACACTCTTAGGCTTCTTTAAAGTCCTCCTCCCTCCTCTTAACAGTTTTTCACCTTAACAGTTCTTTTAAGGCCTAAGATGCTTTGTGAATAACTTTTACCTTACCAATGGAAAATTCTAAGAAATGTCTTAGAATTCAAGGAATTCTGATTTTTCTTAGAATGACGTCACTAAGAGTTAAATGGACTGCATTTATATAGCATATCTGCATTAGACGCTCAAAGTGCTTTACAATTATGCCTCATATTCACCAATTCACACAGACACACTCACACACCAATGTGAGGGTGCTACCTTGCAAGGCGCTCACTACACACCAGGAGCAACTCGAGGATTAAGGACCTTGCCCAAGGGCCCTTAGTGATTTTCCAGTCAGGCTGGGGTTTGAACAGAGGATCGCCTGGTCTGAAGTCCAGTGCTTAACCACTAGACCATCACCTCCCCTTAAGAGTTACTTTTAGCCTCAGGATGCTTTGTGAATACAGGCCCAGGTCTTTCTTAACCCTTAACCCTCTGGGGCTCCAGGGCATTTTTTGGACAATTCACTCGCCTGGCATAAATGTTTTATTATTGCTGTTAACATCTCTCCCTACATCCCACAATCAAGTTTTATGTCTCTTTTTTCAGGACAACCTGTGCTTTCATAATATATGCTTTTGTTGTGTTTTATTAGTGTAATAAAGGCTTACAATCAGAAATAAGAAAAGAAAAAGTAAAGCAGAAAATAATTTTCCACACACATTTATTCAAAACACACAGCAAACTATAATAAAAAACTGTTTTGACACTTTATAAAGGTAATTTGAGGTCTTGTGTGAAAGACTGACAAGTGACAAAGTTTTTTTATTCGGCACACAAAATATTCAAATAGAAAAAAATGAACAATTCCACAAACAAACACAGACAAAACTAGTGAGTCCGAAAGGGTGTGGGCTGAAGCAAAGCTTATTAGTGCCCACCCCTGCTAGTACAAGTCCAACAATTCTAATCAGTCATATTTACATAAATACAAATTCATTACTACGTCGACACACAGACATACACATCAATATACTATTCACTTATAATTATATTTATATAGTACCAGATCACAAGAAAGTCGAATCAAGGCACTTTACACCAGTAAGGACTAACCTTACCAACCCCCAGAGCAAGCACTAGGCAACTGTGGTGAGGAAAAACTCCCTATAAGGAAGAAACCTCAAGCAGACCAGGCTCTTGGGGGTGACCCTCTGCTTGGGCTGTGCCATATATACCTATATACATACGTATATACTTTACAAACATAAATATATACATACATATACACAGTCACTTATATACATATACATATACACCTACCCATATCTATATATCTACATACGCATATACATACCCACACATTCAAATATACAATAAGTCCCACTTATAAATTGAACATTCCATATAAATCAAATTATATTTGCTTCTTTATGATACTTAGACATAATGTTCTTTTTGAGTAGTTTCTTAAATCTTACTAAGGTACTACTCATTCTAACCTCTGTTGAACATTTGTTCCATTTCCTCACCCCAACCACAGACACACAGCAATGTTTGTTCTTACTGGTGGTTTCATAAAAATTGCACAACCTCTTAAACTATATCTGGATTCCCTCAATCGGAACAGACTCTGGACATGTCTCGGTAAGGCTTGGTTTTTCGCTCGAAATAAAGTTTGAATTGTAATGTAATCGACCAAATCTATGAATTTTAATAAATTTAAAGACACAAATAGAGAATGAGTTGGTTCACGATATTGTTTATTGCAGATGATTCGTATGGCTCGTTTTTGCAAAAGGAATATTGGATTGGTATTTGATTTGTAAGTGTTTCCCCATGACTCAACACAATATGTCATATATGGTACCATCAGAGAATGATATAAAGTAAGTAACCCTTCTTGCGGCAGTAGGTCTTTGGCTTTATACAAAATGGCTATAGTTTTTGACAATTTTGATTTCACATAATTTATATGTGGTTTCCAGCTAAGTTTATTATCAATTATAACACCTAAAAATTTATTCTCTGTTACTAACTCAATTTCCTTATTGTTTATAGTTAAATTTTTACATTTGGGTGCCTGTTTATTTCCAAATATAATACATTTAGTTTTCCCAAGGTTGAGTGACAACTTATTAGCGTCAAACCAAACCTTAAATTTTTCCAGTTCTTTCTCCACTATGTCCAGAAGCTGTTCAAGATTTTCACCGCTACAGAACACAGTTGTATCATCCGCAAAAAGGACACATCTCAGTGAACTCGACACCCAACTTATATCATTTATATAGATTATAAACAACAAAGGACCCAGCACTGAGCCCTGCGGCACCCCACATATGACATCCCTGAGTTCAGAATTTGTATTATTGAATTGAACATACTGAAATCTGCCTTGTAAATAACTAGCTATCCATTCATATGCCAGACCTCTGATTCCATATTTCTGCAGTTTAATTAATAGTATTCCATGGTTAATTGTGTCAAACACTTTCTGTAAATAAAAAAAACACCTATTGTGTATTGTTTATTGTCAATTGCAGTTGCTATACTTTCCACAAAGTCCATCAAAGCATGTGATGTAGTTCGAGACCTTCTGAATCCATATTGTTCTTCACAAATGATGTTATGCTTCAGTAAATAATCATTTAATCTTTTAGCAAATATTTTTTTCAAAATTTTGGAAAATTGTGGCAGGAGTGATATAGGTCTATAATTAGAAAATGTGTGTTTGTCACCAGTTTTAAACAGAGGAATTACTTTGGCTATTTTCATTTGAGAAGGAAATTTACCAGTACTTAGTGACATATTGCAAATATAATTGAACGGTTTTACTATACAATCAATAACTTTTTTTTAATAAAGCCATATCCAAATTATTAAAATCAGTCGATTTCTTACTTTTTGAACCATGAACCAGATCAAGTATTTCCCTTTCATGAGTACCACCAATGAACATTGAAACAGATTTGTTAAACGTTGAATTATTTACCCAGAAGTTATTAGTTGATGAGTCAATTTTACTGGCAAGATTTTTACCCACATTAACGAAGTATTCATTAAAGTGTTCAGCAATAGACTCGTCGTTATCAATCGTGATGTAGTTGTTACTCTGAAAAAATGAAGGATAATCTCTAGTTACTCTATTCTTTTTTACTATTTCATTTAATATGTTCCATGTGTTTTTGATGTTATTTCTATTTTTGACAAGTAACTCATTATAATATATTTTTTTACTGAGTCTCATGATATTGATTAACTTATTCTTATATGTTTTATACTTACTTTCAGCTTCCTTAGTTCGTAGTTTTATGAATTGTTTATATAGTACGTTTTTCTTTTTACATGCCCTCTGAAGCCCCTTAGTTATCCATGGTTTGTTGCTATATTGATTTCTATATATTTTGTCAACAAATGGACAGTGTTTATTATACAAACTGGAAAAAATGGAAATGAAAGCATCATATGACCTGTCAACATCATCAACAAAAACATCTGACCAATTCTGACTTGATAAATCCTCCCTTAAATTATCAATTGTTTCAGGTGTTACTTTTCTACTCATGAATTTGATATTGCTTCGATACTTACAACAACCCTCCAATGCAAAGACTGAGAAAACTGGCAAGTGATCACTGATATCACTGACCAGTAGTCCCCCACTAAGATTACCTGATATAACGTTAGTTAAAATATTGTCAATGAGAGTTGTTGTATCCATAGTTATTCTGCTAGGATGAATGATGGTTGGAAACAGTCCTAAACAGTACAAGGTGTTTATAAATGAGGTAATTTGTGGATGATTGTGAGGGTTTAAAAAATCTATATTGAAATCTCCACAGACAAATAAATGCTTATTTCTGTTGATTTTGTTGTACATTCCTAAGATAATGTCTTCAAAGGTGTCAATATTTGTCCCAGGAGCTCTGTAAATACAACTAACAACTATGTTTTTGGAGTTTATAGATGTAATTTCTATGGTAACACATTCCATGATGTTGTCCACTGTAAATGACATGTTGTTAATGAGTTTACAGTTATAATCTGACCTTACAAACAATGCAATGCCTCCGCCCCTTCTCGTCTGCCTATTAACCAGGAACAATTCATAACCATCAAGATATACCAGATCTTTATTATCCTCATTTAACCATGTTTCTGAAATTGCAATAACTAAAAAACATTTTTTGGATGTTTTCAAACAATCATTAATAGTGGACAGATTACGAGAAAGACTTCTGCTGTTGAAATGTATAATTGAAAAATCTTCATCATTGATTTTATAATTTTTGAATTGTTCTTCTGTAAAATATTTGCACTGTCTCACAATATTCTCACTGAAAAAGGTATCAGGATCATTTTCAGATTCGAAGGGGTGGTTAGCAGAGTTATTATAATTAAATGTATCTAGACAGAGCTCCTGGGCAGAAATAAACGGATCATTATCCTTAGTCATTATGTCTCTCTTGTCTCCGGGTGTAGATGATGTGGATGAGTGGGTTGCTCCAGTCTGCATCATGGTGCTGTGATGTGTTTGAGTCCTCATACCTATTGTTCATATTTGTCCAGCTCCTCGATGTTCCTTATTGCCATAACCTTTGCTTGTTCTGGTGATCCGTTCAGTTTGATGAATATTTTACAGTTTGAAGTCCATGTGTGCTGGATTTTTCCCTGTTTCTTTAAGAAGCGTGCTTTCCCGGCGATGTCGGCATTCCGTTTGGTGAGATGTTCATTGATGAATACGTTTGTCCCTTTCAGTTTTCTTCCTTGTTTTAACAGTGCTGTTTTGTGTTTTCTGTTGATGAATCTCATGATGACGGTTCGTTTATCACCGTCATTTCTCCGGGGCAGAGGGTGGCACGCTTCAGTGTTATTTAAATCCATTTCTATACCTTTAGATAGGAGGAAATCAGCAACCTGTTTTTCCACAGAGCTGACCTCCTGTTCACTGGGATCCCCTCCGCTCTTATCTGTTACCGCCCGTGCGTAGGACCGTGGTTTGATGTGAAGACCTGTGATGATGACGTTGTTAATTCTGGTGTACTGCTCCAATTCAGCCACTCTATTTTCCAGCTGCACCAGATGCCGGTCTTTCTCGGCGTTCTGGAGCCGTAATGCCTTCACCTCCTCCACCAGATCCATGATTGATTTCTGTTGCTGCTTCACAACAGAAATCTCCTCTGATAGAAAGTCCAGAGATTTTTTAATATTGTCACCTTCCTCCGCTGTCAGAACCTTCTTAGGCCCCATGGTCGGCTTATGAGCAGCTTGACGATCGCCGATGTTAACAGCCTGCGTTGTTTGTCACCGGGATGGATCTGCACTGCGCTGGTGCCGCGCGGCCTCGGTGTTTCCGAGGCCTCGGGGAAGCGGCAGTCGTGACGCGCGGCTTTAATGACGCAGCGCGCGGCCTCAGTGAATTCACCACGTTGGGCGGGCTTCGGACGTTGTTGCTGTCCAGTCGCGGGGCTAAGTTGCCGGTTGAGGTGGTATTCCCACTGTCCGGGTTGGCAAACACCGGCATGGCAGATGGCAACTACAAACACCACCTCAGAAAACTCAGGTACAAACTTTTTGCAGCTCGCTCTGATGACACGCAGCTCTGAGAGAGTGATGACACGCAGCTCTCTAGTGGTTTGAACAGCTGTATCTGTAGCCTTACCATTGAGAATTAATGGTGACTGTACAACAAAAAGGTTCAAACAATAAACACAAATGCACATTTTGAACAATATATACAAAATGGTCTATGCGTTTGTTTGTCTACATCTCAAAGCAATTTCTGTCTGCTATTACACAAAGGTTACATCACAAACTTCTACTTCTACTGTGTTTTGGAGTGTTCTGTCCTGCTCCTAAAGCAGCTTTCATTTACACTTTGGCCCACTTTGGCTCCTAAAGCTCCTGTCACATTGGCGTATCCGTAGAGATGCTCATTGCAGCGTATTGTCTACGCTGCAATGAGCAGCTCTCCACCCACTTCACGTGGAGTTTTTTCTCAATACGTAGCAGTATGTTGAGGGCTACATGCGTAGGACGGAAGAAATTAAACACGTTTAATTTTCTTTGGTGTACAGCACAGCATGGAGCCTTCATGCGAGTACACACAGTGCCATGCTGCTGTCCGCTATTGTGAGCCCGCCCATGCTGCAACATCGTACTGTATGCCACTTCACACCTCCCACCGGGCTCCATTGTTCTTCTGGAGCTATAAATACTGCAAGATCGTTGCTTCACTTTATCATACTGGACTTACTATATGAGGACTGTTCACCGCGTCGCAAAGCTGACTGTTGTCGTTTCATAAAAGCGCTCTCTCTCGCGTGCGCTCTCTCTCTCTCACGCTCTCTCTCTCTGTGACACAGAGAGAGAGAGAGAGAGTGAGGGAAGGAGAACACGCGTGCGAGAGAGCGCTTTTATTTTAAGGAGTCTGCTCAGACCTATATCTGATCAGACCTGTTGCTGTGACTTTAAAATAAAAGCACTCTCTTGCACACGCTCTCCCTCCCTCCCTCACTCTCTCTCTCTCTGTGTCTGATCAGACTCCTTAAAATAAAAGCACTCTCTTGCGCGGGCGCTCTCCCTCCCTCCCTCACTCTCTCTCTCTCTCTCTCTCTGTGTTTCTAATCAGAGCTGTGACTCTTTAAAATAAACGCGCAGTCGCTGCATGTCGGTGCGATCATCAGACGACCAGATCGATCAGGTCTGATCAAATCAGCACACCTGATTGGAGCAACTGGAGGTTTAAAAGTTTAACGAGTCACAGCATTTCGTTCAGGGCAGCCTTTATCACAGCCAGACTCAGCAGCATCTGGACACAAAGAAAGTGATCCACCAAGACAAATAATAATAATAATAATAATAATAATAATAATAATAATGATAATAATAATAATAATGTTAAACAACTCTGTTTTTGAGCCGCACAACACCTGCAGTAGAGAACAGAGTGCACTTCCCAGGAGGCAGAAAGTAGCACTGAACTGGTTGCGGCATGGTACACGCAACTGTGTGCACATATTACAATGCGAACACATGCAGCTGCAAGTATGAATGAACACTGAAAAAGGCTGAGTACGCACGTATTTCTAGCGTATTTAAATCAAACACAACGCCGCAATGAGCAGCTCTATGAATATGCCAATGTGACAGGGCCTTTACAGTCTGAGGAGCAGCCTTCCTCTCACTCCATTGATACGGTAAACTGTGCTTTATGCCAAGAAAGCTACAGAGTTATCCAGTAACATTCCCATGCAAACTAGTGGAGCAATCCTGATACTTACACACTCTTTGTTTGAGCATATGAGATTGTCATCAGAGGCTCTCCGTCTGCTCCGTCTGCTTTCACTGATTAGATCATTAGATTAGCGCATTAGATCCCAATAGTATGTACTCAATGGAGCATCCAGGGGGCTATTCAGACAGGCCATCTAGTAACATATCACTCCTGAAAACGATCTTTGGCTTTTCATGTGAGGTAAATCTGCTCTACAATTGGATTTTGGAAAACCATGTGGCGGTGAACCAGTTCTGATTGGACTCTCACATTGCGCATGTCATCACAAAGCTTCTATGAGGAATACAAAGATGGCCGATGGCTGGCTCAAAAGTCCGCGGAGTTAACTTTTCAGCAAAAAAAAAAAGAAACAGTTTCTATCTCATATCATTAAAAAGTTATTTATAATTTAGTAAAGCTTGGTCTTAGCCGTCGTATATGACACGTCGGCCCCAGAGGGTTATTAAGCAGGGATAGAAAAGGAATGAACGAATGCTCCTAAAACATCTTCTACAGTTGCTAATTGCTGCCGTTCTGCAAAAATTAATTAATGTTACTGTCTCCTTTCTGGCAGCTGTGCTATTGTGTTAGCGGGGGGGGGGGGGGGGGGGGGGGGGGGGGTAGCAGTCTGTGGACACAAGTGTAGTACCTGAGTGAAATAGTAAGTCCCTTCAGCTGCTCCCTTGTTTGCACTTGGGGTCGCCACAGCAAATCCAAGGTGGATCTGCATGTTGAATTGGCACAGGTTTTACGCCAGATGCCCTTCCTGACGCAACTCCACATTACATGGAGAAATGGGCAGGGGTGGGATTTGAACCCGGAACCTTCTGAACTGAAACCAGGCACATTAACCACTTGGCCACCACCCCTGCTCATAGTACCTGAGTGAAATGACGATTGTAAAGCTGTACACTGCACACTTGAAGGCTTTAAAATCCACTCACTGTCCAGGCTGACTGGTTTTAAAGTGTGACAGATCGTCCACAGACATGAGCCTTCCACAAACAGGCTCTGCTGTGTGCTCATATATGTAATGTAGCTCCAGCTCCACCCTTGGTCAAAGTAACTGGTTTTAGCCCAGCGGAAAAAGCGACACTCCCCCAAACTGGATTTAAAAGTAGCACAGACACACATGAGGTCTGCAGTATTGTTGGTCTGGGGCACAGACCCCCCAGATTAAAAACCTTAAGACAGAGGAATGTGAGCGTTGTAAAACTAATCTCCTTAACGGACAGCAATTTTCTTGTGCTTTACACAATCAGCACTGACATTACTTTTGGACTTATTAACATCAGATTATTGTCCACCAAATTACCTGTAAATTCACTAAACTGTAGTCATCATTGTGTGAAAATGTGTAAGACCTGCTAAATATTCCCATATTTGTGGCTTTTTAAAGAAATATATGCATTTCCATTGAGCATACTTTCAACTTGCTACTTCAAATTGTGCAATGTGCATTTCTGTTAAGTATTTTTCTATATTTCATAAATATTGTCATCGCAAATTTCTTTGAAATATTGTGACATAAATTTGAGGCAACATCTCCCACCCAGAAAACAAACTGTTCTCAAATTTTAGTGATTTATTTGTTGAATTTGTAGTATTATGAAAAAACAAAACAATTTACATGAAATTTTCTAAACTGAAAATGGTCTTGAAAAGTAAAATCACTTCGACAGATAGACAAAGAAGCAATATTGTTAGTCATTATAAGCCCTGATGCCGAGTATAGGGCTGCTTAGTAGTTAGCACTGTTGCTTTGTGGCAAGAAGGTCCTGGGTTCCCTCCTGACCTGGTCCTTTCTGTGTGCAGTTTACATGTTCTCACTCTAAATTGACTGTAGGTGTGAAAGTGAGTGAGATGTCTGTCTATATGCGTCTGCCCTGTCAACTCATGCACATTGACTGCTGGGATACGTTCCAGTCCCCAAGACCCTTAACTTAAATAAGTGGGTTCAGAAAACAGATGGATAGATGCAGAGTATAGAAAGACAATGACTAGAGGTGCTGTGAACTTACTGAAATCCTCCTGATGGACTTGAACTCCAGGAAGGTGAGATGCTCAGCCAGCTCCATTGCCTCCAAGTGGTCAAACAGCAGCGACGCTTTGCCTTTCTTAGCCTGTTTCTTCCTCTGTGTCAACTTGCGCATCCAGTCAAATGACGGACTACAAGCAAAGCAATATACACCGTGGAATCAATTGTTTGCTGGAATTTAAGTCATGACATTTTTGGAAAGGCAAATCCAATTCATCATTTCATCAAGCACGTGGGTCTTTGTATATTATTCATCAGAATTTTGAAGCACACAACGTTTTCCGACTGTGCACGACCTGCCACAACACAAGCCATGCCCTGAAACAGATTTTTGGATTGGTTTATCTATTGTAAGCACAAACATAGATATTCAACTGTGATTCTTTACATTCCATTTGTCTGTTATACAAGTGAAAATAAATATAATGAATTGCTGACTTGATTGTGAAACACAGCAAGGTGTCATTTCGTTGACGTGAAGATACTCACTCTCACGAAGTCAGGACATGTAGCATCTACATTATAATAGCCAAGTGGCCTCTGTGTGCATGCGTAGTTGCGTGTGTTTGGCTTCAATCACACCAAAACTGGAGAGAACTGACATTTGCTGTTTGGTATGCTTATATATTTTGGGTCAAAGATGAACACTGCAAAGACAGAAAGTTGATAGGACTAATTTTTTGGAGAAATTAGCTATTTTAGCTAACCAGTAAACAATGGATGTTGTGCTGCAATGCGGCATGGAATTTCAGGGTTTTTGAGTTTGAAATGTTGTTACTGTGGTTCATGTTCGTTTAATAGTGTTGTTAGTGTTATTGATTTATTGTGTTTTTGTAGTTCAATTGGTTTATTCAGTTTAGTTAAGTCTCATGTTGCTGTTACCATGAATAAGTTAAGGCTCATGTTGCCGGTACCCTGGCTGAAAAGTGTATTGCGTTTGATGTCTTCTGCCACCATCTCTGTTTGTGTCCCAGACAGCAAATAGATCTGGGCTGGATGTAGTCCTACATCTGGTACCAATCCTGAAAACAGATCCGGTCCAGACAGTTTTTGCACCCTGGCCCAGACCCGGCACAGCTCCGCTTTACAGTTCTGGAATAGATCCGGACCAGATCTGAACTGGATCCGCAAAACGCCAACTGTTTACAGACCATATCTGGCACGGATCTGGGGCAGATGTGGACCGCATCACAGCACCGTGGCAGGAGTTTTACAGGGGTAAGTTCCGTGGATCAGAGGAAACTGATTTGTATCTATAACACACTGATCAGTGTCCCTGGATTTATAAAACTTGATTGTCGTAAAGAAACAAACCGCTTTGCAATAAGCATTTAAAAAAGCCTCAGTGACGATCATGGTTACAGAGTACAGAGTTTACAACCGCTAATGGATAGTTTCTACAGAGTGCAGATAAAATTGCTTATCGTTATGCCCCATGTTCCTGCCACGGTGCTGTGATGCGGTCCACATCTGCCCCAGATCCGTGCCAGATATGGTCTGTAAACGAGTGAAAACACTGTCCATTTAAAAATCAAATGACAAAATAGAAGTAAAAATAAAATAAAATAATAATAATAGTGATAACAATAATTGTGTGTACATGATAACAAGAACCTAAACAATTATAAATACATTAAGACAGTAAATTAACATTAAAAAATTACATAATTAACGGGAAATAAAAAGGGCTGAGTTCCTCTTCTAAAAACTGTTTAGGTCTAAGATTCTAAAAACATTCCGGACTCACACGCAATTCCAACTCATACAAGCTTTGCTTAATTTGTTACCACCCTTGAAAAATGTCAGCATGGGAGAGCCTGTGGATCCCCACAGGCAACATGCGTAGTGTTATTTAATGTGCCATTCTACAACACAATATCAAAGTACTTCTGATTATAAGTCTGTCCGTGCACATGTGGTCACGATCAATTGCTGCTAACGTACTTTATTGCTAAATAAACCTCTTGCTTTGTGAGTCAGATAGTGCATTTATGGAAAATGTTTTACTCAGCATTTCTTTGCATTTCTCTGTGGGTGACATCAGTCCAACAAACGCAGAAACAGCACAATGGTGAACCGACAGAGTGAACAAACACTGCAACATCATATCATGAAACTACTGAGCATTCATATGAAAGTGATGGCTCAGCATTTATTCAGCTCAATGGGCCTGCAAGCAAATGCTTAGAAAAAATCGGGAATGCGTTATTTTCAGGAGTATCAGGAATTTCTGCCAGTTGGTGGATGTGCACGAGCGCCGCGTGCAGTGCTTGGTTCATTCAGTGCACTCTGTAGAGAGAGGAGACAACACACTTCACTCCCAACTCTTAATTTTTGGAGGGAGTCTATCAGATATTGGATCCAGATGTGTGCTGAAGCTGCTCTCTCTACCGGAGGATGGCCCTGTTTTAATTCCACTATATACCTGTCGCCGTGAACACGCATGTGAAACTCTCTGCAATGCTCTTTTAACCCAGCTGTGTGTATCTGAAACTTGCCATGATGCTGTTTTTACATGTTGCCTGACAATGCAGCTGTATTTCTTCCATTGGAAAAAGTCTGGAATACGTTATTTTCATAACACGTGGACTTTCTACCAGCTCGTGGACATGCATGAGCATGGTGCACGCTGCAAAGTTCAGTGCTCCGAGAGAGAAGATGAAACACTTCACCCCTAACTTAATTTTTTTTTTTTTTTTTACCATGGTTGCATCAAAATTAACAGTTATCACTTTAAAAATGCGTCATCGTGACACAACATCACACTTATGGAAACTTTGCAATTAATCCACGACTCCATTCTTAATGTTAGCAGGAGTTTGTCCACATTCCATTCAACAGCACACTGCTCAGTGACATAAACACTGTTGGAAAAATGAGTACTAAGGACTACTTTATTCTCGTCAGTCTCTGTAGCTGTTTGTTTTGATTACCGTATTGCTAAGAGACTGTTCACAGAAGTGCACAAATTAATATAGGTCACAAGACCTCTAATAACCAAATTCTGAGTAGTTATGAATTCTGTGAGACGTGTTCTTTAAAGCTGAACACGTTCATGACAAGAACATCTTTAATGCTACATTTTAAGTTTACTGTGGTGTTGTAAAAGGATAAAATTACAAAAAATGTTTCACTATCCAACTAATTGTGGGCCTGAATGTAAGTGAGTAAAAAGATAATAATGCTAGCTAATTAAACAGGTTTCCAAGTGCAAAACTGCATGCAGATAATTCCATATGAGTCATATGTTATGAAAATGAGCCGTATGCACTGAATTATTTTTCACAACAGGGACTGAAAGCAACTACAGGTTGAGACTGTAAAGCTCAACATGGACTATAAGGCTACAATGACTTTGGCAAGACCTTAAAATGTAGTCTGATATCTACAGAAACCTGAAGAAGTCAAGATAACTTCAACACAATGTGGTCGAGTGCATGTGTGTTATTCACACAATCACACGTGACTACTGTGTACTCACAAGATGACAAAATTCAGTTCAAAAGTTAAGAAGTGAACACTGAAGGAATTTAATCCTCCATGTAAAAATGAATTTGTAAATATGTGTTTATTTTTTTAATACTGCAGTTTTCATGTATTTTATAGTTTGGTATGTTGAGGATCAGGATTTCGCTTATCTTAATTGTTAGCACAATTCATTTCTTACCCAAAACACCTGGTAATAGCGTTCCTACCATTGTAATTTTTTACAAGTGTTCCATCTTACATGGTAGAGATGTCGATGAGTTTAGAATGTTCCTCACAGCCGAGCTGAACAGCCACATCTCGGAACTCTTCTGTCATCTGGATCAGACCCAAATCCAGATTGAACTCTGCAGGGAATGTAACTATCCAGTACCTGGACAAACAAACAGGCGTTTACTCTTTGGCATGCAGTGTGTTTAAAATCGACCTTGACTGGCTGAACACATCTGACCGATCTCTATAGGAACAGAGTTGGTGACTCATACTTTAGCCTCTTCTCTCAAGGCCCAAGATTCCCCATTTTCTTAAGATTTTTCAAAGCTTATAGCACCCAAAATTGTAGCTAAACTCCAAAAATTAAATACAACACTATAATTACATTTTTGAATTTTTGAAAATGGGATTGAAATTTGTTCTTTGTTCCTCAACATATTATGATACATGCGCCACATTAGTTACGTACAAATCAGCTTTCATAAGAATCATGAGTAGATCAGCTTATTTTGCAATGATGAAAAAAAAATCTTGTGCCCACTCTGTTACATTATATAGGAGCATGCACTGGTGCCGTGCATCACCATATCATCTAAAACATAGAAACACACTGGGTCCTAGTTAGCAATCAGGCAGGTTGATCCATCCCCATCTCTCAAAATTAACAGTCTGCTGCAGCCAGGTGAAATGTGGGCAGCTTTTTGGCATGACGCACCCGCACACTGGATCCTAGACAGAAAAATGTGCTACATGGCCAAAATGTCATCGCTAATGCTCCCTTGTAATACAAGTGATACCAGTCAGCTCAGTCTCCTTAAGTAACCCTTCATTTGACACATTCATTCCAGTGGTACCCAACGATCTTCCAAAGAAGAGGATCACATTACTGGTTAGCGTCCACATCCAAAAGACTTTCACCTTCATTCTCCTGCACAGGTATTAGTCTCACCAAATACCTCTGTCCAGCGACTTCAAGACTTCATAGGTTCTTCCCAGGAATGTCCCAATCTCATAGACTGAGAACCCAGACATACAAATGTGACTGGCGAGATACGCGAGTGTCTTGACAAGTTCTTTCACCACATACAGATACATATCTGATGACTGAATCAAGAAAGTCATTGAAAGCCTTGATCTTAGTCTTGATCCAGGACCCTTGGAAACCCACCTGCCAACCTATCAGTGTCCTTATACCCCAGTCACACCTTGACGATTTAGCCAGTGTATGCTGATCATATTAAAAACCCTGGCATACGCTGGGGTACGTCTAATATGTTATAGTTAAGTTTTGTGTAAGTTAACAGCATATTGAAGCACGCTGTTATACATCGTAATGCGTCGAGCACCTCGAAAAACTTTGGGCATGCACAATATTTTCAACGTATGACAGCATATGACTCATTCATCTGTCACATGCGGGACATAAGTCATAGGTACATTATGCAATTGTTGACACGTTTCTTGTAATTTACTCATAAGTTGAAATACACTCATCTGTGCTGTTCATTGATTGGCTGAAAGCTGCAGTTCTCATGCGAACAACTGAGTAAATATAAAGTCTTAATCTTGCCTGTTCATTTCAGCTGGATTCATCATCACAGCCTGACAAAGATGTATCCACATAAAGCCTCCTGATTTTGAAAAATGATGTCTGAAAATACTTTAATTCCATGTTGTGGCTGAAGAAACAAGTCCCTCTATGTTTTTTCTGCTCCGGGTGCATGGCTAAAGCGGCACATTATGCCACAGCGCTTCATTCATTAATGTCTGTGTTTACCACAGGCATCAGTTGATTCTGTCTGCACGCTATGAAAATGAATCCCAGGATCCACAAAGACAAAAATAAAATAAAATAAAGCTTAATTACTCTGTTTTGCCTCCGTGTGGAGCAAAGACGCCGTGCAACACCGTACGCCCGTTGGATGATGTGCTTGTCAATATTTAAGTGTTCCACCTGCCAAAAAGAGTTCTGCCTGCAGTGGAAATGCAAACCAAGTCAGACATAGCTGTTCCAGCACATACATAGAATACCACACAGTACCGATGTGAACCACTTGGTGGAAACAGGGCTGTCAGTATACAGTGGTTAAATCGCCAGGGTGTGACAGCTGCATTAAATTATTAGATGTCCGACCCATATGCCACCATTTTTAATACAGTCAGCATATGCAGGCTAAATCATCAAGGTGTGGCAGGACCTTTAGACAAGGCATGTTGTCTGCCTTGTCCCAGTCCATCCAGCTGTAATGGAGTGTTGGCCTTGGCAAGTGAAGTAACTTGCGTTAAACTAGTGCCCCATCCCTGTCATCTGATTCACCCTATGATATCTGGGTTACCTACAGGGTAACACCTACAGGGTTTACATCTTCTGTTCGAGGGTAGGGCAAATTTTTTTTTAAGTTTAATAAAAACAAGTTGTCTTTTTTCAGAATAACTACAACAATAACACTAATAATTAATAAGTTACATTTCATGCCTCACCTGCTGTTCTTGTACAGTCAAAAATGTAGATGGGTCTGTAATTTAGTCAGTCCTAACCAGCTGTATAGACAATAACTCAAAAATCAATAAACACTATCATGTTGTGCATCTCCAACTCAAAATGGCATATAATAACAAAGAACTGATGAAAATCTGGTACACTTTGATGCACCAGCTCAAATAAAAGAGCCTATGTAATATCCCCTTTATGTATATGCCACCTGCTGGATGTGGCGCCCAACTTGATGGGAGCTAACAAATTAAATGAGCAAGAACTGTGAGAAACATGATCTGCATTATTGGACGAAATATACAACGCAACACAAATGTAAGAAATGTATGCACACCAGCAGGTACATTGCTTGGTTTGAAGATTTGCACCACAATTTTTTGCTTAGATCAGAGGGCTGAGTCAACCTGTTCAAAAAGTATTGAAAATGCTGTGTATTAACTTTTGAAGTAGAACAGCACACAGAGAGTGCTTACTTTTGTCTGGGTACATATGCCCAACACAATTATTAAATCGAATGTTGCACATTTAATATAAAAGTTAAACAGCTTAAACAATCGTGATGTGAAAATTCATTTTGGACCAGTAGACTCACATTAGTATGGAACCCAGGAGAGGTCACTTAAAGTGATATATTTTTCTGGCCATGATAATTTGTGTGCACGTTTTCCTTTAATGAGCCTATGGATTAATAAAACGTGCTCACGTTTTGCTGGCCGTGATAATTCGTGCGCACGTTTTCCTTTAATTGAGCCCTCGAATTATAATAAAATGTGCACACGTTTTCCTTTAATTGAGCCCTCGAATTACAATAAAATGTGCACACGTTTTCCTTTAATTGAGCCCTCGAATTATAATGAAACATGCACACGTTTTCCTTTCTTTCAAAATGATATGACCAAAATTGTCATCCTCACGATGGGGAGACACTTCGCCCTCAGCATCCTTTTTAATGTGCTTAAACTCCAGATGATGTCATGTTGGGTAGCTGGAGTTCTCTGTATGTCCTTGTGCACCCAAACCATGATGATACACTCTGACCAGATCCATTTCTAATGGGGAAATGTATTACACTGTCTGCTGGTTTGTTGACTAATAGCCAGTATTTATGTGTCAAGACAATATTGAGTGCACGTTTTACAAATTGTGGCCACGTTTAAGTAGATCGTGCCCTTGTTTTGCACACAATATAAAAACGAGCGCACAATATCATAAACCGTGCGCACAATATCATAAAACGAGCGCACAATATAATAAAACAAGCACACAATATCATAAAACGAGGGCACAATATAATAAAACGTGTGCACAATATCATAAAACGAGCGCACAATATAATAAAACGTGCACACAATATCATAAAACATGCGCACAATATCATAAAACAAGCGCACAATATAATAAAACATCTGCACAATATCATAAAACGTGCGCACAATATCATAAAACGAGTGCACAATATAATCAAACATGCGCACAATATAATAAAATGTGTGCAGAATCTCACATGCAAAACATTTTGCAATAACACTTCCAGGGCTCCATACATTAGGTAATCATTTTGTATTATGTTTAAAAGACTGGAGACATACAGTACAGCTAGCTGTCCTACACGTCGCATCTGCCACATAGGCTCATACATCCCACAGGGGCAATGTAGGTAATGTGGTAAAAAAAAAAAAATCAAATGCTACTGCAAACAGGTGATGTCAACATGTGATTGTAATCATGATCTGGTAAAATCAGTATCCACAAGGAGGAACTTAATGCGGAAAACTGAGCCTTAATATGATGAATGAATGAATTAGTGAGTGAGTGAGTGGTACCTTACCTCATTAAATAACAAATCTTCAGCCTGGTGTTCTCGCAGTCATCATTCTTGGAGTTGCGGTACGTGGGGCAGGTTAAGGATTTTTGTGACAACTGAATCATGACAAACTAATGCACTTTAATAAGCTGTGACTCACACTACTTTTATCTACACCCTTAATGTGAAAGTTACTGCATTAAACAAGTTTCAACAAACATCAAAAACGTCAGAGTTTGACACACCGTCAGAGAAACAGAGGACTTGCATCTTAGCTGTAGGCAGCATAACGTTCTGTTGTTTCACACGCTGCTCGAGACGGCGCGCGTTGCTTTATCAAAATTTTTTCTGGACCAGTGAGGAATATCCGAGTGGACACTATTCGAGAAATTAAGCTGGTTTTCGGTGAAAAGGTTAACGGCTGATGAGAGGTTATGGGGTGTTTCTGTCGCTGTAAGGACTTCCCACGGAGCGGGACGTCGTGCAGCGCTTCCAGGCGCCGTCGTCGGCCTGTTTCGACCTGAAAACACCCTAATTTAAGGCTTAATTCACCCAGGACGTCGTGAGAGAACAGAGAAGATTCAGAAGAGGCCAGTATGAGGACTTTATGCGGACATTCCACTGTTTAAGGACATTTTGTAATGAAAGACGTGCGCGCAAATTCGCCGAGTCGTTTCCGTGACGACTCGGCGAATCTGTGTGCACCGCAACAGGAAAAACACCTCCGTGTTGAAAACCATTTGTAAAATTCAGGCGGCTTTTGATGGCTTTCAACAAGTGAGTAACTGAGAAATTGTTTAACAGCTTGGGCATGTTCCAACTTGCCCGTTAAGGTTTCCAACACAGAGGTGTTTTTCCTGTCGCGACCCCTCGCGGTCGGGTCCGGCCCGACATGCGACTCTGCCCGCACGTTCTTTCATTACAAAATGTCCGTTAACAATGGAATGTCCAAATAAACTCCTCATGCCGACTTCTTCTGAAAGTTCTCTGTTCTCTGACGACTTCCTTGGTCAACAGAGCCTGAAATGTGGAAGTTTTCAACTTGAAACGGCGAGACGCTGCCGCCTCGGAGCGCAGATCGCCGTCAGGCACCGTGGGCCGTCCTTACGGCGACACTACCAGACCAAAATCTCTCATCAGCCGTTAAAATTTTTACCGAAAAGCAGCTGAATTTATCGAATGGTGTCCACTCAGTTGTGCCTTACAGTTTTGAAAAAATTTTGATCAAACAAAGCAGCAGTCTCTGAGCCAAACAATGAAAAAATCGACGAGAGGGTGGGCCACTCCTCACTCAAAGACTGCCCACAGGCGAATGACGTAACCGACAGGCGTGAAAAAACTCTTGCATGCCCACGAGGGTTCAAGCATGTCTGATGTAATCACACGTGATTCAAATCCATATGGTTTTTGAAAAAAATAATAATGTCGGATACTTTTCTAATAGACCTCGTATGTTTTTAAAAAATGCATTATTTCACAAATGTTGCTGTGGCATAAAAATCTTATTACGGAATGTCATGGTCTTCTGACGAGATGATCCAAGTGGAAAATCCCTTGGGTCCTTAATCCATAAATTTCTCCCAGGGTGCAACTGAACATACTGCATGGCAGAACCCTGACACTAATGTGTATGAATGGGTCAATGTGAAGAATCATTGGAAAGCACTTTGGCAACAAGCATAATATGAGAGCACCGTGCTCATAGAGTACAAACTGCCGCCAACACTCGTTTCCAATTCCACAAAATTTTACCTTGGAAAAAAATTTCAAGGTCAAAGTCCTGTTAGAAGTGACTTGTCATAAGCTAAATTAGATGTGATCAAATGTCAGGATTATGTATTTAGTTCACACACAAATTTGTTTTTTTTTGTTTTGGTTTTTTTTTTTGTTTTTTTGTGGTGTTGACAGATTATTTTTCCTCAACTTTTTCAGTTTCTGAATTCTTTTTCAGATCAATTCCACAGAACATCGGTTATCTCTACTATATGCACATTTTGTCAATGCTTTTTGGCACTTGGTTTCCAACTGATAGGTGGAAGACAGACAAACAGGCCTAAAATTAGAACCTCCATCCAATTTTGGTGGTGTAGGTGAATCCATAGCAGAAAAATGACAGATACAATGCAAAATGTACACCAAATGGGCTTTTCAATATTAAATTAAAATATCCACAAAATGCACAAAACGTAAACTGTAAACTGTATCGAATCCAGATCAGACTTTGTCAGGTGGTAGTGAGTGCCAGTCTGCTCCTCACTTTCAAATATGAGAGTGATTGGGGTACGTTCGATGAAGATATAATCTAAAAATATACATTAAATGCAGTTTTCAATTTTAAATTTAAATGAGTAAAAACTCTTTTTCACTCTTGATTCACAGGCTATTCAGTGATGGCAAAAGTGAATGCTCATTGGTCCACCTTTTCTTGACGATTTGTGACTTTGTGGCTTTTTTCCTTCGTTCAGGAATCGTCATATGCCATGTGACCGGCCATTAATTGGAGTCAACCCGGGGTAAATTCAGTTGACTGAACATGATTTGGAAAGGCACACACCTGTCTACATATATGGTCTCACAGCTGACAGTGCAGGTCAGAGCACAAACCAAGCAGGAAGTCAAAGGAATTGTGTGTAGACCTCTGAGACAGGATTGTATCGATGCACAAATCTCATTCACAAAGTGACAGAAGTTAATGATGTGCTGTTAGGCGCGATAGCGCACAACAACGCAGAACATTATTCTTGACCGTGCGTAATGGTTCCTGATAATTCTCCAGCAACACGTACCATTAATCGGAATGCATGGTAACAGGTTGCAACAGTTCCTGAGGACACTTGATGCCTCTGCCCCGAATCATCACATTCGTGATCAGCGGCCAAGAATGTATACTTCATGACATTTGTGACGTGCCATTGTTATCTGTAAACGCAGCATACAATGGAATATCTGTGCATCCAGAAACTCCCCCAATGTTCATTGAAAATTCTTTCAGAAATGGCTTATTTTGGTATTTCTGTGCCCATTTGTCATGGGAGTTCCAACCTGGTCTCACGGCAAGTCGTGCTTCAGCAGCATGAAATATACATTAATCTATTGGTTCGTGATATTGTGACGAAAAGCGCCTCATTTTCGTCACGGCAGCACAAATTCATTCTCATTCATTCCGTGATGGCTGCACGAAATTAAAAGTGAAACGGGGGTGACAGGGTTTTTCTCTATATTGGCAATATATATTATCAAATATTAATGTCTTTACTTTGATGTACTCTCTGTGATCGTGTCTTTGATTCTGTTCTCTATTTTTCATATATACATGTATGCATGTGTGAGAGTTCATGTACCATTATTCCTTTAAATAACTACTCATTGTCAAAGCAATCACTGCTCAAGTGATCATTAAAACTGCCACACGAGAAAGTGAGCAGATGATCTTTGGCTTAGTCATGTGCAGAATGTTTTGCCAGAATGTGCAGACTGTTTTGCTAGGGTCATGTTTTTGCTAAGCGCAGATGTGCACCTTTAATTAATGGTTAAGCCTTGAGGAAAGAGCATTGTAACCGGAACACCAGTTCAGGGCTGGACATTGTTATGTTAAGCTTAGGAGACTGAGGGTTCAAAGCCATAACAGTTTTCATATCAATGTGAGACCAGACTTTGTGCCTTTCCATTGTTTTGTAATATGGTCACTCCTATATGCTTGTATGTAACTATATTCAATAAAAAGGAGAAGCAAATGGGCGGGGCCTTCAGAGTAGACGACAGTTCTTGAAGGAGCTCCTCGTTTGCCCTCTCCTGATCAGGAAAAAAAGAAATTCAGTGTCTCTTGCGTGATAATTTCTGTGTGTAAACTGGGTTGTTAATCTTTTCAGGTCCGAACAACTCTGACATCTTGGTCCTTTGAACGCCGGATGCCAATAGACCCGACAACCCGTCGGCCCGTGATGGAGAACGCCCGTGGAAGTCTGCGGCCGCAGCGCGGGAACCAGTTCCTGCACACCCTTTTCCGGGGGATGGGTCTCCTCCCTAACGGATCGACGCTTACCGGGGTGAAGGCATTCGAATTCAGCGGCAAAGTCTGATCACAGGTGAGAACTGAATTTCTTTATGTGCACGTGTGTGCGTATGGCCAGGACCACCGCGAGGGAAAAAAACCCGTGATGTCTTTCTTGGTTTGTCTCTTGGCTTAAACACTGTAAGGTGTGAGGCAAAAGCCTGGCTGTAAAGCGTTAAATTTTACTCTCTGAGAGAGAAAGAGAAAAGTCAGGTGGCGCAGCGGTGAAAGACCATCTGTTACGGAGCTGCGTGCTCGCGCTGCATTTCCCATTGTGTCAGACACCTGATGTGGCTGTTGGCTCCAGAGTGAGCCGGCAGCGGTTACAAATGGCGATTAATAAAGCAAGAGACAACTAAAAGACCACTTTCGGGTCCGGAACAGCGCGTAAAAAACTGTACAGTGTTAGGTCAGTGGACGAGTCGTAAATTCTGATATATTATATAAATATAAATTCAATCAATCAATCAATTTTTTTATATAGCGCCAAATCACAACAAACAGTTGCCCCAAGGCGCTTTATATTGTAAGGCAAAGCCATACAATAATTATGTAAAACCCCAACGGTCAAAACGACCCCCTGTGAGCAAGCACTTGGTTACAGTGGGAAGGAAAAACTCCCTTTTAACAGGAAGAAACCTCCAGCAGAACCAGGCTCAGGGAGGGGCAGTCTTCTGCTGGGACTGGTTGGGGCTGAGGGAGAGAACCAGGAAAAAGACATGCTGTGGAGGGGAGCAGAGATCGATCACTAATGATTAAATGCAGAGTGGTGCATACAGAGCAAAAAGAGAAAGAAACAGTGCATCATGGGAACCCCCCAGCAGTCTACGTCTATAGCAGCATAACTAAGGGATGGTTCAGGGTCACCTGATCCAGCCCTAACTATAAGCTTTAGCAAAAAGGAAAGTTTTAAGCCTAATCTTAAAAGTAGAGAGGGTGTCCGTCTCCCTGATCTGAATTGGGAGCTGGTTCCACAGGAGAGGAGCCTGAAAGCTGAAGGCTCTGCCTCCCATTCTACTCTTACAAACCCTAGGAACTACAAGTAAGCCTGCAGTCTGAGAGCGAAGCGCTCTATTGGGGTGATATGGTACTACGAGGTCCCTAAGATAAGATGGGACCTGATTATTCAAAACCTTATAAGTAAGAAGAAGAATTTTAAATTCTATTCTAGAATTAACAGGAAGCCAATGAAGAGAGGCCAATATGGGTGAGATATGCTCTCTCCTTCTAGTCCCCGTCAGTACTCTAGCTGCAGCATTTTGAATTAACTGAAGGCTTTTCAGGGAACTTTTAGGACAACCTGATAATAATGAATTACAATAGTCCAGCCTAGAGGAAATAAATGCATGAATAAGTTTTTCAGCATCACTGAGACAAGACCTTTCTAATTTTAGAGACATTGCGTAAATGCAAAAAAGCAGTCCTACATATTTGTTTAATATGCGCTTTGAATGACATATCCTGATCAAAAATGACTCCAAGATTTCTCACAGTATTACTAGAGGTCAGGGTAATGCCATCAGAGTAAGGATCTGGTTAGACACCATGTTTCTAAGATTTGTGGGGCCAAGTACAATAACTTCAGTTTTATCTGAGTTTAAAAGCAGGAAATTAGAGGTCATCCATGTTTTTATGTCTGTAAGACAATCCTGCAGTTTAGCTAAAATTCTGGTATAGAAACCGGTTGGAGCAGAAGTGTGATAACAGCAGAGTTAAAACGTGATAATAACTGAAGCGCAGCGGTGTGTCATAAGGACTCACGTTGACTGGTGCATTGCTGTACAACTAAAGCTTAGGAATAAAGAGCTCATTATTCTCAATGTATATATACCATATGAGTGTCCACAGAACGAAGATATTTTTATGAAAAGGCTTGGGTTTTTGAATTCCTTTATACATGAAAATCAGTTTATAAGTGTGTATGTGGTTGGTGATATGAATGCTGACCTGTCAGATGGTCATTCATTGTTTGCTAAACATATGCTACAATTTTGTGAGGATAGTAATCTCATATTATCTAGTCAATTGCTCTTACCTGCTGATAGTTATTCCTATATAAGCGAGGCTTGGCATTCAACTTCATGGCTTGACCACTGCATCAGCACTGCTGATGCCCATGCAGCTTTACAGTCTATGGAAATCTTGTATGGAACAACCATGACTGACCATGTGCCATTTGCCATGATATTTGAATTTGAAAGTCTCCCTGAATTGATTCATGAAGTGGATGGTAGATGCAGGGTCAAGCTGGACTGGTCAGCACTTACAAATGATGATCTATTGGCATATTGTATGAAAACTGATGCAGATATAAGTCATATATATATACCCCGGGATGCTATTGTGTGTTCAGATGTGGGCTGTAAGGATATATGTCATGGTAAGGCCCTTTGTGACATGTATGATCATATTGTTGAAGTTTTATATGAGGCCAGTAAGGCATGCTGTAGCCCAGAGCCGGCCCAAGGCATACGCCAACTACACGGTCACTTAGGGCCTCCACGCCACCAGGGGGCCCCGAGAGCACCGAGATGTTGTGATAAAAAAGTAAATATATACATGAAATTAAAATAATATTGAATAATTTAAACGAAATTGTATTACACCCGAAAAAAATTAACTAATTTTGACAAAATACCAATACTAGATTAATTGATGCCTCCTGTTGGCTGCTGCCACCATTGGGCAAATTTAGATGCACCGCTTGGGTCATGTGGTCAATGAGTAATCGTGAGGAATGAAGTGAGTGCAAGTCATGTCTCAGAAAAGAAATTATCCCTCTGGAGCGGAGAAAAGAAAAAAGAAGTTGGAAGACGAGAAAAAACAGCAAGATAAAGGTAGGTTTACATGTCCAATATTACAATTTTTGTTGTCATTATTTGCGAAATGCTCCGTTCGTTTAGTGTAAAGTGCTTTAGGTGTCTTAAAGTCAGAGGCGATTGCTCTAAGACTGCAAGGGAAGCTCAGCTTCCCCTAAAATGTCAAAAAATAAGTGATCAAATATATACTGTTGTGTGTACATGTCATTGACTAAATATGCGCTACAACGCACTCAACTTTTGTTCAGAATCAGCTTCTTATCACTGGTAACGATGCGGCTTTCCTCTCACTCAAACCCGCAGCTTCACAGTACTTTAAACAGTGTGGACGCTGAGCGTCCACAGAGTTCAATAGTGACACAAAGCATGCAGCGAAACGAGACGAGTCATTGGATAAATGCTGGGCTTTGTCCCGCCCATCGGGCGCTCAGCGTGTCTGGGGGTCTATGGGGCAGTGGGCTGGCCTCGGCTGGCCTGGACGCTCAGCTTCTGCATGATGATTGGATGCAGGGTCGGACTGGGAACAAATTTTGGCCCTGGCATTTTTCCTCTGGACCAGCCCGCTATTGGCCTGACGAATCCACCCCCAAACACGCACACCCACCCATCCATACCGAACCCCCAATGAACAAATACTATACACCTAAACACCGTGAACACACACCTAAACACACACTTTCACTGTCATTTCACCTTGATCATAGTACAAAATGCGGACCCGGCGCCACGAGGGGGCGTCCTGATAACATTAAAGGCAATTACATATTTTGACGAAATTACAAGTTTAAATGACTAAATATATATAAATAAAACATCATGAGGTTTATGTCACAGAAATCCTACTTTACAATACACTGCAGTCATTGTTAAATTATTTCCTTTTGCATTTATAATAAACACTTGTATTTATTTAGTGTTTGTTTTTCTGGTTGAAATAAGATATAAACCAGACTTCAAAAAATATACAAGTTTCCATGTTATTTTATTTGTCTAAAAATAAATGTCTGAGGTTCCTTATGTTAAACAAGAAATTATGTAATCTGAAATAACAGGTGGTTTTAATACAGATGAAAGGTTTCTAAAGAACCATTTGATTTATTTACCTATTTTAATTACAAGTGTTCTAAACTTTTTAAAACAGTAATCAGACATTTTGAGGTAACAACAACAAAAAAACATTTCCAATGATTTTTCTTCAGAAAACTGCTCTATAAATGAGCAGTCCTGTCACATGTTAATGTTTTGTACAGATCAGTGGTTTCTGCACCAATCGGATTGGTCCAATCCATTTTGTAGAGATCAGTGGTTTCTGCCATGAGTCTTCCGTGTTTTGGCCCGACACATCATTCCTATTGGACAATGCCAAGGTACATCACAGCTCAGAGTGTCGAAAGTTGGCGCACCTCATCTCGACAGAACACCGGCTCTGTGGTATGCAGGAGATCACTTGACCGAGCGTCTATATATTCAAATAATAATTTAAAAAAATACTGTCATCACTCTTCACTCTTGGTCAGTCTCTTACAACAGTGCAGCGTAAATACACGAGCTTTCCAGGAGCGCACGTCTCCTCCGGTGCGCACTATTTTTTTTTGGGGGGGGGCGACCCCGCCCCCTGTGATAAACTCATCGCCCCCTTAATATTTTTTTTCTGGCGCCAGGTCTGACAAAACGGAAGCAAATGCACACAAGTGGAAAAAAGTTTTTGAGAGAGAGAGAGAGAGAGAGAAACCACTGCTAGGATTCACACAGCAGCAAATTAAGGAGCTGAAGTCCATAGCTGTTGCATTTAAAGGTTAACAAAAGTAAAGCACAGTTAATTACGATAAAAGAAACGATTCCAACCTTGTATCAGTAGAAGAGCGGAGAGAAGTCCAGGCGCCGAGGACTCAATCCATTCACAGGGGCGGGAGCGGCCGCCTGCTCTTCCTGCAATCTGATTGGCCACCCTGTATGCTTCTCCATTGTCATTGGCTGTTGGTCATGTCAATCATTGTGCTCGATGTAAGTCTCCGTTGTGTGAGCAAACGGAAACAAAACTGAAACCTAGAATAAGACTGCGCCATGTATGAAACACTACAGAACTTTTATTTTGACACAAATTCAGGAAGTGGCTCTACAGCTGCGCCGATTAAATGCTGTAGCTTCACCAATCACGGACTTTCCTCGTGTTGACAGCAGCGCGCGGTTCGAGAACACTGTATATTTCCATAATCTCTATAAATATGGGAGGGCCGGCCCACGCACGTCTAAACGTGCAGCGGCCCACCGGGCAAATGCCCAAAATCACAGATTATCAGTCCGAGCCTGATTGGACGATCTGTCTGAGGCTGAATCCCTTTTTGATTGACAGCGAAATGAGCGAATCAGCGATCTTTAACGTCCATGGGAGCATTTTCATTCTGTTCTGAGTTGAACCGGAGACTTTCCTAATCCTCTTAGCGGCATTTTCTTTGTTAAAAACGACTAGTGACAAAATGAAGCTTCTATTTCTGGTGTTTTTTGTTTTTTGTAGCTGCTTGTGTTTGGAGACTGACTTCTATCGCAGTTTCTGTCCCTACAGAGCAGCGGGTGCTGCTAAGTTCCTCCACCATCACAAAGCACTCACAGGCAGACACACTTCACACTAGCCTCGCGCCAGTCCCAGCTAGCGAGCTAGCTAGGTAGCAAGCTGCACATAATGGCAGACAATTTGAATGTTGTGGACCGGATTTTGGCGAAGCCATTTGATAGTCTTCCTTACGAAGAAAAACTTAGAGTTAAACAGCAGGGCAGATCAACTCCTCAGATTAATTTGGTGCAAAAGGTGGGGAAAAGTAGCTCAGCTCTCAATGGTTTGTTTGCAGGCCAAAGTTAAAGCAATAGCCCCCAGTGCAATGTTTGTGCATTGCTGTGCACACACATTGCTGTTATGTTGTGGATTTCTATGTTCATTTTGGAGATTAAGTATTGTATTTATTATTTAAGTATTTAATTTTGATTACAACTTTATTTTTCTGTAAGATAATGTGAATGTCATTTGATTCTATTTTGTATTTGGATATTGAACATTTTGCACACCATTGCACTCTGAAAGAAATTAAACTATTTAACATGTTTACTATAAATGCAGTCTCCTGCCTGCTGATGTTACTTTCAAATAGTTAAATTAATGAGCCATACTTATACATCACTCTGTATGTAGAAGTTAATTCAAACATATTTATGAGTTTGCTACCCCTTTAAGGTTAAAAACAAGAAAGACACCTGTATGATGTAAGATAATTACAAATAACGCTAATGATTGTGTGTACGTTACACACAACAGTGTAGCCTATGGAATAATGAGGCATCTGGTGCTGAGGTGATGGTAGGGGGGCCCCCAAATGAAATTCTGCTTAAGGCCCCATAAAGGCTTGAGCCGGCCCTGCTGTAGCCACACTGTTCAATGTAATGTCAACAAGCCAGGATGGAATACATTTGTGGCAGCTTACCATGCTGAGGCTAAGGAGACTTTTAGGGCATGGGTACAGGCAGGCAGACCCAGAAATGAGCCTGTTCTGGAGTATAAAAAACTTACAAATGCTAGATATAAATATGCCATCAGGTACATTGACAAGCATGAGCAGGCCATGAGAGCAGAGGCTTTAGCTGGCCAACTCCTATGTAACAACGTTGTTGGTTTCTGGAAGGAGGTGAGAGCTCTGAACAGGACTAACACATCACTTCCTGGTCTCATAGAGGGTGTCTCTTGGGGTGACAATATAGCTGAGCTGTGGAGACAACATTATTCTGCTTTATTTAACTGTATTAAGAGTGATCCTTATGAAGTGAATGATACATCCAATAAGGATACATTAATTACTTTTAATGAAGTTTATCAGGCAATAAAAGATCTTGCTGATAATAAAGCAAGTGGCTCTGACCATATTCCAGCAGAACACCTTACGTTTGCAACCTCTAAGACTGCTGCACTTCTTGCCATTTGTTTTACAGGCTTCATGACTCATGGACTGTTGCCTGAATCTATGTTGTCTGTTACATTAGTGCCTGTTATAAAGGATAAGGCTGGCAAGGTAGCAAGTGTGAATAATTATAGACCAACAGCCTTAGCCAGCGTAGTGTCAAAAGTCCTGGAGAAAATATTACTTGAACGCCTTACTCAGTATTTAGGCACCACTTTTAATCAGTTTGGTTTTAAAGCAAAACTTGGCACAGATTTGTATATCTATGCTTTGAAAGAGGTGACACACATGTACATGAGGCAGAATTCTTCTATTTTAATTGGTTTTATTGATGCATCTAAGGCATTTGACAGAGTAAATCATTTTAAGCTCTTTAAGAAATTGAGCCAAAGGGGTGTACCTGATAGCATTGTAAGGATCCTGTCTTATTGGTATGCCAAACAGAGAATGCAGGTTAAATGGGGTAACAGTGTCTCTGCTCCCTTTGGTGTGAGTAATGGTCTGCGTCGGGGGGCTACTTTCACCAGCTTTATTTGACCTGTACATGGATGATTTATCAAAACAACTAAATGCATGCAGAACTGGCTGTATGATTAGTAACACCTTGATAAATCACTTTATGTATGCGGATGACCTGGCAATACTCTCTCCTAGCAGTGCTGGCTTTCAACACCTACTGAATATATGTTCTAACTATGGGATGAACTATGATGTGAAATATAATGTCAAAAAGAGTGTTGTCTTGGTATGTAGAACTAAAGGTGACAAAAAGGTGTGTTTTCCAGATTTCTATCTGTTAGGACAAGGTTTGAGTGTTTGTAAGACAGCCAAATATCTGGGTCACTATATCACAGACCAGATATCTGATGATAATGATATTTATAGACAATGTCGCATGTTGTATGCACAAGCTAATATCCTGTCTAGGAAATTTCATATGTGTTCAAAAGATGTTAAAATCAAACTTTTTAAAGCATACTGCACTCCACTATATACTGCACCCCTATGGGTAAAGTTTAAGAAGGCAAGTCTACAGAAGTTACAGGTTGCCTATAATGATTGTTTAAGGATTTTACTCAGGAGACCAAGATGTTGTAGTGCTAGTGCCCTGTTCTGTAATGCAGGGGTCAGCACTTTCAGAGCACTGATAAGAAACTTGATGTACAAATTCATTAGCTGCTTGAATGTGTCTCAGAACACCATGATAATTCTGCTGGTTAATCCCTGCTTCAGTGCAATTAGGTACCAGTCACCAATGTGGAAGTACTGGTATGAATGTATTTTATAAGAATGGTTGTATTGTCTAAATTTTTAATTGTATATTTGTTTTTTAAGTTGTGTTGTGTATGTTCTTTTTGGACTCTGAGTCTGGCAAATAAAGATGATGATGATGATGATGATGAATGTGTTTGTGTGAATGTGTGTGTTTTTATGACTGAGGACGTACACAACTGAATCACGGGGGCCTGTCAGCAGTTTTAACCCACTGGCAGAAACGAAGCCCTGTCTGTGAAGTAGGTTGCAAGCGTTCTATAGGCACCACACCTGTTTGTGAACCTACGAGTCTGAAAAGAAGCCCTAAGCAAGGTCACCCACCTCTCAGAGGTCGAAGTGGTGACACTTTTCAGACTGATCGGTGACCAAACAGTGAAAAAAGAACAACAGCCTGTTCATTTAGATCTCCCTATGAGATAACCCCACGAACAGCTAAAATGGGTAACAGTTGTTGTTCTCACAGCCAACATGACACACAGTCAAATGATGTTAGGTACATGGAGACAAAAGATCCAGCATCACCTGAATACTAAGAAATGTGGCGAGAGACAGTTCACTTCTTGGGAAAATTACAGTTAAACTCCACAACAAAGTCATTTGATACTATAAAAAACAACACCAGTGATTTTACAAAAAGGCAAGAGAGACGTGAAGTGAAAAATACACCAGACCATGCTTTTGCACCAAACACAGCAGTTTTTAAACCTGCCGGAGCAGTCATAATGATGTGTGAGGAAGAAGTGTATTTTGCAGGAAAGGGCAAAGGTCAGTGCCGCAGAGCGGCCAGAGGCAAAGCCCGTGAGCGTGAGATGAAGAGGAAATTGACTTGTTGGAAGTGTGGGCAGAATGGACACTTTGCGTGTGAATGTACAGACAAAGATAAGGAGTTCTTCACTTTCAACATGAATTTTGTTTATGTACATATAAGGTTGCCGTTCTTTCTTTTCAACCAGATTATACTTGTCAGCTGTTGTGGCTGGGGTGCCTGGCATGCCTGGCTGGCTTTTGTTTGTCTTCTGTTTTCTGTCTTTTGTTTTTTCCTTCCAGGTGGCATGCGTTTAGGACTGAGTGGCTGTGTGGCTGAGTTATCAGGACCTCACCCTGATCACCTGAGGCTGATCATGTGCAGCTCGTCAGGACTCACAGCTGTGGTGCATCTACACGGATTGGAGCATGGTGGCATTTAAGTCTGGAGTACACAGTGTGTACTTGCCAGAGACTCAACCTTGTGACCAGACGGGTGAGATCGTCATCTTGGGAGCCATCTCATCATTATGGATGCAGAGAACGTCCAGGTTTGATGCCATGGTCTGTGAAAGAGGAGGGGGTGAGGTCTCACGCTCGTCAGCACACTTCCTGAGGTACGTTAGGTTTTGTGACTAACATGAGTACAGTCAGTAAATGTGGTGTCCCTCACACCTTATTATATTGAGCTGTTATGTTAGTCGTTTGTTCAGCTTCCACTGCAGTGAAGAATGTGAACTGGGTGTTCCATGCCTGCAGGGTGGGAAGCTGATTAGTAATTAAGCCAGGAAGTGTTTGCTGTTTGTGTACACCTTTGAGTGGTCTCTCTGTGTGTGGAGTGTGGACTCACATGATGGTTTCTTCTTTCACAGACTCGGTTTGTCGCGGCCACCTGGGGGGTGTCGGCGGGGTCCTTGGGTCCGAACTGTTTCTGGCTCCGGACCGTTAGTGCTGCTGGGAGCACACCGGCATTCCACCACGCCAGACCGCGCACTTATTTGTTTGTATTATCACATCACTGTTATGTTATTAAAGTCAGTTATCCTTTGTACCGTGCTCTGCTTATTTTATACTGGGTCCTTCAAACGCTGGTCGGTTCTCCGTCCTGTGTCCGACACATAACAGTCAATTTTTCCTTACTTTATTCTGTTGTCGCTATATAGACAGATTGTGTGTAATTATTGTGAATTGTTTTAGATAAAACTGTCAAGGTCACAGTTGCTGGCGCTCCAACATTTTAAAGTGTGGAGTTAAGATACTGAGAAATACAGTAAGTGCGCATTAATCAATTTTGTACATGTATATGAGTGCAAGTTGGTGTCCAGGGACAAAGATAGAGTATTTTGAGGGAGAATTCTGAAATAGATCTATTGATGAAATAACACTTTTCAGCTTGTTAAGATGATAACTCAAAGACAATAAATACTATCGTCTTCCTGCTGTCCATATTGAATGATCATATAACTTGGATGAAGTGGTTAAAATATGGTTGATTTTTGTACACTGGATAAGGTGTAAAAGGTGGTTAGTTTCGCCTACTTAACGGATTTTAGGCAAAGCTGATCAAGATTATATTCCGGTAGAGTGATTAATGATTGGGTTGTTGTTGTGTGATATATTTTGTGTGTGTTGTTGGTTTGAAATTTGTGTGAGGTGATTCTATTCTGTCTGGGGAAATATAAGAAAATTCAGATTGACTTGCTTCAATTGAACATTGCAGTATTTGGCCCATCTTGCCCCAGTAATCATGAATGAGTTACTGTGGACCTGACCAATTAGATCAATAAGTTCCAGCGGGCATTCATTGTCCGGAAACAGGTTTGTGCAAGCAATGAAGACTTTGGGTCATAAAACATTTCTGTGAATCAGGTCCCCAGTATACATATTAAATACTGCTAAAAGATTGAAAAATTGTTAATTGACTGATCCACTAATTTTTTGATGGCACATAGCAGACAGAAGGGAGCAGTGGTTGTGGTAGGTTCTCTTAGGACAATTAAAAACTGATTGTGAGACTGTGATTGCATACCCGGTTCTTGACCTCTGGGCCCCAAACAGCCTGACAGAAGGTTGGCGAAAGAAAAAAACAAGTCTCCTGTCAGTCCACTGTAATTAACAGTTCCTTTGAGTTCTACGTGTCTACATGTGTGTAATATGTTGCGTGTAATGTAACACAGGTCTTCTTTGGACCTGTGGACGTTTTGTTGTTGTGCTTTAACACATGAAACACAGGGCTTTAACACAGGGGTTTTACATGTACGTAATTGATACCAGTGTTTTAAAAGTGTTTGTTACTGTTAAATTTAGAGAGATATTGTTTATTTGATGTAATCAATTCCAGCTTTAATGTTGTTTTGCATTACGTTGTATTGACTTTACCAAATACATTCAGTGTTCTATTTTTTATTTTTTATTTTTTTGAAGTGTGGTTTGTTTTGGGAACAAAGTGTAATTTATCACTCCAGCCGGAGAGCAGAGCAGAAGGTTGTACAGTGTGTGAACAGTAAAACTATGTTGATTATTGTAACATGTTTATAGAGCTCCTGTTGAAAGCATTAATGTTGGTGAGGGTGAATTGACAGCAATGTAGAAGCAACAAATAATAATAACTCAGTATTTTGATAATCCTGTGTTCCGACTGAAATAATGTGAACTCTCATGAGATGCAACTAACCCCTGCTGCAAATCAAACAAGACACTGCAGGCTTTCATAAAGCATTGATGACAATGAGGAATGTAGTGTTTATTAATTATTAGTTGATGTATGCAGATTAAGTTAGGCCTTAAAGGATAGAGATTGTTGGACAACTTTTCACATGATTATTGTCCATCCTGACCCATAGTTATTCCTGCAAACCAAACATTGTTTATGTATCTGATTCTGTCATTATTTCTGTTTATTATTGGTGTTTAAGCATTGATTAATCCAACAGATCTATTCAGGGATAAATTGCTAAAAGATACTTCAATTCACTTTCAGTGATCCTGCATGTTTGATGTTCTGTGCAATTGAAACTGTTTTGACAGGACACCTCTTAATGGGTGTTCCCCCACCCCTTGGAACTCCTGCCCAGTATGGAAGGCTTTAAGCCAGGGGTAGGCAACCTGTTCCAGAAAGAGCCATGAGGGTGCAGGTTTTCTTTGCAGCCACTGACTCCACCAGGTGATTTTACTGATTAATATCACTTTGAGCAGATGGAATCAGTTAATCAGTGAAATCACCTGGTGGAGTCAGTGGCTGCAAAGAAAACCTGCACCCTCATGGCTCTTTCTGGAACAGGTTGCCTACCCCTGCTGTAAGCCCATGACGGGTAAAATCCCATCTTAAACCCTGGGACAACCTAAGGCAGGCACAGTCACGATTACTCAACCTTGTCTCTGTGACGCTCTGGCTCACTAGGACATGAGGATATGGCACTGGGGTACTGTGGTGGGGTCAAATTTGTCCGTATACCTACATGGTAGGCAGTGTATTGATCTAAATGGAGTATTGGATCATTGTCGGGAATTGAATTGTCATATTAAGATTGGCCTGCATGTAATAATCGATATTAATCAATGCTTATCATTCATCCAATCAATCAATTTTTTGCAGATTAATGCGTCACAGTGTCCACCAAACCGCTGATGGTGTGTATGCCTAATCCTCAAACAAACCAGTCCTGCCCTGCAGCCTCTTCAGTTGGGCAGCTGTCTTAAATCATGGAACATGTCACGTTTTTATGGCTGGGATGGTTGGACTGGTTAATAATCATTTTGTGACGTTTGGATTACAGGCATATGCAAAGCATTACTGTAGAGCATGTTTAATCTGTGAGAAGCACAATTCGCAGGGTAATGAGAGACCAAAACGAGGGAAATTTCCAACACCTCAATACCTGTTTCAAATGATCCATATGGATTTTATTGAATTGAACCAATGTGAAGGGAAAAATATTGCAAAGATATTTTGTAGAGACATAATTCCAAGACATGGACTACCTGAAACAGTGTACAGTGATAATGGTACACATTTTGTAAATAAAATCATCCAACTTTTGGCAGAACATTTGAAAATAAATGCAAAAACACATTGTGCTTATCATCCTCAAGGTGCAGGTTTAGTGGCAAGAACAAATGGAACAATTAAAATAGGCTCAGGAAAGTGCATGAAAGAGAGAGAGAAAAAAAAACTGGGTTTATTGTTTGGATTTGGTGACACTGTACATGCATATAACACCCAGCTCAGAGACTGGCCTTACGCCATTTGAAATTTTGTATGGCAGGCCCTACAGAATACCAGAGTTACAGAAAATAGCTGGGCCTGATAGTGAGGATGAGGGATTAGTTGATTATATGACATTATTGTCCCATAAGAATGTCATACACGCTAACACGATATCAGACTGTCCTATTTCTGTGCAGGGAATCCTGAGAATCAGCTCCAGATTGGCGACTGGGTGCTGCTAAAGACTATTCAGTGAAAGCACTGGTCATCTCCGAGGTGGGAAGGTCCGTTCCAAGTGCTGCTAACCACCCCCACCGCAGTGAAAACTGCAGAGAGGTCATCTTGAGTGCATCTATCCCACTGCAAAAGACAAAGATACCTGAAAGATCCCAAACAAGACAAGGGGAGCGACGTGTAACAGTGACAGCTGATGGCCTATTGGCCCAGCAACAGCTGGAAGCGCGTCGTAACAGAGACAGAGAGACCAGGAGTGAACAAAGACCAGAGGTTGAAGCAGATACCAGGGTCCTGAAGCAGATGAGAGACCAGCTACAACCGAGGAGAATCCTGTCCACGTAATCCAGGATTAGAAGCAGATGGACTACAAGCTTGAAATGAGAGCACTGAAGCTGACGAGACCAGACCAGGAGAAAAGAAGCAGACGAAACTGCATATTTGAGAACGGGAGACAAGGGAATTCTATTCCTGTGCACCTGTGTTTGGGAAAAAAACGTCAAGAGCAGGGCACAGGACAGAGTACATGACACATTATTTTGATTCCACTTGCTACATGCTTTACACATACTGATGATAGTACAGATTTATACACTACAGCTGAAGGGAACTAACATAAAAAGAGTTCCAGATTCCCTCAGTCCCTTGCTGAACTGAACTGAGACTGTGAACTGTCACCTTCCGCCCCTAAGCCCAGACAAAGTGAACCTTTTGAACTGTCACCAAAGAAAGAAGACGTCTTCCAGACCAGAACTGTTGTCTCTCTCTCTGTCCCTAGAGGGAAAAAAAAGAAAACCTCATGACAGGGGGAGTGAGAGAGAAATATCAACAGGTTGTTCAAAATACTGTTTTAGCTATGGAGAGCTTTGCTGCCAGAGCAGGCTGCAAACTACGCACCCTGCTGATATTTTTGACGATTATTGCTGTGATTGTGGCATTTACTGTGTGGTGGTATGAAAAAATATATGAACCTCGTTACAAGACCAGAAGAAAGTGATACCTTTATTCAAATCTGGTGACAAGCATCTTTACTAACCATAGGCCTTTCTAGTGTCACAATTCTCAAAGATATTGGTAATATAGATATTGGTAATTGATATTGAAAACAATAACAGATTTATTGAACAACACAACCTGCTTAATGATAGTCAATATGGGTTTAGATGCAATAGAAGCGATTAATAAACACATGGAGTTTGTGTCATTTGTGGAGTTAGGGTGTGATTTATGTAAAGTCTTGGATCTGTTTAGAGCAGTCCTCTTTGCAGATGATACGATCTTATTTTGTTCAGGGGATATTTGCAACAATTATTAGATGATCTGGGATCAGAGATGATAAAGTTGAAGAGTTGGTTCGATTCAATATGAACAAACTGTCACTAAATTGGTCTAAAAAACTAAAATAATGTTATTTGGAAACAATTAAGAATAATTCATAATGCAGGTTATCGGGATCATACCAATCCACTGTTTATTAAATCAAAGATTTTAAAACTCCATGACATGATTTAATTTAAGACTGTTCGATTGTTGTAAAGTAAAACATAAGCAAGTACCTTTCAGAATTCAGTTTAAATATTTATACAAAGACATGGTGTTTGACGGGTATGTATCTGATGGAAACCGCTGAATTGTGTTGTGTGTTGAATGTGCTTCATCTAAATTCTTACTATTGTATGTACTGGGGTAACTAGAACAATGTAGGAGCTATCCATACTCTGACGTTATTGAGGAGCACTGTGAGTATAGACTTTATTACAAACGGTAGCTGGACCTCTTGTCTCTTCTTTGGATTGTGGTATCACATCCTGCTACAACTGCTCACCCCATTGTTGTGTTTTTTTTTGTTTTTGTTTTGTTTTGTTTTTTTTTGTGGACTTACTACGTGTTATGATTTGTTGTATGATTCCTCTTTCTTGATCAATGGCTCAACGGATGATTTCCACCACAGTTGATGGCTTATTGCTGGACCATTACTATGTTGCGTCATTGCTATCGGAGACTGAATTATGTCACCACATCCCGACGGGGAAAACTGTACACTGTTTGTAAGCTTTTTGATGTTTCTACAATGATGATGTTGTGAGTGTAGACATTAAAATTCGATAAACAGGGAGGAAGAATGACAGGGTTTTTCTCTATATTGGCAATATATATTATCAAATATTAATGTCTTTACTTTGATGTACTCTCTGTGATCGTGTCTTTGATTCTGTTCTGTTTTTCATATATACATGTATGCATGTGTGAGAGTTCATGTACCATTATTCCTTAATTCCTTAATAATAACTCATTGTCAAAGCAATCACTCGTCAAGTGATCATTAAAACTGCCACACAAGAGTGAGCAGATGATCTTTGGCTTAGTCATGTGCAGACTGTTTTGCCAGAATGTGCAGACTGTTTTGCTAGGGTCATGTTTTTGCTAAGCGCAGATGTGCATCTTTAATTAATGGTTAAGCCTTGAGGAAAGAGCATTGTAACCAGAACACCAGTTCAGGGCTGGACATTGTTATGTTAAGCTTAGGAGACTGAGGGTTCAAAACCATAACAGTTTTCATATCAATGTGAGACCAGACTTTGTGTCTTTCCATTGTTTTGTAATATGGTCACTCCTATATGCTTGTATGTAACTATATTCAATAAAAAGGAGAAGCAAATTGGCGGGGCCTTCAGAGCAGACGACAGTTCTTGAAGGAGCTCCTCGTTTGCCCTCTCCTGATCAGGAAAAAAAGAAATTCAGTGTCTCTTGTGTGATCATTTCTGTGTGTAAACTGGGTTGTTAATCTTTTCAGGTCCGAACAACTCTGACAGGGGGTTGGGGTGTTTATGGTTAGGGTGGGGGGAGTACGATTAGGTTATGGTTAAGGTTAGGGTTAGGGGTGGGAGTAGGGTTAGGAATAGTGAGTTAAAAAAAACTCTGTCATGAAAATTTGACTCATTTCGTCACGGAGCACGAAAAAAAAAACTGTTGCGGCCCAGTGAGAGACAGCTTCATTCAAGTCATCCTAAAACATGACTTGAATGAAGCTATCACTGTATTATTATTATTACCTCACATTCAGAGGTACACTGCACTATACGAGGTCTGTCCATAAAGTATAGGTCCTTTTTATTTTTTTTCAAAAACTATATGGATTTCATTCATATGTTTTTACGTCAGACATGCTTGAACCCTCGTGCGCATGCGTGAGTTTTTCCACGCCTGTCGGTGACGTCATTCGCCTGTGAGCACTCCTTGTGGGAGGAGTCGTCCAGCCCCTCGTTGGAATTCCTTTGTCTGAGAAGTTGCTGAGAGACTGGCGCTTTGTTTGATCAAAATTTTTTCTAAACCTGTGAGACACATCGAAGTGGACATGGTTCGAAAAATTAAGCTGGTTTTCAGTGAAAATTTTAACGGCTGATGAGAGATTTTGAGGTGACACTGTCGCTTTAAGGACTTCCCACAGTGCGAGACGTCGCACAGCGCTCTCAGGCACCGTCGTCAGCCTGTTTCAAGCTGAAAACCTCCACATTTCAGGCTCTATTGATCCAGGACGTCGTGAGAGAACAGAGAAGTTTCAGAAGAAGTCGGTTTCAGCATTTTATCCGGATATTCCACTGTTAAAGGAGATTTTTTTAATGAAAGACGTGCGGACGGGTCCGCGCGTCGGCTCGCAGCCGCCGCGACGCTCCGCCACATGAAAAACACCTCTGTTGGAAGCCTTAAGGACAAGTTGGAACATGTCCAGCTGTTAAACAATTTCTCATATACTCACTCCACTGAAAGCCATCAAAAGCCGCCTGGATTTTACAAATGGTTATCAACACGGAGGTGTTTTTCCTGTGCCGCCGCTCCGCGCCAGCTGCGTCCCGACGAGCGGACCCGTTAAAATTTTCACTGAAAACCAGCTTAATTTTTCGAACCATGTCCACTTCGATGTGTCTCACAGGTTTAGAAAAAATTTTGATCAAACAAAGCGCCAGTCTCTCAGCAACTTCTCAGACAAAGGAATTCCGACGAGGGGCTGGACGACTCCTCCCACAAGGAGTGCTCACAGGCGAATGACGTCACCGACAGGCGTGGAAAAACTCACGCATGCGCACGAGGGTTCATGCATGTCTGACATAAAAACATATGAATGAAATCCATATAGTTTTTGAAAAAAATAAAAAGGACCTATACTTTATGGACAGCCCTCGTATATATATATATATATATATATATATATATATATATATATATATATATATATATATATATATATATATATATCAAGTTAGAATTGCATTTCAGCTCTGTCATTGTGTTTCAGCTCAACAAGTTTGTCAGATGGGATATATCATGAGGAGTTTTTCAGCCAGTTCTGAGGATGTGATGTACCAGCGATGCATGAGCAACAGGCTGCGAGGAAGATGGTTGGCGTACAACTCTCCACTGTCATCTATAGAGAGAAATGGCACAATTTCACCATATTTATTGTCAACATACACTCACAGACTACTTTATTAGGTCTGTTTCACACTGCAACTCACTAATTAGCAAATCAGGCATATGGCATATTTAGATGCATATGGCCCAAGTTCAAATCAAGCATCAGACTTGTCACTTTACGTTACTTTGAACATGACATGGATTTTGGTGCCACTGAACTGGTTTGAGTATTTCAGAAACTGTTGATTCTCTGAGCTTTTCATGCACATACATCTCCAGAGTCCAGAAAAAGAGCTTAAAATAAATAAATAAATAAATTGAACTTAAGGAGTTCTTTGGGTGAAAATGCCTCGTTGATTGTAGAGATCAGAGAAGAATAAATTGGTTGTTTCAAGCTGATAGAAATCCAACAGAAAAACAACAGCTTGTTATAGTCAAGGCAGCAGAAGAGCTTCTCTGAATACACAACATGCAGAACCTTAAAGTAGATGGGCTACAACAGCTGACGATCACACCTGTGCTCTCCTTGTCAGCTAAGAACACAAACCTGAGGCTGCACTGGATATTAGCAAAATTGGACAGTTTAATATTGAACAAATGTTGCCTGGTCTGATCAGTCTCGATTTCTGCTGCCACATTTAAATGTTAGAATTTGGTGTGAACAACACAAAATTGCTTCATGTCACAAATTCAGGCTAATAGTGATGCAAAGGTGTGGGTGCTGTGTGATGTTAGCATGTCACTAAGGACCAAAATCTCTGAGGAATGTTTCAAGAACCTTTTTGAGCCAATGACTTGTTAAGGCAACTACGGCAGTTCTGAAGGAAGAGGTGGTTCAAATGTAACTAGCAAAGTGGACCTAATGAATGTTGGGATCACGTCCCACCTGGTCCATTCAGGGTGGAGCAGTGGCAGCGCCAAGGGGGGGCTTGGGGGGCTTAAGCCCACCCAATAATGAGCCAAGCTCTCCCCCAGCCCCCCCAATAATTCTGCCAATAATGTGAATAGCGACTGACATATTTGTGGATCTCAACTGCAGTTTTGCGCTGAGAATGTCTCAATATTGCGTAACTGAGCAAAGTGACGAATGTGTGTGTTCGGTGAGCCACCAATGCTGAATCACCCTTCACAAACAGAATTTTCAGTTTTGCAAATAAACATTTATTTGTAAAACCCACACACAAGTTACAAATCAGAAATTTGTGTTTGTGGATCACAAAACACGTGTACAAATCAAAGGATATTTGTGAATCACCTTCAGTGCATTTACAAGTATTAATGAGACAAAATTAACTCCATACTCCAAAAATTTAGGTTTCCTAAATATTTATTACGGTCACTCTTAAAACTTCACTTAACTTTATTTATACCTATGTGCAAGTTTACTGAACTTGTAATCATTCTAAGTGAAGTGTGTGTGCATTGATACCACATTTTAGAGGAACACGGGTGACTTAAACATATACCTTGGTATTTATAAAGCAATTTACTATATATTGTTCATTTCGACAACATTTTGTGGAGCCCCAGCTTTTACCCCAGCTCCCCCTCAGCCCCCCCAACAAAAATTTCCTGGTGCTGCCACTGGTGTGGAGCTTGCATGTTTTGCCCAAATTTGCGGGCGTTCCTTCTAGGTGCTCTGGCTTCTTCCCATTTCCAAAGACATGCAGGTTAGTTTCACTAGAAACATTAAATTAACCGGAAATCAGAGTGTGACTGTTTGTCTGTCCATATGTGGCCCTGCCACAGATTGGTGTCCTGATCCAATCGCTTGCCAAATGTCTCTTGGGATAAGACCCAGCTCCCCCATGACCCTTAATTAAGTAAGCAGGTATAGAAAATGAATGACTGAATGAATGAAGCAAATAAAGTGGCCAGTGATTGTATACTGTGGTTGGGTCCCAATTCAAGGTTTGCACCCTTCTAAGGGTTCCCTTGAAATTCTTCAGGTTTCAGTCCTTAAGATGCATCAGAGGTTGGAACAAACCACTCTGAAATAAGTTAGTCTAGCCCACAGAGCTTTTTGCTGTGGTATCATTATGTTTCCTCACACTTACCTTTTTTCCCCCGGCAACTTTGACAGCAGCACGTGCCAAGTTTTTGTAGTGAGAGTAATGGATAATTTGGTTATCATTTTTCAGTACTTGGTTGGGCTCCAGCTAACCGTGACCCTTAATTGGAATAAGCGGGTATGGATTTATGCTTACTTTCAAATATTTATTTATTTACAATAGTACAAACCTAAAAGTGCCCTTAAAAAAACCTCAAAATCCATTTAGTTTTTTGGGTTAGTTTAACTGGGATTGTTTGTGCCATGAAGGATCCACTTGATGTATCCTTCATTTGGGGTGGTAAGAAGGCTGCACACATCAGCCACTTTGCAAGTAGCCTCTGAAATGGAACACCCTTGTCATAAATAAATGGCTAACGATGACAGCCTTGGAAACGTCCAGCTGCTTTTTGGGACACAGCCTATGTACATGTATGATTATCTTAAAAAGTGATGGTTTTTAATTCAGTTCAGTGAATGGATCATTGGTGCAGATTGAGTGAATACAATTCTGTGAAAGTTTGATCATGATTTGGTGTCACTCACGAAATGCATAGACGCATTCTTTGATGAGAGCATCAAGAGATGCTGCCTTCCCCAGTGGAGAAGACACCATGATGTTACGATGGAGAAGACCCAGGGATCAGCAAGTCCCACTCACTGGTCTGGAGCAATGCAGACTTTCCTGGGAGGAGAGAAACAACCATTCAGATTAAGAAAATTAGACCATAACGTCCAGTATCATAACCCGACCATCGGTCTAACAACAAAATGCCTGTTTTCTTAAAATGCACATCACTAATCCTTGTTATCCCATCAACCACATATATCACATCAATACACATCAGATTCAGCAGGCCGAGTGGTCATTTGTGCTTGGACCACACCCCACATGCTGGGATATTGGGCCAAGACAATCCAACATTTTGAATGTTCATAGAGCATTCTTAACACACTACATACAGCAGGAATATCTGCTTAGATTATCATTAGAGCCATTACGATAGTTGGGGCTTCCTTAAGACTGTCGGAAGGGGAAGATCGGGTCAGAAATCAGAATAATTATCTTGCTGTGTGAACCAGGCATAAATTAAATAATAAATGATCAAGTCAAATTACTTATTTGAATGCCATGGTGCAAATTATCTGCATACTTGTGCATCGGGCACATGACAGCCAACTGACAGATAATTGGTCCATCCCCACCTCTGCAAATTAACCATCTATCTGGTTCAGTGAAATGAAACATGGGCATCCCTTTGAACTTCTGCAGCCACTTGGGGTTCATAGCACGAGTTCACCTACATGATGGAGCACGTATCGAGTGATGAAGCCCATGGCCACAATGTCACAGCTGATCCAAAACACTTGGACCTTCATCCTCCTACAAAGATATTGGCATCACCAGTCATCTCTGTCCAGTGACGTCATGATTCCATAACCTATTCCCAGGTGTCTCTTGATCTCAAAGGCCAAGGACAAAAAGACATAAATGTCACTACTGAGATAAGTGAATTTTGTTGGATGTTCAACACATTCATTGCCTACAGATATACTTCTGATGGCCAAGTCTGAGATGTTATTGCAAGCCTGGATCTTAAGTGTAACTCACAGCCTGCCATACGGGTTTTGGGCACGCACAGTTCACAGGGTTTGGTAACTCGCAGAGAAAATTTTGGGAAAGAGTACAGGTTGCACACTTGACTTGTACGAGTTGTGAGGAAAAATGTGTCGTTAACTTGTACAAAGCGTATATCTGATGCACAAGATTAGTGTGTGTTCAGTGTCTGTTTTGGACTGTGTTTAAAAAGTCCCTCAACTGCAAAGCATGTCCTAGTGATGCACACAGCCCACAAAGACGAGACTAGACAGTAGAAAGAACACAGAAAAACATCAACATCTGCAACAACAGGCTGATAACAGTATTCCCTCATGTGACAACTGATAAACTAATTCCAAAAACTTGAAAGCCTTCACAGTAGTCATCTCCCAGATTTAAATTCTCACAATATCACTTTCGATCTTCTGGATCAAGAGTTGAAAAGTAGTCTGAAGTCATCTTCTCATGCGTTTTCTCACTGCTGGCAAACCACGGGCAAAATATTTACAGATTTATTTACATCTGTGCAGGTACAAACAAATTGGATTGAGATTTTGACAATATGGGTACCGATTCATAGTTCTATTACTGATACAATATGTTGATGATGAGATGTAAAAAGAAAGAAATGAAAGGACAAAGTATAGAAATTTAATAAGAATAAATCTGGTTGGAATTTTGTGGTGAATTTTGGGTTCACAAATTATTATTATTAATAAAAATTAAGAAAATAAATGAGGCAACCTTGTATCACTGACAGCAAAGATCACTGGAACACTTATTAGGGTCCTTTGGGATCGGATTGCATGAGTAGTCCAGTCTAGCCCGGTTTCTTGATGGGCCTTTGTTGTGGAGGATTGACTTAAAGTCTTTGGAAAATATAGAAACAAACAAAGATGTGGAGAAAATTAAAGTTAACAAAAACTTTTGGCATTGAGCAGAAAAGTAATGAATTTGGAGAGTTGCAATTTCACTCTTAATTTGAAAAACTCAGCTAGGAAGTGGTCTTCAAAATGCAGAGAACTTGACACATGCCTTAAAAGTAAAAAAAAAAAACTGGTGCATCAATTAAAGCCCAGGTTACACATAGACGGTTTTATCGGCGGGTAGTACGCAGACCGAAGTTCGCGGTAGTTCCGGCTGTTTTCTCGGTGGAAAGGGGCGGAGCATTTCGCCTGCGTTTTGAGCGGCGTACTAGCCGCAAATACGCAGATAAAACACCGCTAAATCTGCCGAATAAAGCGGAGTTTTGACGCCGTAGCATCCGGCACACGTCAGGCAACGGGGGTTAATACCCAGTTCTATCCTTTACAATCGCAGGTTAAGACGCGCGTGAGAACGGCGGTGTTCTGCTGTCGTGGTTCTTCAAGAATAGTGCCAACAGATGACACTTTCAGTGAACACCCATTTTTATTATCCTTCAGCCTTGTAGCACCACACCCTAACCACACATAACCTCCTTCCTGTTAATGTCTGAAACATCTTCAAAATAAAAGCATAAGAATAATCTTCAATTCTACCACATCTCCCCTTTTTAAAGAAACATTTGAACTGAGACAAAGTGTATGTGTAACTAGTTGTAATAAAGCTCAAACTCTTATGCCTTCAAGAAATTCAATATGTTCTTCTGAACAAAACATTTCCCGGATACCCCCATATGTCCACCATCCCATGTTCTCATAAGTCCAGTCTCTGAGGTTTTATCACCGCTCTGTCAAACCTAGTTCTGGTAGGGGCAGGTGTCACTGTCTTTTGAGCCTGATTAGGGCCATCTGGTTGACTTGATGTGTTTGAGACAGACTCTACTGGCTCAGTTGGTTTGCAGGGTGTCTGAGCCTGAAGAACAGTCTCTGGCATGGGAACAAGATGATACCTGTTGCGTCTGATGGTGCCTGTGGGACTGTCCACTACATATGAGCGGGGTGTGGAATGTGTTGAAACCACTGTACCCTGAGTCTTGGTATCAGTAATCCATACAGGCTGTCCAGGTATGAGCTGACGTAGATTCCTCACCCGGTGTCTCTTGTTGAACGTGCTTGCATCTTTTATCTTCCTCTCTCTTTCTTTCTCGGCAACGGTGGCTCCATCAGGAAGCTCTGGGCTGAGAAGAGAGGGGTGCTGAGGCACTGGTGTTCGAAGTCTGCGGCCCATCAGCAGTTGAGCAGGACTGTATTCGTTAGATGTTGGGGTAGCTCTATATGCTAACAGAGCAAGGTATGGATCTTTAGCTTTCTTTAGCAGTCTTTTCACAGTTTGCACATGTCTTTCTGCTTCTCCATTGCTTTGAGCAAACCTTGGGCTGCTTGTAACATGTTTGAATCCATAGGCTGATGAAAAGTCCTTGAACTGATGGCTGGAAAACTGTGGGCCGTTGTCAGTGAAAAAGAGTTCAGGGATGCCATGTCTGGAAAAAATAGACTTCAGGTGCACAATGACATCCTCTGACTGCATCGGTGTTAGTTTAGCAATCTCCACAAATCTTGAATAGTAGTCCACTACAAGCAGGTAATTGCAGTTGTTTAGGGCGAATAAATCTGCTCCCACCTTTTGCCACGGCCTCTCTGGGAGCCCACTCGGCAACAGTGGCTCCACAGGGTTGGTGCGTTCTCTGATGCAAGTGGTGCAGTTTGTCACAAGTTCATTTAGTTGCCTGCTTAGGCCAGGCCACCACACTGTTTCTTTGGCCCGCTCCTTGCATCTCGTCATCCCTTGGTGTCCTTCGTGAAGAGCCTGTAGGACAGAGCTGCGCATTTCTGTGGGAATGACGAGTCTGGAGCCTTTTAGTAACAGTCCATCATGTACAGTAAGCGCAGTTCTTTCTGACCAGTAGGTTTTCACTGGACCTGTGACCTTACTGTAGTCTGGCCAACCTCTCTGACAAAAAGACATCACTTCTGAGCAAACACTGTCTTCTTTCAACTGGTGCCTCAGTTGTGCCAAGTATGATGAGCTAGCTGGCATGTTGTGGATTAACTCATCAACATAGATGCTTGTTTCTTCTATTAAGTCTTTGTCTGCCAACTTTAAGTTTGGGCTTGTGGAGACAGGTGCACGTGCTAGAGTGTCTGCTGTGTGTACATCTTTCCCTGGTGTGTGTGAGATAGAGTAACTGTACCACATGAGTCTAAGTCTGAACCGCTGGATTCTGGGAGGGGAGCTCAGTTAGTGTCTGGTGACCCAGCAGGCTGACAAGTGGCTTGTGGTCTGTCTCAAGTAAAAAATGTCTCCCAATGAGGAACTCTCTGAACCTTTCGCATCCCCATGTTAATCCAAGTGCCTCTTTTTCCACCTGAACATATCTTTGTTCAGTTTCAGTCATTGAACGTGATGCATATGCAACCGGCCTCCACTGTTCTTCCTCTTTTTGCAGAAGAACAGCACCCAGTCCATACGAAGAGGCGTCTGCTGACAGTTTTAGCTCTTTGTTGGGGTCATAGAGTGTCAGCACTAGAGGTGAGGTGAGATCACTTTTCAGCTGATCAAATGCATTCTGTTGTACAGAGCTCCAGATCCACTCATTTTTCTTAGAGAGAAGGTCTCTCAGTGGTTTGTCCTTCTCTGCCAGCCCTGGGATAAATTTCCCCAGCTGATTAACCATGCCCAGAAAACTGCAGACTTCACCTGTGTTAGAGGGTTCTTTCATATCTCTTACAGCTTTTGTTTTGTCTGGGTCTGGCTGCACACCCTGAGCAGACAGGATGTGACCAAGGAACTTGACTTTGTGTGTGCTCAGCTCACACTTCTCCATGTTTAGTGTGACGCCGGTCTCTTGGTGTTGTGGGCTGGGGTGTTTGGCTGGCTTGGGTTTTGTTTTCTGTTTCTCCCACCAGGTGGTATGCATTCAGGACTGAGTGGCTGAGCATTAGGACCTCACCCTGAACACCTGAGGCTTGTTTTCACGTGCAGGTCATCAGGACTCACAGCTGTGGTGTATTCTGTCTTGATCAGAGATTGCTGCATTTAAACCTTGAATGCACAGTGTGTGATTGCCAGAGACCCGACCTTGTGAGCAGACGTGTGAGATTGACGTCAGGAGAACAATCTCACCATCACAGACGCAGAGACCGCTCCAAGTTTGACGCCACAGTCTGTGAAGGAAGATTGGGTGAGGTCTCACGCTCTTCAGCACACTTCCTGAGGTAATTTGGTTTTTGGTGACTTTTATGAAGTAATGACAGTGGATTTGGTGTCCCTCACACCTTGTGTTAGTGAGCTGTCACGTTATGCTAATTGTCTAATCAGCTTCTGCTGCAGTGGAGATTTGAACTGAGTTGTTCCGTGCCTGCAGGGTAAGAAGCTGATGTATAGATTTAAGCCAGGAAGTGTTTGCTGATTGCGTGCACCTTTGAGTTGTGTCTCTCTGTGTGGAGTTGGACTCACCTCATGTTTTCTTTCTTCACAGACTTGGTTTGTCGCAGCCAGCTGGGGGGTGTCGGCGGGGTCCCTGGGTCCGAACTGCTGTGGCTCCGGACCGTTTGCGCTGTTGAGAGCGCGCCGTGTTTCCACCTCACCAGACCGCGGACTTTTTGGTTGTTTAGCACTGCACACTGTTATGTTTATTAAATTCTGTTATCTTTTGAACCGTGCTCTGCTTATTTTATGCCGGGTCCTTTCAAACGCTGGGTCGGTGCTCCGACCGCGTCCGACACATAACACTTGGAGCTTGTTCAGTACCACATGAAGCCTCGTGTCATGCTCCTCTTGATCTTTACCCCATATGAGAACATCGTCCATGTGGCAGACGACGCCCTGCAGCCCATCGAGGATCATGGACATTCTCCGCTGAAAATGTTCTGGGGCTGAGGCTATACCAAAGGGTAATCTGTTGAAGAAAAAACAGCCAAAGGGAGTGATGAAAGTTGTGTATCGTGCTGACTCTGGGGACAATGGGATTTGCCAAAACCCTCTGTTAGCATCTAATTTGCTGAATAGTTGCGCTCCTGCGAGGGATCCAAGCGTCTGCTCTACTGAAGGTAGTATGTATTTCTCTCTGCAGACTGCTTCATTGAGGCGGGTTAGGTCTATGCAGATGCGCACCGAACCATTTTTTGACGGCATTGGAACCATCCCAGAGCACCATTCAGTTGGTTCTTCCACTCTTGAGATGACTCCCAGACTCTCCATTCTCTGCAGTTCCTCTTTCACTTTGCTCAGTAGAGGAATAGGAACACGTCTTGGTGTTGTTAGGGAAAAGGGAATGGCATCTGGCTTAAGTTTAACTGTATATGGCTGCTGCAACATCCCTAAGCCTTGACAAAGTTTTGGATAGGACTCTGCTATCACTTTCTTATCTATGCTATCTAGCCTGGAGACAAGGTTAAGCTTCACACTAGCTGGTCTGCTTAGCAAAGCTGTACTTAAGTCTTTTATTACACACACATCCTCTTGAATCACCTGCTCCCCCTTACATAGTGACTCTGTGTATTTGCCTATGACAGAAAGTGGTGTACCACCTGGGTCAAATAGTGGTCTGTCTGTTTCATTTAAATGTAAGTCTTTGTCCGCAATGGTGTAGTATGTATGGGCTGGAATAGCTGAGACATCCGCTCCTGTGTCTATCTTAAACCTCACTATGTGGCTTCTGATAGTCAAATCTGTGTACCAGGAGTCTGTGTCTGCATCTACTGAGCCGAGGAACAAAGGAATGTCTCTGCAAACTGTACTCATGTCCACTACATGTACTGCTTTGGGTGACTTGCACACTTTACTGTAGTGTCCCTTTTTCCCACATGTGTGGCATATCACATCTTTTGCTGGGCATAGCCATTTTCCATGTGCAGGGGTTTTTCCACACCTGTAGCATTGCTTTCAGTCAGTTTGTGTTTTGGGCTTTGTTGCCAGGTTTTTCTGTTGAAAAGTTGCCTTCGGTGTGGGCTGCTTTGGTTTCTTATGCTTTGCCGCTACCGCATCAATTTCACCTTTGGCTTCTCCCCTGAGATCTGTTTGCTGTCTTTTGATCACTTCCGACTGCCGTGCCATGTTAAGTGCCTTCTCCAAGGTCAAATCTCTGTCCAGCTGCATCCTCTCTGCTAGACTTGTGTCTCTGAGTCCTACAACAAGGCGGTCTCTTATCAACTCGTCATGGAGTGCACCATAGCCACAGTTTTCAGCTAAGCTATACAAAGCAGTGATGAAGGAGTCCACTGTTTCATTAGTCTGTTGTACCCGTTGGTTGAATTTTGCCCTCTCGTATATTACATTTTTCCTCGGCACAAAATATGTTGCAAAGGAGTCTTTTACTGCTCCGTATTGTTGTCTCTGTGCGTCGGTTAAAGCTTGGCCCCGCAGTATATCGTCCGCTTCGTCCCCCATGCAGTAGATCAATGTGTTTACCTGGTTAGCTTCAGAGCTAAGATGCAGGTTGCTGGCTAGTCTGAATCTTTCAAACCTTCTAACCCATTTCTCCCAGTCCTGGGGTTTAGAGAAGTCGAATGCTTCAGGAGGTTGAATTGTGAACATTGCACTTGGAGGTGGGTTAGCAGGGTTAGCTGCAAGCTGGGGAGCCTGTGTAATAACCACGTTAGCGTTAGCACTGTCCGTCGTCATTTTTTTTTTTGACGAGTCTCAGGAAAAAAAAAATGCTCTCCTGCTGCCTTTCCTCTGCTTCTTACCACTATCGCACTTCTGACACCATGTCGTGCTTCTTCAAGAATAGTAGCAACAGATGAGACTTTCAGTGAACACCCATTTTTATTATCCTTCAGCCTTGTAGCACCACACGTAACCTCCTTCCTGTTAATGTCTGAAACGTCTTCAAAATAAAAGCATAAGAATAATCTTCAATTCTACCACATCTGCTGCCACCGATAATGCCCTGTGTACCGCTTGATTTATCCAGGCAAATCCTGCATTCCTCCAGGATCTTTTGCATATAGGCACCGCCCCCAGAGTATAATAGGCTGAAGCAGCTGTCACTACAGGGGGAGGGAGATCATCTCTCAGCCTTTTCTTTTCCTCTCCTTTTCCCCTCCTCAACGTGCTGCTCCGTCTCCACCACAGGGCTACCCTCTGCTTCTGAACCAGACCTCTTGGTAAGTCCTTGCCGCTGCCAATTTTATTTTAGGAGGCACACTGGAGCTTCTCTGCAAAAATATCTGGAGCTGGCCGTGAGTGAGAGGCCTGCATGCAGTGCGCTAGCGTTTTTATACTGACCGCCGCCTATCGGCCGTTTGGAGCGCCGTTAACCGGGATGTGGTGTGTAGAACAGCGTACTGTCCGCTAGCGCTGCCGTTTTGTCTGCCTCTGTCGCCGGTTAAAACACCTTTGAGGACGCCGATGTGGGCTCTATCGCCGTTTTACACGCCATTGATTAGGGATACAACGCCGGCCGCCAATTACGGCGGTGTAAACTGCGGCACTACAGGAAGGGGTGGGATGACACGGCGATTAAAAAAGTATCAAACGCCATTGTTCGCGTTGTCTCCGTCGTCAGGCCACTTCTCCGGGAGAGCTCCGGAATTATTCGACATGTTGAATATTTTATTCGACGATTCCCGGTGAAGCCAGAACCAAACCACGTCCCCGTGCGCCGGTGTTAACTACGGAGTTTGATCCCTAAAACGGCCTGGAGGGGGCAAAATTTCTGCCGGGACGCCTCCGGGAGAGTTTACCGTCTATGTGTAAATGGGGCTTAAGGGCTCCTTCACACATAACACTAAAGACAGAAACCGGAAGAAAATCCAAGAAACAAAAACTAAATGCGGAATTGCAAAAACATTCCACCTGCTGTCGGGAGGGACACACTGTCGGACAGGCGTGCACGATACCGCGGCAGTGGTTTTGTGCATTCTCGTGTTCACGTGCAGGAACACAGTGCAAGCACGTGGAAGTAACGCACACAGCAGCGGAGCAAAAAATTAAACACCACAATTTCTAATACTTAATTCCTGTTATAAAGAGCAGATTTAGCCTCCACCTAGATGTACAGGAGGAAGTAATATGACGTGGATTACTGTTCTCCCTTTTATGTTTTACATGAATTACCTGATGGGCTCCTCTCATGAAGACATCAGCCGGCCTCCCATCTCATGAAGAGTTGGCTCTCATGTCATGAATGCATCAGCTGGCATGGTGTGTCAAATTCAATTTCAATTTTTCAATTTATTTTCATTTATATACCACCAAATCACATCAGAGTTGCCTCAAGGCGGTTCACACAGGTAAGTTCTAACCTTACTAACCCCCAGAGCAGCAGTGGTAAGGAAAAACTCCCTCTGAGGAAGAAACGTCAAGCAGACCAGACTCAAAGGGGTGACCCTCTGCTTGGGCCATGATACAGACATAAATTACAGAACAATTCACAAAAAGAATATACAGGAAATGCTTTTGGTGCACAGGACAGGAGGGCCTCCAGCACAAATACCACACCCATCTCTGGATGGAGCTGCACCTTAAACAGAGAAAAAAACAGAATCAGGCATCAGAAAGACAAGAAATACAGTATAATTTGACAGCATTAAAGAACAAGAAAAACAGGAAATACTAAGGTGATCGACGGCCACTTGTGCTAAGCTTCACTGAACGACCCAGAATTTAGATAAAGTTGAGGCCGCGGCACGCTCTGTTTCCTAATAAAATGAATTAAAAGTGTAAAAAGCATAGAACTATACTATGCCAGTATGCTAGCCGCACGAAAGGGAAAATAAGTGCGCCTTAAGTCTGGACTTGAAAGTCTCCACAGAATGTGACTGTTTCATTGATGCAGGGAGATCTTTCCACAGAACAGGGGCACAGTAAGAGAAAGCTCTATGACCCACAGACTTATTCACCCAAGGGACACAAAGTAGTCCTGCACCCTGAGAACGCAAAGGCTGGGCCGGTACGTAAGATTTAATGAGGTCGGGAGGTAGGGAGGTAGGGAGGTGCCAGTCCATGAACAATTTTATAGACTAGTAGCAGAACCTTGAAATCTGATCTCACTGGGACAGGAAGCCAGTGAAGGGATGCCAAAATGGGTGTAATGTGGTCGAACTTTCTGCTTCGTGTCAAAAGTCTGGCTGCAGCATTTTGAACCAATTGGAGATCCCTAATGCTGTACTGCTGTACTGCGGTAAACCAGAAAATAGAACATTGCAGTAGTCCAATCTAGAAGAGATAAATGCATGGATCAGGGTCTCAGCATCAGCCATAGACAGGATGGGACGAATCTTTGCTATATTTCGCAGGTGGAAGAAAGCAGTCCTCGTAATATTTCTGATGTGGAAGTCAAAGGACAATGTAGGATCAAAAATTACCCCAAGGTTCAGTGTGATGTATGTCCAGCACACAGTGGTCCGCCGGTGACTGCGTTGCAAATGTGATATGTGTTTTAATTATTACAATGTGGGGAAATCCCGCATTGACACAGCCTCGCAGCTCCAGGTCATAGGGGGACATGCCCCCTTTGTCCGTGGATGTCGCTGCTGTGGGGGGAAAAAATAAAAAAACACACACCATAAAAAAACACCACAATTTCTTGAATCCCTCTTATCAAGCGGACAATACAAGTATGAACCTTCTGTTCCTCTGCAGATGACCTATGGTCATAGATGTACAGTCATGAAATGACATGAATGAAGAAGTGTGCACTTATCATGTCCACATCTGCTGGCCCCATGTGTCCAGCGAGCGGCACATCTGAGGACAGACACCACATCATGTGGACCAGAGCTCACGTGGGTGATGTGACTCTCAACAGCTGAGTGTTCACATGATCAAACTTTTTTTTTCACATGGAGCAGCCTGCTGATATAAGTGCTGTGCAGCCGCTCCAGCCCAAGGCGATATATGTTTTATGTATTTCTACGTGAGGACAGCAAGCACACACACACATCTCACGGTGTAGAGTTGTTATGTCATGTCCTTCAAAATACAGTACGTGTTCTCCAGCTGTGAGGTCCAGGTCCAGAGATTCCAACAGCAGCAGCTCGCACTGACACACCCACTTGATTCTGCAAGGATATGTCTGTAGTCATATTTGCTACATCTTAAAATGTAGTGTAATTTTTGCCAAAGACTAATGACATGCTAATAAACTAAAGCCCTGGTCCCACTGAATAATGAAGGATGAATAATGAGCAATGTAACATGTTTGTTTTTTTTGCATGAATCTAGTTGATCATGGGACAATAGTGGCTCTGAGAGGCTCTTAGAGGCAGAATATTTGGCTAACAAGGCTCATCTCTGAGCGTAGCACTAATTTGAAGAACTTCATAATTCAGTAACAACAGCGTGGGGCGGTTTGTGTATGAGGTACTATGAGGACAAACAAGGATTTTAGAGGCATGTCTGTGGTGAGGATGAGGCTTTTAAAAGCCCATTATCCGAGCACCTGGCAGCTACGAGGACAGGACAGGCTATTTTGGACAGGCTATTTTGGCTCACCCCTCTCGCACACTTTGTTGTGACAATCCGACCTACTTTGTGCACCGGACACTGCATATAAATTATTTTTTAGCAGATTAATCATTTTCTGTCAGAGTTTGGATGTTGAAAACACCTCTAATTGCTTCTGGAATCACACAGGACATTTGGAGCTTTTTTCCTCTCTCTGTCTCATGCGCAGAGGTGTAGAACAGATTTGGAACAGCCTAAAAGGTAATTATTTGTAATGTTTTTATTGTAATACCTTGCATGTTCATTTCTTCTTATAAGCAGCTGTAAAAGTATAACCCTAGTTACAATGAAGTTGGGATGTTGTGTGGAATGTAAATAAAAACAGAATAAATTATAACTAACCAAACTATATTCAATGGACTACACCACAAAGTCAATATATTTAATGTTCAAACTGATACGTTTTTGTTTTGTACAAATATTTGCTCATTTTGAAATGGATGCCTGCAACACATTTCAAAAAAGCTGGGGCAGTGGCAACAAAAGACTAGAACACCTGTTTGGAACATTCCATGGGTGTACAGGTTAATTGGAAACAAGATAGTGTCACGATTGGGTATAAAAGGAGCATCCCCAAAAGGCTTAGCCATTCACAAGCAAAGATGGGGTGAAGATCATCACTTTGTGAACAACTGTGTGAAAAAATAGTCCAACAGTAAAACAATGTTTCTCAACGTTTAATTGCATGGAATTTAGGGATTCCATCATCTACAGTCCATAATATAATCAAAAGATTCAGAAAATCTGAAGAACTTTTTAGAAGTAAGTGGCAAGGCCGAAAACCAACACTTAATGCCCGTGACCTTAGCACGCTCAGGCGACCCTGCATTAAAAACCAACATCATTGTGTAAAGGATCTTACCGCGTGGGCTCAGGAACACTTCAGAAAACCATTGTCAGTTAACACAGCTCATTGCTACATCTACAAGTGCAAGTTAAAACCCTACCATGCAAAGTGAAAGCCATACATCAACAACATCCATGGGCCCTAGCTCATTTGAAATGGACAGACGCAAAGTGGAAAAGTGTGCTGTGGTCTGATGAGTCCACATTTCAAATTGTTTTTGGAAATCACGGACGCCGTGTCCTCCGGATTAAAGAGGAAAATGATCATGTTACCAGCACAAAGTTCAAAAGCCGGCATCTGTGATGCTATGGGGGGGGGTGTTAGTGCCTATGGCATGGGCAACTTACACATCCATGATTACACCATCAATGCTGAAAGGTACATCCAGGTTTTGGAGCAACACATGCTGCCATCCAAGCAGCATCTTTTTCAGGGACGTCCCTGCTTATTTCAGCAAGACAATGCCAAGCCACATTCTGTATGCGTTACAACAGCGTGGCTTCATAGTAAAAATGTGCGGGCACTTGACTGTCCTCCCTGCAGTCCAGACCTGTCGCCCATTGAAAATGTGTGGCACATTATGAAGTGCAAAATACGACAACGGAGCAACTGAAGTCGTACATCATGCAAGAATGGGAAAGAATTCCACCTACAAAGCTTCAACAATTAGTGTCCTCAGTTCCCATATGCTTATTGAGTGTAGTTAGAAGGAAAGGTGATGTAACACAGTGGTAAACATACCATTGTCCCAGCTTTTTGAAACATTTCAAAATGAGCAAATATTTGCACAAAAAACAATAAAGTTTATCAGTTTGAATATTAAATATCTTGTCTTTGTGGTGTATTCAGCTGAATATAGGTTAAAGAGGATTTGCAAATCATTGTATTCTGTTTTTATTTACATTTTACACAACGTCGCAACTTCATTGGAATTGGGGTTGTACGCCGTTGAGATATTCAGTAGTCAACAATTTCAAAGGCTGCTAATATTTATAAAAGCTGGTCTTACTCAGCACATTCCTTCTGTAGTAGATGAGAGTGCTGTTTCACATAATGACTAGTCTTCATAACAGATTGATCAGGGTCAAGAAGATTAGAGAATTAAACAGGTCTGAGTGGATAGTGCAAGTGGTTTTTTCTCATAATAAAACAAGCATGGTGGCCTTGGGCACAGTGCACAAAGTTGTGATAATGTGAACACACCTTTACCTTTTCTAATTATGAAAGAAACTTTAAAAAGTACATACAGAGTGCAAACCACATGTTAACACCAATGTCTTGCACAGTCAGAGGTATACACTTAATAACTGGTATTATAGAGATTACACTAAGTTTTATGATTAGACAATTTGAATAAATGCCTGGTAGAAATGTATTGTGAATACTTTTGAACTAGGGTTCAGGTTTACCACTTCTGTAATGTTTGTAATATTGGGAACAATGTTCCTATTCACAAAATGGATGTTGACAAGCAACATTAGCTGTAGTTTTACCTACCCTAACCCTAACCCTAACCAATGGCAGATGTATACAAAATACAACATGTGAACATTGTGTTGTACATCTTTGGTAGAGGAGAAAATTGTGTTTAGAGTTTCAATTCAATTTTCAATTTATTTTCCTTATATAGCACCAAATCACAAGAGAGTTGCCTCAAGGCGCTTCAACAGGTAAGGTCTAACCTTATCAACCCCCAGAGCAACAGTGGTAAGGAAAAACTCCCTCTGAGGAAGAAACCTCAAGCAGACCAGACTCACTGGGGTGACCCTCTGCTTGGATATGCTACAAACATAAATTACAGAAACAATTCACAGAACAATTCACGGACGAATATACAAGAATTGGAGGGTCGCCAACACAAATACAACTCCCATCTCTGGATGGAACTGCACCTTAAACAGAGAAAAAACAGAATCAGGCATCAGAAAGACAAAAAATACTGTATAATTTGCCAGCATTAATCACAAGAAAAACAGAAGAATACTAAGGTGATCGACGGCATCTAGCCCTAAGCTTCACTAAAAGACCCAGGATTTAGGTAAAGTTGAGGCCGCGGCCCGCTCCAATTACTAATAACATGAATTAAAAGAGTAAAAAGCGTAAAACAAAACTGTACCAGTATGCTAGCCATATGAAAGGGAAAAGAAGTGCATCTTAAGTCTGGACTTGAAAGTCTCCACAGAATCTGATTGTTTTATTGATGTAGGGAGATCATTCCACAGAACAGGGGCACAATAAGAGAAATCTCTGTGACCCACAGACTTCTTATTCACCTTATGGACACAAAGTAGTCCTGCACCCTGAGAACATAAAGCCCGGGCTGGTACGTAAGGTTTAATTAGGTCAGCTAGATAGGGAGGTGCCAGTCCATGAATAATTTTATAGGTTAGTAGCAGTCTACCAGAACCTTAAAATCTGATCTCACTGGGACAGGAAGCCAGTGAAGAGACGCCAAAATGGGTGTCGAACTTTCTGCTTCGTGTCAAAAGTCTGGCTGCAGCATTTTGAACCAACTGGAGAGCCCTAATGCTAGACTGCGGTAAGCCAGAAAATAGAACATTGCAGTAGTCCAATCTAGAAGAGATGAACGCATTGCTGAGGGTCTCAGCATCAGCCCATAGACAGGATGGGACGAATCTTCGCTATATTTCGCAGGTGGAAGAAAGCAGTCCTAGTAATATTTCTAATATGGAGGCCAAAGGACAACAAAGGATCAAAAATTACCCCACGGTTCCTCACTTTGTCAGTGTGATGTACGACAAATAAGCCTAGGCTGAGTGTTAACTGGTCAAATTGATGCCGATGTCTCACTGGACCAAGAACCATCATTTCAGTCTTATCAGAGTTTAAAAGTAGGAAGTTTCTAGACATCCAACTTCTCACTGCTGCAAGGCAATCTTCTAAGGATTTTATGTGAACGAGATTACCAGCAGTTATCAGCATATATAACTGAGTATCATCTGCATATCAGTGAAAGGTAATCCCAAAAGGCCGCAATATGTGCCCAAGGGGTGCAGACAGACTCCTGTGGAACCCCAAATTTCATGTCACTAAGGTTAGAAGTAGTGTTACTGTACAAAACACAGTGAGAACGACTGGTCAAGTATGACGTCAGCCATGCATGGGCACTTCCAGTAATCCCAAAATGATTTTCCAGCCTATCAAGTAGAATATGATGATCCACTGTATCAAATGCAGCACTGAGATCTAACAGCAACAGAACCGTAGTGGTGTCCGAATCCATTGTAAGCAGAAGATCATTCGCCACTTTAGTGAGAGCCGTCTCTGTGGAATGATATTTTCTAAAAGCAGACTGCAGTGGCTCAAAGAGATTATTCTCAGTAAGATAGTCCACGAGCTGCCGTGACACCACTTTTTCCAGAATTTTAGAGCAAAATAATAGATTTGATATTGGCTGATAGTTTTTCAATACACTAGGGTCAAGATTAGGTTTCTTAAGTAATGGTTTAATCACTGCAGATTTGAAACATTTAGGAACAGATCCAGAAGTTAAAGAAGTTAAACATCTAGTAGATGGCAGTGTTCATGACAGTATGAATAGCAAGTGCCACACATTCACTAAAAGTGCTGAATCCACTTAAACAGAATTTCAGTTTTCAAATTGCCTTTTTTGTTTACAAATGAAAAAAAATTACATATTTACAAATACAGATTTTTCTGTAAAACCCACCACATGTTTCAGTAAGTTGTGCGTTATACCGACCAACCAACCACTCATGTCGGGAAACTAATTTACCCATAATTTACCCTTTTGCTTTTCTCTTTCCTTTCTCTCTGGTCACTAGGTCTCTTTTGCTGAGAGAAGGCTGATCTGACACAGAAGCGTTGGCTCGTTGTTGTGTCAGTAGCTGCCAGTGCAATGAAGTCAGTACTGAAAACTATCGGTTTAGCTTTTATCTGTAACTTTCGTGAATTTTTTTTAGGGGGTTATCGGTTTAGCTTTATAAAAGTTAACTTTCCAGTTAGCAGATTAACTGTTATCGAAGCTAACCTTTTGGTTAGCTGTGTCCACCACTGAGTTTCTGTACGCCTGCATCTGTGCAAACTGTCCAAACAAACACAGACTCAGTGAATTTTTATGTTCAGGCTAAAAATTTAATTCAACTAAATTCATCTTTGCCATCCAATCTTCTTTTAAACCTGCCTCCTCTTTGACAAACTTACTATAAAAAAAACCTAAAGGACATTTCAGAGGGCTGTGATAATTAATGCTGAGCTGTATCACATCATCCTGTGTGAGGCGGTCAGTGGCGTGCCACATTACTCTGCTCAATGTGCATTAGCTGTGCAGCAGCTGGGGATGGTTTGGAACCTGTTTGTGGTTAATATGTAATCAGCTTCCGTCTCCTTGGTGAGATGTGGGTCAAAGACGTCACTGGCCAGTGTCTATTTTTGTGGCACTTCAACAAAAAGTGTGCGTGTGTGTGTGTGTGTGTGTGTGTGTATACACATAGCGACTGAGGGTGAATTAAGCCATTGTTTCCATGATGTAGATAACTGATGAAATAACAAAAATCATTAAAGGGAATGTAATTTAAAATGTCAGGATGTACATTTACTGAAACATGCAAAGATCACTCAGGACAGTGTATACCTCTGCTGACGTCCAACCAGAAAGTACCCAAAAGTCTCATAAATTGGAAGAGATCACTGAGACCATTCCATACAGTAGCTCAACTGTCACAAAGATCTAACATTTGTGGATTCAGGCTGCAGGTCGACTGACTAATCCCAAGTCCCAGCCATCTCTCAAACAATGCTCCAATCACTCAAATCAGGTCAGGTCTGGGAGCATGTACCGGTGCTTGGCACCATTGCATCCCCCGAACTATGGAACCACCAGCCAGTCTCACGTCTTTTTTTCATGCTCTGGTCACAAAATGAGTCACATGTACTTGTGATGTATTTTTTCTTATTTTACTATTTCTAACCTACCCCTTCCCCTAACCCTAACCCTAACCTAACCCTCTGCCTTCCCCTAACCCTAAGTTAGGTTAGGTTAGAAAAGAGGGGGCAGACTATCAGCCCAACAGAGTGTAAACCACAAATGGGCCTATTGCGACTCAATAGTCTTAGCTCGATACCACCCAGTTTTGGAAGAACTACACTGAATTTAGTTCTCTTATTTGTGAAGAGGACCATAACTGTTTTGTGTTGATTCACAGACAAACTGTTGGACACATATCACTTCCCTACTACAACCCCAATTCCAATGAAGTTGAGATGTTGTGTTAAATGTAAATAAAAACAGAATACAATGATTTGTAAATCCTCTTCAACCTATATTCAAATCAATACACCACAAAGACAAGATATATATATAATAATTGTAGGCCCGCTTTGCCTCTTTAATGCCTCTTTGGAGCTTCCACCGAGCCACGCTGTAAGCCTGTCACCCACCCTGAAGTCTGCATCCCTCTCTCTCAGCAGTGTTCTCACGATAACCGTGGTGGATGCGGAACCTTTCAGTTGACCCTTGCTAGTAGTGTTTATGAATCACAACAGTTGTTGATATAATGAGGCCTTAGTTAGCATAGCACATGATCGCTGTCAAAACAGAGTACGAGTTTTGCCTTCACTAGCTTTCAGTCCAGAAGAAAAGAATGACTGAAGGACTGATGGGTTGTCTAGGCTCGTGGCAATGCACAACAATGTACCACAGTGTGGTGCCCTACGTCAGCAAAATGTCAACAGGACTCATAAGGTCTTACATCAGCCTACAGTTTTGAACACTACATGGGAATCATTGTGAATGTGGAAACTCCTCTCAACACTTAGTTGATATGTGGTTTCAGAAAGATAAAGATCATCAAAACACTGAAAACTTTTAACCACAACTATGGTGTCAACGCGGGCAAATGACATCAACTCCCTGGTCAGATTAACTCCAGATGTAATGGAAATAACACAGCAGTTATTTGTTCCCCAAACACCAGATTTCGAACTCTCCTGTCTTTGCTGAATGTTAGCCTGTTTGATCCTGTCCCAGCACACATCTGATGAGATGTGGGTTTTGCTCTGGGCACGTAGCCAATGGAGGACAAGGTTAACACACAGTTAAAGTTGTTCACATCATTAGGTAATATAATTTCCACTTCACTTCCACGTGTCTGGACTGTGGAGGGAAAACTCACTCAACTGCAAGATACTCAGAGCGAACATGGGAAAGTCCACAGATCATTGCTCAACTTTTGCTTTCATAGCATCCCAGTCAGCACAGCAGCACAACTCCTCCATAACTTCAACTTATTCAAGGAGAGATATCAGATCTTCGCATGCACTTGATGCATCCTAAATGCAATTCCTTCAAGCCACTTTATGGATTTTAGTGATACGTCACACAATCGGAGCACATCACGCACCATTGCACATGAAGAAAAATAACTGTGCTCATACACTGGCTCCAACCTCCCGTGACCCTTAACTGGAGTAATCCATTGAAGATGATTGTGTGTAAACACCTTGAAGCAACATATTTTGATTTTTGTTGTTGTTTAATACATCACATTTGTCAGTTATATGTACAGAGGTTGACTAGTTTTCTAATTCAAGTGTTTCTTTTACGAGGTCTGTTAGAAAAGTATCGGACCTTTTTATTTTTGCAAAAACCTGATGGATTTGAATCACGTGTGCTTGCATGAGCAAACCTTGAGCCTTCGTGCGCATGCGTGAACTTTTTCACGCCTGTCGATTGCATCATTTTCTGGTAAGCAGCCTTTGTGTGAGGTGGTGTGTAGTGTGCTCGGAGGATTTTCATTTCAAGGAAAAAGACGGAACGACTGGAGCAGCGCCGCATCAAATTTTGCCAGAAACTGGGCGACAGCCAGGTGGAAACCATTCGGATAATTCAGACGGCTTTCAGTGACGATGCTATGAGCATCACACAGATTAAGGAGCGGTACAACCAGTTTAAAGATGTCCGCACAATGGTTTTAAGGACCTTTTTGAACACTGTTCAGCATTCTGCTCCTCCTTTTCATGCGCGAGGTTCACATTAAAACTTCGGCGAGCAATTAACTCTTTAATTTACACTGCACTCAATAAGCGTCCCTTTAGTTTCTCGTTGGTAACACTACAAACGAGCATATCTCCTAAGCATCATCCAGAAATGTCCCAAACTGACATGTCTAAGCTAGCTTTCTTAAACTTGCCATAATTACTGATGGACTCATCTTGTCTCTGCTTCCTGGTATTAAGCTTATAACTATCTGCGATAACTTTGTTTTTGGCATGTAATTCATTCTCAAATAACTGATTAACTCATTTAACTTACAGTCTGCAGGTTTCTTTGGTGCACATAAGTCTCTTAACAGTGCATGATGTCTTTTTCTCCGGTGACTGTCAAAACACTGCCTTGAACGTTTTCTTCTCCGAACTTTATTCCATTTGCCACAAAGAACTGTTCGAGTCACTCCATGTATGCTTCGAACTCCTTTTCAGCTTCATTAAAGCAGAGGTCTTCTGCCGCTTCAAATGCAGGTGCAGCTGCCATTACCATGTGCTCCTTTTCGTCTCAACAGAGTTCAGTGTTTAAGCTGGACTCTTCTCTGCCACTCTTCTCCTCGTTACCAGTTCTGTCAGTTTAACAGATTTAGAGTTTGGTTCATCGTGGGTGAAGAACGACAAAGGTTTGCAATGGAACTAGCAACTTTATACCAGAAGAATAACTTAAGGGTCTTACCCACTCGCTTGCTTTCTCTGCCCCATCACTGTCACTGTCTCTCTGTCTGCACTCTGAAGCAGTGCAGCCCCTTTTATAGTGTGATGCAACTCCATGGTCACACTGAGATACCACAGTGACATCCTCAGAGTATCATCCAATTATCATCTCAGATCATTAACCATCATATGAAATGTAAACCTAATTTTTTCTCTCCATGAAAGTTCAATCTTTTATTAATATCTGATGACAAGTTTAATACTTTCATTGCATCTGCAATTGGTGATTTTTTTTTAATAAAAATGATTCAGTCTTCTCCTCTCTTTTATGGGAATTGCTTAAAGCTTATCACTGTGGCCAAATTATTACATCTGCCAAGGACGTAATAAAATCATCTGCATTTATTTATTTGTCTGTCTGTCTGTCTGTCTGTCTGTTAGCAGGATTATGTCAAAACTACTGCATGGATTTTTTACGAAATTTTCACCACAGATAGATATTAGGCCACGGAAGAACCCATTAATTTTGGGAGGTGATCCAGATCCGATCCAGATTCTGAATCAAGTTTCATTTTATACAGGCTTTGAAGGATTACGTCAAATCTACTTCACAGATTCTCACCAAATTTTCACAGTGGATACTATTAGGCCATGGAAGGCTCCATTAAATTTTGGGAGGTGATTCAGATCCAAATCTGGATTCTGGCTCAAAATTTCACTTGAAATATGTTTTGAAGGATTATGTCAAAACTACATGGATTCTCACAAAAGTTGCACCACAGATCGATATTAGGGCATGGATACTCCATTGAATTTGGAGGTCATCTGGATCTGGATCCAGATTCTGATCAAGATTTCACTTTATATTGTCTATTTGTGAACAGCCTGGAGCCCACATTTTTTCATATATCGTTCTGAAATTTTTATTGAAGATTCACATCATGATAGACAAGATCTGATTCAGTTTTCAAGGTCCAGAATGCTCTTGACCTCAGACTGGGGTTAAGGTTGATCTTTCAGCTGGACAATGACCCTAAGCACACAGCCAAGATATCAAGAAGTGGCTTCAGGACAACTCTATGAATGTCCTTGAGTGGCCCAGCCAGAACCCAAACGTGAATGTGATTCAACACCTCTGGAGAGATCTGAAAATGGCTGTGCACGGACGCTCCCCATCCAATGGAGCTTGAGAGGTGCTGCAAAGAGGAATGGGCAAAACTGCCCAAAGACAGGATACGTCAGCATTGGGCATCATATTCAAGAAGACTTGAGGCTGTATTTCTGCCAAAGGTGCATCAACACAGTCTTGAGCAAATGGTGTGAATACGTATGTACCTGTGATATCTAGGTTTTTGTTAATAATTTTAAATTTTTAATAAATTTGCAAAACATAAAAAACTAAATTAATTAATTTGTCATTATGGGTGTTGTGAGTTGAGTTTTGATGGGAAAAATAATTTACTCAATTTTTGAGGCTGTAAACATAAACTGTGGAAAAAGTGAAGTGTTGTGAATACTTTCTGAATGCACCGTATGTGGACAATAAAAATGACACACAACAGGGGCTGGGATCAGCATTCAGCCATCACAATATAAGAATATCTTGCTTGGTTTTGGTGGTAACGTCACAGCAGTTATACTGGTCATGTACTTGTCACCACAGCGTGATATTGAGACCATACGAATGGAGGTAATGTGGACAAGCTCTTCTGTCATTCTTTGATGTGAGTTTGTTACCTCCGCCAACTTAACCAACAATTTTCATATATCATTACAAAATTTTCACAGGAACTCACATCCTGGTAGGAAAGAAACTGATTCAGTTTTCAAGGTCAAAGTTAGGAAAAATCTTGGAAAATTAGAAAAATCACTATCTTTTAACATTGAACAAATTTTCAGAAATTCATAACTATCAAAAAAGATCAGATTTCATATTTCGTTATGTAGCATGGTATCCTTTATCGGCTGACAATGTTTTGATCCAGAATTGATTTGGATTACAGATTTATGGCCATTTAAATTTAACATTGAAAACGCTTTTAATTTATATTTTACATTATATTTAAGCAAATATATCCCCAATTACTGTCATATTTGAAAGTGAGGTGCAGACTGGCATTCACTATCACCTGACAAAGTTTTATCCAGATCTGATCCGGATTGTGTATTGTGTGGACATTTGAATTTAATATTGAAAAGCCCATTTGACACTTTGAGGAACTCCTGTATCAGACTGGAGCGCCCTCTATAGTCGAGGTAGAGCTGGAAGCTGATGGGGGATTATCATCAATTTCCCTGGTGGAAGTCACTGAGGTAGTCAAACAACTCCACAGTGGCAAATCCCCAGGGATTGATGAGATCCGTCCAGAATGCTGAAGGCTCTGGGTGTGGAGTGACTGTCTTGGATGAGACATCTCTTCAACATTGTGTTGAGGTCTGGGACAGTGCCTTGGGAGTGGCAAACGGGGTGGTGTCCCCATATTTAAAAAAGGGGACCAGAGAGTGTGTGTGCCAATTATAGGGGCATCACACTACTCAGCCTCCCTGATAAAGTCTACTCCAGGGTGCTGGAAAGGAGGGTTCGGGCGATAGTTAAATCTCTGATTGAAGAGGAACAATGCGGGTTCCATCCTGGTTGTGGAACAACCGACCAGCTCTTCACTCTCACAAGGATCTTGGAGGGTGCCTGGGAGTATGCCCATCCAGTCTACATACGAGGTCTATTAGAAAAGTATCCGACCTTATTATTTTTTTTCAAAAACCATATGGATTTGAATCACGTGTGATTACATCAGACATGCTTGAACCCTCGTGGGCATGCGAGAGTTTTTTCACGCCTGTCGGTTACGTCATTCGCCTGTGGGCAGTCTTTGAGTGAGGAGTCGTCCACGCCGCTCGTCGATTTTTTTCATTGTTTAGGAATGGCTCAGAGACTGTTGCTTTGTTTGATAAAAATTTTTTCGAAACTGTAAGGCACAACTGAGTGGACACCATTCAATAAATTCAGCTGGTTTTCGGTAAAAATTTAACAGCTGATGAGAGATATGATATGATATATATATATATATATATATAGACAGACACACACACCATATTCATGCATCTGAGGGCCCAGGGCTGTGCATCAGCCCACTCACTTTTTTTGATAAAGTTGGTTAAATGCCCACCTGAATTTAAATAATTGTTTTTAATTAAAGTTTATTAAATGGCCACCTAAAATAAATGAAATTGACCCCAAGCATATTTTAAAAACCAAAAAACAATGAGTTTTCACAATGTTTTTTTCATCTCTTCTGTGTCTGACTTGTGATTGGTGTCATCAGTTTGTCCTGTGCTCATGGTTGTGCAAGAAACAGGAAGTGTTCTGTGACAATAGGTTTGTACAAGCCCCAGTCACACAGAGAAGGATCAGTTTGTTGTTTTTTCTGTCAAAAGTCCTTTTTCCTTCTGCAAAATGGGTTCGTTGCCAGCTGATGTCCACAAAGTTTGACATAAAAGTTTGACCTGTTTTCAAACTTTGAGCAGAGATCACACTGAGACCTTTAACACTGCTCTGAGATTTTTGATGTCCCGCCAAGAGTTGACGAGGACTCAAAATAACAGATATGTGAATCACATCGTGACCCGGTTGTCGACGACCGAATGGCCACCCCCTAAAAATCGGTCCACTATGCCTTCACTACGCATGCTTTCATTAGCCGCATTTCACAGGTTACCACCTTGTTTCTGCTTCAAACTGCCCTCCAGTCATCATCTATCTCAGCGACAGATATCTGAAGCATTTGTGCAACAATCATTTCCACATAAATTCAACATTATTCATCATAAAAGACGGGATGAAAGCGATCAGAGCCACCGCAGCTACATGAGCGGCTAGCTGATGCGATTGGAGCAGCAGGACCTTCGTGGCTGGGATGACGGTGGGGGATCGAACCCACGCGGCTCGCCACCAAAAGACCGTTCCTCTACCAGTCAGCCAAAGGGGAAGTCTCCGTTAGCCAAGCTAGCAGGAACGTCTTTTCAATTGGGACCAGGGACTTTCATCCGCTACACATCTCCCCACCATTTTTGACTTTGTCCCGAAGTCACAGGTGCATGTTAGCATACTCTGTGACCCACATCCTGTTCGTGACGCCAGATTGAAGCAGCAGGACCTTCGTGCCGGGACGACGGTGGGGGATCGAACCCACGGGGCTCGCACCAAAACACAGTTCCTCTACCAGGTCAGCCAAAGGGGAACTCCCCGTTAGCCAAGCTAGCGGGAACGTCTTTTCAATTGGGACCCGGGACTTTCATCCCGCTACACGTTCACTGCACGCTGGTCATTTCAAAGTGTCACCAAGTATCGTCTCATTTCTGCTTAAAATTGCCTAGTTTCTGCTTAAACTGGCTTTAGAATGATTTAAGAGGTTTTACCTTGTCATCTGATTTGATCGCTTTGGGGTGAAGGGACTCTGTCTCAGATGAGCTTCTGAGTATCTACTGGGCCATAGCAGCAACCACCTCGTGTTTCTACCAGCTACAAAATAAAGAAAAATTACATGAAGACAATATGCACAGTAAATTTTGCAGAGTAAAATACACTGTGCCAGGATAACTTTTGGACCCAGTCCAAATAGAGTTAAATATACTCTACCACAGTGCTAAATCAGTTCTATCACAGGGTAAAATCAACTCTATCATGCTGGAATGACACTTATTGGAGTTGAAAAATATGATTTGACAAGACAGTAGAGCAGATTTTACTCTGTAATAGAGTGTATTTAACTCTATTTGGACTGGGACTAAATGTTATCCCTGGCAGAGTATATTTTACTCTTCAAATTTACTGTGTGTGTATCCTGTTCAAGTATTGTCTTACACCTGTCTCCAAAGAATTTTAATCCATTTATACTTCAGCACTACATAAAGTTATGTATTTACCATACTATACCATACCATGCCAACTTTATTTACAACCCCAATTCCAATGAAGTTGGGACGTTGGTAAAATGTAAATATAAACAGAATTCAATGATTTGCAAATCCTCTTCAACCCATATTCAATTGAATACACCACAAAGCAAGATATTTAATATTCAACTGACAACTATATTGTTTATAACTGACAAACTTTATTATTTGCTCATTTTGAAATGGATGCCTGCAACACATTTCAAAAAAGCTGGAACATTGGTATGTTTACCAATGTGTTACATCACCTTTCCTTCTACCAACACTCAGTAAGTGTTTGGGAACTGAGGATGAATGAATGTGGCTTGGCATTGTCTTGCTGAAATAAGCAGGGATGTCCCTGAAAAAGATGTTGCTTGGATGGCAGCATGCGTTGCTCGAAAACCTGGATGTACCTTTCAGCATTGATGGTGCCATCACAGATGTGTAAGTTGCCCATGCCATGGGCACTAACACACCCCCATACCATCACAGATGCTGGCTTTTGACTTTGCGCTGGTAACAATCTGGATGGTCTTTTTTTCCTCTTTTGTCTGGAGGACACGAAGTCCATGATTTCCAAAACCAATTTGAAATGTGGACTTATCAGACCACAGCACACTTTTCCACTTTGCATCTGTCCATTTCAAATGAGCTCGGGCCCAGAGAAGGCAGCGGTGTTTCTGGATGTTGTTGATGTATGGCTTTAAATTTTGCATGTAGAGTTTAACTTGCACTTGTCAATGTAGCGACGAACTGTGTTAACTGACAATGGTTTTCTGAAGTGTTCCTGAGCCCACACGGTAAGATCCTTTACACAATGAGTTGGTTGTTTAATGCAGTGCCGCCTGATGGATTGAAGGTCACGGGCATTCAACGTTGGTTTGCGCTTTGCCGCTTACGTGTAGAAAGTTCTCCAGATTCTCTGAATCTTCTGATTATATTATGGACTGTAGATGATGGAATCCCTAAATTCCTTGCAATTGAACGTTGAGAAACATTGTTCTTCAACTGTTGGACTTTTTTTTTCACGCAGTTGTTAACAAAGTGGTGATCCTCGCCCCATCTTTTCTTGTGAACGGCTGAGCCTTTTGGGGATGCTCCTTTTATACCCAGTCATGACACTCACCTGTTTTCAAATTAGGCATTATTTAAGCATTCATTCAACTTTCCCAGTCTTTTGTTGCCCTGTCTCAACTTTTTTGAAATGTTGCAACGGCATCCATTTCAAAATGAGCAACAATATTTGCACAAACAATTAAAGTTTATCAGTCTGAACACTAAATATATTGTCTTTGTGGTGATATTGACTATAGGTGAGGAGGATTTGCATTATCATTGTTATTCTGGTTTGTATTTACATTTTACACAACGTCCCAGCTTCACTGAAATTGGGTTGTGGTAAAGCCACCTGACGACTTCTGGTATGGCATGCTGGTGATAGGTCGCATGAACTTGGCTCTGAGCTAGACTCCTGAGAAAACCTTAAAAAGATGACTGAAAATACTACTGTCGTTCCTCACAACTTCGGGAAAGTTCAACAAGGGACTATGCCAGCCAAAAGTCAGAAACTTGTACAGCAGTCTTTAAAAGTAACAGCGCAGAACGGCGCAGCTAATGCGACGGCTAGCAACATGGCTAGAAGCACCTCCACAGCGAGCACTGCCATGGATGCTAACCAGGATGATACAGAGAATGTGCCTTCAAACAGCGGCATACTGGCTGCCATTGAATTGCTGAAAACAGACTTTGGGGATAAATCTGCTGACATGCTGGAGGTAATCAGTGGTATTAAGGCAGATTTGTTGTCACACTCAAAAAATATTGGAGAAGCCGAAGAAAGAATCTGGTAGACAGAGGAAGATGTGCTGGCTCTCCGGGAAAGGGTTAAAACATTGGAGCGAACGGTGAGCACACTCAGCAATAAAATCCAAGATCAAGAGGACTGGGGAAGGCGTTCTAATTTAAGACTAGTTGGCCTACCCGAGAAGACTGAAGGCTCCAATCTCTGCGTCTTTTTGGAGAGCTGGCTTGCCACAGGTCCTGGGAGACACCTTTCCTTCTACAACCCCTGGCAAAAATTATGGAATCACCGGCCACAGAGGATGTTCATTCTGTTGTTTAATTTTGTAGAAAAAAAAGCAGATCACAGACATGACACAAAACTAAAGTCATTTCAAATGGCAACTTTCTGGCTTTAAGAAACACTATAAGAAATCAGGAAAAAAATTGTAGCAGTCAGTAACGGTTACTTTTTTAGACCAAGCAGAGGAAAAAAAATATGGACTCACTCAATTCTGAGGATAAATTATGGAATCACCCTGTAAATTTCCATCCCCAAAACTAACACCTGCATCAAATCACATCTGCTCGTTGACATTTACCCTATGCCATAACATTGACCCTATGTGTCTTTGTGCAAGGAATGTTTTCACAGTTTTTGCTCTTTGGCAAGATGCATTATCATCTTGAAAAATGACTTCATCATCCCCAAACATCAGAAAAGTGTCCAAAATATCAACGTAAACTTGTGCATTTATTGATGATGTAATGACAGCCATCTCCCCAGTGCCTTTGCCTGACATGCAGCCCCATATCATCAATGACTGTGGAAATTTACATGTTCTCTTCAGGCAGTTATCTTTATAAATCTCATTGGAACGGCACCAAACAAAGTTCCAGCATCATCACCTTGCCCAATGCAGATTCGACATTCATCACTGAATATGGCTTTCATTCAGTCATCCACAGTCCACAATTGCTTTTCCTTAGCCCATTGTAACCTTGTTTTTTTCTGTTTAGGTGTTAATGATGGCTTTTGTGTAGCTTTTCTGTATGTAAATCTCATT